>NW_028262391.1:48240891-48550214 GCF_047370975.1 Nipponia nippon | reverse complement strand
CTACTGCAGTGTAAATCACTGGGTAGCTCAGCATACCTTTTATTTAGCTGAATATAAATAAACAGCAGGATACTTGAAAGAAATAACACTCCAGAGAAAACACAATCCTAGTGCAATTAGAGCATTTCTATTTAGATAATTGCTCACTGAAATTATAAGCTTGGATCTAATCCTCAAAGGATACAGAAAATTGGCAGTTCCAGGATGATCTGCTTCTTTCACTCTTTCCCCCCCCCCCTAATACATGAATATCTTTGTTTCTCAAACCCTAAATGCTGATTTTTTTTTTTTCCTTTTTTCCTGCTAGAGTGAGAGTGATACTGAAAATAACAAATAGCAAAGGATGCCCTGGAGATAATCTGATTTTTGAGGGAATCTGTGTACAGGAGTGATAACAAGCATGGTAATTTACTGCTGCTTGAAAGAAAAACATGACCTCATGCAGTTACAGAGGGGCTTGCCCTAATTATGAATGCAGACAGGGTGGTCACTAGGGTATTGGTGAGACAGGCAGTAATCTCCACAAACAAGTATTTACCTCAGTGAGACTGTTCTCTCCTACCCTCTCTTATAGGACTATGCTTTTTGTGTATATTTTTTTCCATTACTGAGAACTGTAGCTTGGTGCTTAGGCTAGGAGGTAGACATAGGGTTCCGTTCCTGACTATCCTGTTGACTTTGGATGTGAGTTTAGGCAGGCTAACTCCGTTTCTTTGCATCTTTTCCCATATCTGTAAAGTGGGGGCTACCAGCCATGGATAGAGTGCTTTGAGTTACTTCACATACTTTAATTTGGTTTCTTTCTTCGCTTCTCTGTTGCTTTTTTTTAAATCCTTACATTTTCTGTTAAACTAAGACCCTTAAAAGCCAGAAAATCGGGAGTACAAAGAGACTTCCCTGTTACACTACTCAGCAGAGTGCTCTGAAAAAATAGTGTTTTGGCCAGAAAGAAACTGTTTTTAAATACCGATGCGTAAAACAAATCCCTCCCCTGTAATCCATGTCACTGCTTTGTTCAGTTGTGTTTTCTTAAATGTCTCCTCAGTTCTCTGTTTGCAACACATTTTATGAGACATATTTGCACTTACAGTTTATAGAAACACTTGCTGCTTTGAACACCTGCCAAAAAGTAGATTTTTTTAAGGATGGAACTATAATAAAGATCTTGGGCTATGTTGCAGTTCATAAGATTAAAATCAGAAGTTTTTAAAAATAACATTTCAACACGTTAATTAGGGAAAAATGATTGAATTCATTGATAAAGCAAAATGCGAAGCCAGTAAAGATGTGTATGTAGTACCCTGGCTCTGTATTTATATGAGAAGATTCCAGATCAGAAAAATCAAACATGCCCCATGTATGACTTAGAAATACTTACTGGCTAGAGGAGTAAAATATGCGTTGAAATAATTTTTTCTGTGTGCGATTTTTTTCTGCATATTCCAGAGCTCAGGTTTTTTTCACAAATACGTGAAAAAATAGGTATGTATCCATATGCAGTTTCTGTGCACTAGGCCTCTTCCCCAGCTCTTTTAACATTTAAGGGAAGGGAGAAAGTGTGGGTGTGAAAGTACGGGGGCAGTTTGAGAAGGCGCTCTTTAAATGGTATGAGATTGTGTCATTCTGTCTCATAAATTACATCCTCAAACTGTCATTTACTTCTTAATCCTACTTCTGAATAATGAATATTCATCTAATCTGTTCTTGGTTCTCCATGGAACTCCGATCGCTGAAGAACATCTTTTCACAGCCACAGAAAGCACTCTGGGTTTCACTCCTCAGGACCACTGTGACCGAGATTCACAGGGGCTTGCCCTGTCTGCGCTTTGAGCAAGCCTGGAAGGTCTGGGTGCAGGAGGAAGAGATGAAAGTGCTTATTTTCCTTTCCACCCTAGAGCGTGATGGCATGTATCAGTTCCAGTCCTTCGCATAAAATAAAACTGACAGAGGCTAAGCCTCTGCCTCAAAGGACTTTTTTTATTGATTTGGAATTGGGAAAATACAGCAACAGTCTGCTCAGTATCCTCCCCGTTCATGGTCTGTTTGACACTCCCGAATGGGTGCAGAGTAAAAGACACAACAATTGAGAATTCTTCTGAGCTGAGGAAATGCTTGTTGACAAATTTCCTTGATTTTAATTTTGAATCATGCTGTTAGATCAGGGCACAGCAGACTTAATGGCTGATGAAGTCATCCACGTTTTCCTTTGTTGCTTGTGGTCTGCTGAATGTTCGCTTGTGTTATTGCAGGACACAAGTTTATGAAGTTGATGTGTTGTTATCAAAGCCTTTTAGTGTGGCCATTATACACTTCTTTTTTTTCTCCTCTGTAGCAGTCAGCCATCTGCAAGAGCTGTTTATTGTATCCAAACGATTGTGATAGCATTCAGTTAGGGTATAAACAATAGCAGAGCTGGTTTCATTAGCAAAGGGCATGCAGAATCAATGTCTAGGTCTGATTCCTTCATTCTTAAACTTGTATCAGTATAATTCATGTTTAAGTGGTTAACTTCTGATTTACTTGAGCTCAAGTGGAAACAGATACAGGTCCACGGACTGACACTATTCATGTTGATGGGAAAACACTTATATTGCTGCCAAATTGTTGGGGGTTTTATTACAGTGGGAGTGAATAAAAGCCAGAGTAAATCATAAATTTCACTACCTATAATATGTGAGAAACTGAGACGTCTTATAGTAGCAGCCCTAAATTAATGCACAACAGTCATTTATCTTCATTGTTTTCTACAGAGATTGGCTGAATGTTTTTAATACACATAGCTTTATATGGGCACTGGTTATAAAATATTGTTACCTTTCTTAGTGTTCAAACACTCTTCACTGATTATATAGTATTTGTCCCAGAGAGGAAAACAGTAGAAGGGCTCCCATGTCAAATTTTTATTCCTGTAGCTTCTCAAAGAACATTTAAAAAAAATCTCATGAAGCTGAACTTAAGCTGCTAGATTTGTACATTTCTGCAGGGAGTATATGACAGATGAAGCAGGCTTTCTCAGGGGGGATTATACCTCATTACTTGGGAAAGTTAATTGGTAGTGCAAACCCCACAGAAGCATCCACTTCATCTGCAGACACAAGATACCTGAGCTGTCCACAATAACCTCATTTTCTAGTCTTAAAAAGCAAAAAGGAGAGAGGCTTGTGCACTTAAATATTATGAATTTAACTAGGGTGAGCCTATACGCTGCTGAAGCAAACGATTCCATTTGGTGCGTTACTGAATGCTGGCAGGAATCACCTTTGCTGTCTCACCTCACGCTACACTGCCATTCTGCCCTGCAGCTTTTGGATTGAATGCTCCTGTGCACAGCCTTGAGGAGCACGCGCAAGGAGCGTTGTATGTGGATGTTCAGGAAGGGAGTTTACCACCAAAACCAGCTGCAAACTTCTCTGTGTCATCAGATTCCTGTGAATTCATGTGGAAGACAGTGGGACTGGAAGGCGGCAGCTTGCCTGTATGGACCATACACAAAAGATGGGAGTCAGAGGGACTTGGACACACCAGCATCTTCTCTCATATCATACAAAAGGCTGCCTGATACTTGTAACAATGTACCTGGTTTTCCATTTGTATAGACTTTTCTGAAACACAGCTTACTTTTCCTTTGAATCTCCTTTGATATGTATGTTGGTATTGTTACTGGAGCTTTTCATTTCTATACGTCTGTGGGGAAGGTCCCCGGCTCTGTTCAGCATCCAAGCTGAATGGATATTAAAACTGGTGCTGACAATACCATGTCATCACCAGTTCTTTGGAATAGGCCTTGTGCTCATCACAATGTTGAGTGTTTCTTACAGTACTGCATTCTAGAAGGCATAAAATTACCAGTGCAGGAGAGAGGCTGGATTCTGTGTGAAAATAAAAGCAAGATTGTATTAAAATAAGGCAATATTTGAAATGACAGCAGAGGCTTCTCATCATTCACTGCCGTAGCTGTTGTTGCCTCTTAGAGACAACTGGATATTACATGCCTGGAAAGTCTGTACCATTCTTCAAGGTTTTTATGATTTTTCTTACTGCCAGTGGTTAGCACATATCCATACCTAAAACTGTTCTGAAAATACCCTTTCTCATTATAACTCATCCAATCAGAAGAATAACTGCTGATTCAGGTACTTCAGGCAGATTTTGGGACACAGGGACTGCTTTTATGACTAGGCAGTTTCAAGAAACGGCAGAGAACGGCACTGAGTCATGGCACCAGCAGTGCTTGCTCAGGCTGCAGTTAAAGGCCTTCATTAATTTGTTGTCCAGCAGTCTGTACCTCTGCAAAGTACAGGTAGAATGTCCCTAAATCAAAAAGGTTGCTTTCACAGGGACAGATTTATTGAGATAGGATGAAGGGCCAAGAGGGTTGCTTCTTGCCTCTGCCTCTACTTTGCATTGCCTGGTATGCTGTCCCACATCCTGGTCACATCGGCAAGCGCAGCTGTGTAATTCCTCCATCCACACTACAGCTGTTTCTGCTTTTCTGTCGTCTCATGTACTTCAGAGGTTCTTGGGCCATAAACTGAAGCTCATGTCACTGAGCTAGTGGAAGAGTCTGCTGCCCCCAGAAACTTCTCTCTGCCAGAGGTTTCTGTATTGCAACAGAAGCTGTGTGAATGCTCCCTAAGCAATTCTACCTAATGGTGTTAATCCACCTTTGCTGGA
This sequence comes from Nipponia nippon, assembly GCF_047370975.1. NCBI lineage: Eukaryota > Metazoa > Chordata > Aves > Pelecaniformes > Threskiornithidae > Nipponia > Nipponia nippon. Next base: position 48,545,540 of record NW_028262391.1, on the reverse strand, counting down.
GGGTACTGACCTGGCGGATAATGATGAGAAGGTAGAGATGGGTGCAGACTTCAGGTAAATCTGTCAAAGACGTCTGTCTGGTGTTTCCAGTATCTGTGGACAGGTGGCCATCTTCAGCCCTGCCAGTGGAGCTGCTCTGCAACCTATTTCTGTCAAATTAGAGAACTCTTCTACAGCTGTTGCTTGCAGCCTCTCAGATTTGGCTGAAACGTGGGGCAGTGCTCACACAGCATGTCTGAGGAGATGGTGGCAATGGCATCATGTTGGAGGATGCAAATTCCTTCTAGGGACAGGGGTGTTTACAAGGTTTGTGATGCCATCCCTGTGTGAGCAGATGTAGCCTGCATTGGTTCACACCAAGAAAAAATGTAGCCCATAAACATGGAGAAGCAGGAAAAGCAGATCAGAATGAGGATACAGGCACTCTCAGTGGTTTTCTTCCTTTGTACCATTTAGCCCAGGCTCACTCTTCTCTGCTGTTCTCTATAGTTGCCTGTTCTTTGGGACAGTAGCATAGAATTTGAGAATTGTGGTGGTAAAATATAAGGTCAGGACCAGCCAGGATATGGTGAGAGTTAATGTTGTTATGTCCCAGCAACAATAAGGGGCCTGGGAGAGCTAAAGAAATGAAGAAATGCCTTGCCACCTTTCCCTTCTCTCAGCTTGCTTTGACTCTCACAGCCATGGTATAAAGGCTCCTGTGCAGAGTTATCCATTGGTAAATGTGAGAAACGGGCTGGGGGAGTAAAGGGAATATTGTGTACTGTGGTCTCAGTTATGAGGGTTCAATGTTTTGTTTGCCCCAGGACCTAAAACAGCTTGTGGTCTGAGAGCTGAGGTTGAGCTGGAGTTCTGTGCGTTGGGGGGACAGAGATCAATAAGTGCATGGTGGTAACAAAGGACGATCTGACCCTTGGCTGTCACTTCCATCTGGCAGCTGGAGGCCAGGGAGGGATTTCTTGCAGTGGGGGAAGGGGCCGATTCGGTCTGTAGAACTACAGCACGACTCTCGCTGCTGGTAGGGGCCAGCGACCGAGAATGCCTGGTGCTGATTTGAACCACTGAACTGATATCATTTCACAGCCAGTCTAAGTCAGATTATCTTCCTTGTTTCCCTTGTTGCTTTTGTGTGTTGATCATGAGTACTGTCCTTGCTCTGGTGTAAACACCAGTGGCTTCGAAGAGCTCAAGAGTAGAGGAGGAAATGCGCACACGCATCCGTAAGCGTGCACACACAGAGCAGGAAATTAGGAGGAGTCAGCAAAGCAAGGAAGAGTCAGCAGCAGAAAGTGATAGAAGTGTAGGAAAGAGTAGCATCTTGAGGAAGTCTTATTAGGGGTCTCTTTTCATCAAATACCTGTTTTAGTGATGAACCCAGTGAAAGGTTTAGTAATCTTACAGCAAAGAAGCAGAAAAGGAGGAGATTCTAGACAGCACATTTTTTCTTGACCAAGCAAGCAACGTTTGGATGAAATAGACCTTTATTGTTTTGAAAATAAAGTAGTGCTCAAAGCCATATTTGGTTTAGTACTTTTCATTGCAGCATTAAAAAACCTAGCTTCTGCCCTGAAGAGTTTACAATAAAGTAGACAAGGCAGAAGAATAAGGAAGCGTGTGAAACGATGAGTATTTGTTATCATTTTTCAAACAGATGGATTAGGATCAATAATTTGCGAGACTGTCTGCAGTAGAGATTTTTGGGGGGAGTAAGTGGTGTTTAAAGGGGTTACTTCCTGCACTGGGTTTGGCTGGGATAGAGTTAATTTTCTTTCCAGTAGCTAGTATGAGGCTGTGTTTTGGATTTGTGCTGGAAACAGTGTTGCTAACACAGGGATGTTTTCCTTACTGCTGAGCAGTGCTTACACAGAGTCAGGGCCTTTTCTGCCTCTCACCCCACCAGCGAGGAGGCTGGGGGGGCACAAGGAGCTGGGAGGGGACACAGCCAGGACAGATGACCCCAACTCACCAAAAGGGTTATTCCATACTGTATGATGTCATGCTCAGTGTATAAAGCTGGGGGAAGAAGAAGGAAGGGGAGGACATCCAGAGTGATGGCGTTTGTCTTCCCAAGTCACCATTACGCGTGATGGAGCCCTGCTTTCCTGGAGATGGCTGAACACCTGCCTGCCGATGGGAAGGAGTGAATGAATTCCTTGTTTTGCTTTGCTTGCGTGTGTGGCTTTTGCTTTACCCATTAAACTGTCTTTATCTCAGCCCATGAGTTTTCTCCCTTTTACTCTTCTGATTCTCTCCTCCATCCCACTGGGGGGTAGTGAGCGAGCGGCTGTGTGGGGCTTAGCTGGTAGCTGGGGTTAAACCACGACACTTCCATCAAGGTCAAAGAGTAGGTTGTTCCAGGGGACTGTATTTGTGAGGTGCCTAGACTGCCAGGGATACATGGTGTATCTATTCCTTGTTGACTGTCAGTTAGCTGAAGCAGACTAACCCGCAGGGATCTGTTCTCCTCTTGTCCTCTGGATGTTATTGATCCTGCTGTATTGCTACTTGTACATGTTCTTTCAAGGTATTGTTAGACTGGCTGAGTAATGTATTTCTGGCTTAACAGCAATATTTTGGCACTTACAACATTTTATTAGCTAGCCAACTTTCAAAGAGTGGGAATGAAATAATGTTTCTGGAATGGTATACTAGGAGTTAGGACACAGAGTTAAGCTATTCTGGGTATGTGGTCCCAAAGGAAAAGATTAATGTTTGTGCTGGAATGAGAAGGGCTTGGACTCCAGGTACAGAGAGGGAAAGGACTGTCTTGCACTGTATGTAGACCACACTGCATGGCAGACCTCATACGATGCTTTATTTGCTAGTCTAAATCACCGCAGCTATACGAGGGGCTGGCAGGGATGGGCTGTATGGAGGATTCACCTCCACGTGCCATCTCAGTGTGGAAGTGACCAGCCATCCCTTCTTGGTTTCACATCAGTACTACTTATGTCACACCTGATGTTTTTGCCATCGTGGACTGTTACAAAGATGATTGCTCAGGCTTTATCCTCTGTAAGAAAAGATAATCTTGGAGTGTTCTGCACAGAGCAGTTTTAGTGAATGGGTTAAATTCATCATTGCAAGATTTACCCAGAAAGCATTAAAAAATGTTAGTTTTGTGAAAAAAGACCAGTGCACATGGTGAGGTTGTTGTCCACGCAGTGGGCAGCAGGAAATTGAAGAGCTCTGAAAGTTTTGGTCTGAGCTTGTTGCCATTGTGTTGCAGAAATGCAGTTGCCATAGCTAAGGTGTAATTAGCTTTTAGGTTAATATTATAGTGCTTTTGAATTACCTTTCCTAAAATACGCAGCAGTTCTACCTTTTTCTTTGTTGGTTTTTTTCCACAAATTAGACACTGCACATTAAAAAATGCTCTTACATGCATGAACACACATGCAGTCTCACACTGTTTTTTCTTTATTTTTTTTTAACCAAGGAAACACTGGAACACAGATATAAAATTAAATGCAGGACAAATGTTGTAGTTATTATATGCACAGCAATAAGTGTAATTTTAACATGACAGTATTATCTGTTGTACTCCAAAGCAGAGAAACGACATCTTTTCTACACTGACAGAAGCAATTGTAAAAGTTAAAACATCATTTCTCAGTTTCTTTAAACCAAACTGACTGATGTGCTGTCTGCTGAAGCATTGCCTCAAAATAGATGCTGCTGCTGTTATTTTCTATATGTCTAAACTTTTAGCAATTTGTCTTCCTCAAAGACAGAAAAAAGAAGTGGGTGGAAGAGATTCCTAGCATCTGCCCATAATGAAGGATTCTTTTTATTCTGTATTTCAAATCTTTCTTGATTAAACCCATGCCATTCTCTGAACTGCTTCTCGAGAAGGAAAAATAGTTTTTAGCCTTGAAGACAAGAATTAAACAGCTTGCCCTAGAGGGCTCTAAAACTAATAGCAAGAGTGAACACTCCTGTAATTATTCATTCTGGTGTTTCAGGTTTGGAAAATGTAAAGTAAAACAATCTGAATAGACTTTCTAAATCGTTGCACAGTAAAAGATTTTCTCATCATGAGAAGGGTAGGAGATGTTGATCCTAAAGTAGAGGGAGACCTGGGATGGTTTAAAACTGTCTTGCCATATACTTAGTTTACTCTTTCCTGGGCCATTTCTCCTGTATTTTATCTGTTGAAGAGGAAGCATAATATTTCTCATCAGGTGAAATAAATTAACCTTCCTTCTCTCTCCCATTTATATACTGAAGATTAAGCCATGGCTTCCTTGTTACTTTAATCCAGGATACACCAAGATTGCAGCTGAAGAGGGCCTTCTGGCTTTCTCCCTTTCCCCCAGTTTTTCCCCTGTTCAGTAAAAAGTCATTATTTGTCTACTTAGCATCCTGTGATGCCTAAAGGGGTCAGTTAAATGCTGTTGCTTGCATGAGGGAGAGGATGAGTGGATTGGAGGGGGAAGGGCAGGGGATGCATTGCCAGCTTTCATCAGTCTAAATTTTTCTAACAGTATTAAGAGGCAGGTCTGTGCTAATCTAGTTTGTTTTGGCTGAAGTGGTTTTGGTACCAGTTAAGGTGAACAGCTGGGAGCTGCTCTGAAGGGGCAGTAACCTTTGCAGCTGAGTTGGTGATGAACATCGGGGGGATAAACCTTTTCCACCAACACAGCTATTTGCAGGGTGGGTGTTTGTCCACATGCTTAATTTCTTCTCTCTGCAGAGCTGAACTAAGAATCTCGTAAAATAGATGGCTGCATGCATTGATTTTAGTATATCATGGTATATAATGTACAACTTGGGGATCTTGTTCTGAATAATATTCCTTACACTATTTGATGCCATGAATATTTATGTCTATCTTTCTTGCAGCCATGATAAACTAAACAGCTCGCAAATATCTACATTAGAAAAAAAGATCCAACTAGAAAAATGTTATTTGAGCAGTTTGCGAGAGGAGAAATAGCCAATTCAAGTGTTGTATTTGAGCTTCATGCTTTGTTCGTGCCGTGAAAATGACAGAAGTCTTAGCTGGGATCATGTATTGGTTTGAAAACTGAGAAACCTAGTTTGAGAAATTGATGTGATATCAGCTTCCCGCTGCGTTCACTCACACCTGTGAGAGGATATTGAGTGTCAATGTGCTTGGATAGATTAGTGTTGTTTTTGGCAGATGATACAGACTGGTAAAAATCTAGTATTGTTTCTTACAGATCAGTAAGAAACTAGGTTACCAATTTTTTTTATACCATGTGCTTTGGCTTTCATTGTATAAAAATGTTATGACAAAGTACTGTAGTTACTCTCAAATAAACTACCTTCTGTAATGTCATTCTCATCTACCTCACCTCTCAAATTCTGAAATAAAAAGTAAAGAACAAAATAAGTGAAATATGTAAACTGAGCTGCATTTGTGATCTTGCAAATGCTACAAACAGCTCAGATTCTTCTTAGTGTATGTGTTTGAATATTGGTGCCTCCTAGTAGATCTGATGAAGTGCAACTGACTGTAACAAGAGGCTTTGGGTTCATTCTAAGTACTGCCGAAAAGACCGTGAGATCGGAATACAGGAAGCTTTAGGGCATGTCAGAAAGAGAAGGTAAAAATCTTATATTACATGAGGACTAAGAAGGCTGAAAAAAAAAATCAGTTGAATTTCATGTGTGTTTATAGGCTTTGCTACAGTAATCCTTGCACATGAATGCACGCATTCACAGCTGGTTTTTAATGTTCGTAAGCAGTGCACATGCTTTTTCCGTTCTACATTGTGCTTCTTCCTCCTCCTTTCAGCAGCAGTGAAAACTCTTCTTGCAGATGCTGGTAATACCCATGTACAAAGACTGTAGTAAGGAAGCTGGGCCTTTCGGTAATAAATACATGCTTATCTGGTAGTGTGTGTGTTTTCTAGGTACTTAGAGTTCAAAGAGAGCAAGTTATTTTTGGAGTTTTCAGTGTGGCTTCATGGTTAATTTCTTCTCTGTAACAGCAAGAATTCATCTGTAGCTCTTGCTCCACATGTAGCGAAGTGAGAGGAATAGTAAAATAAGCTCTGTTAAGAAAAGTGGTGTCATTGAGGAAGATATGCTATGTAAAATACTCTGCAGTCTGTTTTGCCGTGCTCAGAAGATAAATGAATTTCAGTATGTGCATGCCTCCATCAAAAAGCTGAGACTTTGATTGCTGGTTTCCAGTTTATTGTAGGTTTGTATGTCAGCTGAGTTTACTGTTGCGCGTGGTATCCCTTCCGTAAACGTTTTATGCAAATTGCTGGAAGCACACTGTCAGATTTGCTAGAAAGGTAGCAATTTCAAGAGTGAAATTCATGAATGAACTTCCTGTACGTTAAAATGGCCAGCAACTTGGTATTTTGTTTTTTTTGATTTTTTAGGTGACTTATGCACAACATTTACACTCAACCATGTAGACAAGAAGATTAATTCCTTCAGAGGGTTTCTTGTATCATATGTTTGTTCTGTAATCATCAGGGTTTTTCAAAACAGTCTGAGATGTGTGAGTACTATCTGCATTTTACAGGTAATAAACTGAAGCAAAGGAAAGTGTATGCCAGTTTATACTAATGCTGGTTGCCTAAATGGAGACACCTAGGACCTAAGTTGCCTTTTTTCAACCGCCATGTGGTGCATAACACTATGTGATCAGGGAACAGCTTCCATTGCAGCTAGTCAATATTCAGAAACGTTGTACCCAAGGATCTCCAGTCAGAAGCTCTGAAACTGTGGAACAAGTTTGATTCAAAAGATTTTCCAACTATGAGAAAGTAAAGCAGAGATGGGGATGAATGCAATATTCAGGTGTCCTAACATGAGACTGTCTTCTTTTTGCTTGCCTTTCTCTTCCCACTGCCTGCCAGTTTGTTTCAAATGTGCTTGTGAACTTCAGCAACGACACAGGAGCCTTTTTCTCTAAACAGACCAAGCCCAGCATGTGTCCGTCCTGAGCAACAGGGAGTGTGGAAAAGAATAATACAGAATGACATAATCGAGGGCCATATGATACTACCTAATGTATGGGATGTTTCCCCAAATACTAGTTCTGCTGGCACCTTGCGTAGCACCTCCCAAGTTCTTTCCTTTCCCTTCCCCCTGCAAAGTCTTATCCTGCCAAATGTGTTTTAGTTCTCTTCCCTATTTATCTGCTGTTCTCCTCCATCTAGACAGACTACTGGCATGAATGTTTAAAGTCTGGCAAAGACATTATCAACTGAACGCAGAGTTGCTGTGCTAGGCTTTACCTTGGTGGGGCTGCAAGGCCAGGAGGATTTCTGTAGCACAGCTGTAGCTTACTGAGCTGCTGCCATGCAATACCCAAGCATGTTTTTTGTGAGAGAGGCTTTGTCAGGCTTCACGTGTAATGATTTGTTGACTTAAAATATAGAGCAAATAATCAGGCTGAGTACCGTTCCTAAATGGAGTGAGAGTAACCTTGTGTAACCTCTTACTACTTTTTGTGATAAAGCCTCTGTAACAGACAGGCTTGCTCTGTGAGATCAGACCTCGTTCTAGCGGCTGGCCCTGGGACACGAACACTTAACTGCTTAAACAAAGGTGCTCTTAGCTTAGAGAGTGGAAGACAAGTTTGATTTGTGTTTCAAGATGTTAAAAATCCAGTCTTCGCTGCCAAGTCTGTGTGGTTATATGTTGTTGTATGTAGTCGCATACATAAAACATGCTCCCATGTTGACTCTGCATATGTCTATAAAATAAGACAGTTTAGTTTAAGCTTTGACTATACTTGTATCCCTCTACTTTCTTCAGTTCATAAGAATAACCAGGCATCCTATCGTTTTATTATTTAACAGCAAGTTCTCTCTCCATTCAGAGGTTTTACTGTATCATTTGTATCAAAATTTGTGACTGTAGAAAAAAAATACAGTGTATCTGTGGCCACTGTATAGCATTGATGCAAGAGCTGTATTGAAGCCTAACGCAGTGACACAAAGGAGAGACTTCTTCTGTACAAATGTCCTTTGCCAATTATTGCTGACAGATGTAACAACAGAAAATAATGATATTTTAATGGAAGTTAATATTTCAAATGTATTGAGTATATTGTGGCACTAGTGACTTTCTGCAGTTGTCCACAGAGCATCTCAAAGGCATATTTAAGGTGCATTAAGCAAGAACTATCCAGTGTTTATTTTAAAACACTTACGGAAGGTAGAGCACAATAGAAAAGAACCTTGTCCATGATCTGTGGTTTCGTTTGCAGTATATTCAACAGAAAATCTGTAGTTTGTGTTTCCCTTTTCTGGAACAAATTGCCTTTGCTTGTGCACTTGCAAAATGTGCAAGTACAGTTGAGCATCTGTAGTCTTTGTGTTTTAATTTGTGGACATTTCTGCTTGTGTGTATCGGCTGGGAGCTGCAGACTGAAACTCGGAGATTCATGTGGCCAGTTTTAAAGACATATATGCAGTTTTGAAGGTATGAACACCTGAACCTTTGAAAGGTAACAGGGAGAAGAGGGATGATTTGAAGTTGTTGAAATGTGTTATTGGAAAGGTAGAAATGTTGAAGGCTGTTAATAGCTTTACTTTCCTTCCCCCATGTGAATTATGTATGTTGTAATAAAAGACCAAGTGTATGTTGGGATGAATGAGTAATTGAATGAACTGTCATATCTCTCTCCCACTCACCAGCTTGTGGAATCCACAGTTAGGGACCGTTACCGGTGATCTCAGCTCCAGGGCAGTAGATGTGAAGTTCACAGCTAATCTAGCACACTCACAGTTAAAATGTTTGCTTATAGCTTCAAAGGCATCACTGTGAACTCTCACACTGGGATTCCAGTAGACCTCATAAAAAGTGACTGTTCATGAATGTGCAAACACAAAAGGGAAAAGGCTCAGTAAATAAAATGGCACTTCAGTCCTGCGAGTAATACTGGTATTTTCAGGTGTATTCTTCTCAAGTGTAACTTATAGGTCATACCAAAAAACCTGAAGCTCTTCAGTTCAAGAGTTAAAATAGCTTGAGGCAGCAAGGGAGCAAAGTTTTGAGGTTTAGAATGACAGTCTAGATGGAGTAAGTAATTTCTTCTAAAAGTAACCTTCCCCGGGTGTGATGTATTTTAAAGTGTGTTTGGTAATGAATGCTATAGTTAAATTTAGACTTGCACAGTAAGCCTGTTTTATAAACTCATTTCTTTTCAGCAGATCTTTTTCTCATCTTAGAAGATGATTTTGTATGATTTTAGATTTTGAGAAAGACTGCAAAATCTTTCTTTTTCTCTCTTCTGTCCAAGCTTCTTATCTACATTCAGACCATATAATAATTTTTGAGTGTTTTTAATATTGATCAGGGTCACAAGCCAAACGACATTACTGATCTCTTTGGACATTTTGTTCCCCCAAACTTCACCCCCTTTCATTCTCGTGGCCTCCGTCCTTGTCCCTGCTTTCGCTGCTCTTTCCCTAGGGAGGCCTCTCTCTGTCTCGGATACATTTCTTCTAAACTGGGAACTGGTTTTACCCTTCTGCAAAATAAAAGCTGTAGAGAGCTTAGAAATTCCTTAGCTATGTAAACGCAAGCCAAGGTCTAGAATGCCTTCAGTGATGTAACTGACGTCATTTGATTCTCGGAAGTTTCCTGACAAGGATAGGGAAATGGGGACTTGGTATGCCAATAATTAAATAAAATGTTTTAGGAAATCTCTGCTTTCCTGTGTGCTTTTTTTTTCCCTTCTTACTTTTAGAGGCACATCCAATATTGTTGAGAAATACTGAAGAGCAAAAAGAAACTTACTTTGTATGTTTCAACCTAAAAAATTGTATCATACTTTAAGTTCATAATCCTTGAAAGTAGAAATTGCACTCATGTAGTGTTCATGGAATCACCATTAATCAGCAGAAAACAGTAGATTTTCTATATCTCAAATGAACACATGGTTCTTATGTTTAGGGTAATGTTTTCAATCTACATGCATATAGATGTTGAAAAAACAAAAGTAATTTATCCGTGAACATTAACAATATTTCATGAACAGAAGTTTGATTAATTTAATACTAATATTTTCTAATTTCCTGCTCTTCTGAGAATAACTTTTAAACAGGATATTGATTCCGTTTACAAAAAAAGAGCCATTTTATTAATATAAAATTGGAGTTGTGCCCAGAAGGAAATACATACTCCCTTGCAGATATCTGCCTTATATTGGAGCTAAATGCTGAGGTTCACCCACCATCCACAAATAGTATCTGACTTTACGGTAAAGGGCTTTGGGGACTTCTTTTTCATTTTTTTTTCTGTATATCCTTGGTAGATTTCATGTAGAGATTACATGCCTGATATCTGCTGAGGGTCTGGTCCAGTGCCAGTTAAAATGTCTAGGTTCTCAGTAGGGGTCCAAGGCTCTAATCCTGACCTGTGGAAATGTTTTATCACTGGTCTCAGTCCATATAGAGTTATGCCTTTTCCAAAGAGAGATTTGTTGACACCATTCATGCAATATGTATTATTTATTTACAAATATACTTGTTCAGTGACTAATTTCTTAGTCACTTCATTTTGCATTTACCTAACTGTGGAGCTGGAAGCTTGAGTTTATCATCTCACGTGTGGATGAATGGTTAGTCTGTGTAATGTTGTTTATTCGTCAGAGGAACCTTAGTATCTCAGAACAGGACAATTAACACTAGTGTAGAGTGGTGCGCACATACAGAACCAAAATATGTCTCCATTCCCCTCTCGTATCTGAACTTTTAAAAAAGCTTATGTTTTTATTGTCTCTCTCTTGACTTGATCAGCTGAGCACAGTTTTGGAGTTTGGCATGATAATTTAGATGGAAGGGGAAACTGATGGTGGAGTGAGGTGCTTCATTGATACAATCTGGTTTAGGGGATTTCAGTGAAAAGTACCTAACTATCTTTGCAGATTGAGACCAAAAGCAGTTCACAGGTCACACCGCGTGTTTTGCTGCAGCTGAGAATTGAACCTGGATTTTGTATAGCTAAACCTCCAACCTTAACCTGCTTATTTGTTTTCTCTCTATAAGCTGGCTGATTCATTTGAATTCATTTGAACTTCATTTGAAGCACGAACTGATTCATTTGAATGATTTGAATGTACTGATTAATTTAGAAATGCACGTAAGACCACAAGAAACGTAAATAGTAGATTGCAACAAACTTACATTTCAAAGAAGGGAGAGCAAATTCGATTTGCTGTGATGTGCCTGAGTTCAGCTGTATTGGCTGGAGTTTAATTTGGGGAAAAAATAAATTTACCGTAAATATGATTAAACAATGCAATCGAGCAGCTGATATCTTTCTGGTAAATGACTGGTCATGTACGAAAACCTCTCAGTCTTCCACCCTTACAAATCATTTAAATTCCATCATTCCTTGGGGTTTTAAAATTACTTCCAGTATTTTTAAAAGGGACCGTTGACTAGAGATGAGTAGGCAACCCTTCTCTTGAGATAAAATAGAGTCTTTGTCTTGCAGTCCCTAATTCATTTGTCTTGCTATCGGTCACAGTGGAAGTATCTTTATATTTTTTGAATCAAATGTTGTTCATAACAATGAACTCGAAAATCAATCATGTGATACCCACTAACTGCTCGTTTGCGTGTTAATGTCATTGTGCACTCTGAGAACACTCAGTTCTGGGTATCCTTACATTTCTGTGGTTATTTTAACAACTGTTGTTTACAGACTTTGAAATATTATATAAATTAATCAGTGCGTTCCTCCCTCCCTCATGTTTAGGCTAGTTCCTACTTCCCTTCAAATCACTAAATCTGTCTTATCTAATACCTTTCACTATGCGGGCTGACAACAAAGCCATAGATGCACTGAGTAATTCCAAGTCCCGATTTTGAGAGAAACATTTTATTTCCCCTAATTACCTTTATAAAAAAATGCACTCAGCTATCCTCTTTTCTTGTAGTAAAGCCCCATTTTCAACTTCTTCATTTTTTGTGCTTTACCCGGTTAGTTTCTAAGCCCCGTGTTCATGAAGTTGTTTCACAGTTCTCTTGGAGTTGTAACGATTTATATCAGCTGCTAACCTGGGCTTCCTCCTACTTGTCTTTTGTCTCATTGTCTCTCGATCCCCAGCCTCAAACCCCATTTTTAAATTTCATACAAACTTACTGTGTCTCTTTCTGCTTCGTATTGATCCTGAAGACCTCCCTCTAATCTGATGATTGTAATAAATGAGACTGTGCAAAGGCTAGGTAGAGTCTGACGAGCAAAACTGGCATATCTCTCATCTCTGGGCTTGATCCTATTTCCATTCGAGTTGGTGAAAAATCTCTCATTGATTTTAGTACAGCAAGGTCAATATTAAATTTCCATGTATCTGTATTTATAACTCTGCATTTCTGATGGTGAATTTTCCTCCTTCTGGGACAGGAGCTATGTCTTTGTCTGTGTTACCACAGCATCTTGGCAGCTGAGCCAAATCTGGGTTTGGGATCTCATCTCTATTGTAATACCAACATCAAAGACTGGGAAAGAAGAAGAGAAGGGAAAAGGATTTGGGTGTTACTGATCACCTTGCTGCCACATTGGAACCAGTGAATTTGCCCGCTTGGTAATCAGTTTTATGAATTCTTAAGTGAGAGAAGTTTTCCTTTTTGCTTGGCTATGTTACATATATATGAGCACTGTGTCTGATCTCTGACTGTATGTATACATATTATCATGATCCTTTTGTCAGTTTGTAGTGACAATGCAGTATCATAATGCTCCTACTGTTTTGGTTTTGTTGTAATTACATGTCCTAGTGTTATTTACTAATCAATCTGGGAAGGTTCCTTGAATTTAACTTGCACTGCTGCGTGACATGTAACATCCTGCTTTGTAGCTAAGCAGTGGATATATAATACCCCGTGAAATAAAGGAAGACATAATTCTCCTAAAAATATAACATAGGATTCTGCAGAAAATGAACTTCTGGATTCTAGAGGCCTGTCTTGCAACAGTCTCTCAAATCAAAGCTTTCTTCTGTAAAACTTGAAGAACTGACTCTGTGGACTAAATCTACACAGTTAATTTAGATTTGTATTGGCCAGCATTGCAATGCCTGAATCTTAAAGTCTACGTGATCCACACCAAGTTAGGTGCTGAGGTTTCTAAGCGGGTCAGAGCAGAGGATCCATAACCAAGCAGGAAAACTCAAGGAAAATGTAAGAAGGCCAATGAAGAGACACTCTCTACTTCTATCCAGTATCATAGCTTTTTTCCAGAATATGGAATGTGAGAGGTGTAGCTGTAATGCCCTCATTTACTTCATGGATTTGAGTCTACCTCCTGCAACATCCAAAAGTGTATCCCCGATGATGAACAGGATACTTAGAAGTGAAGGAGGGCTTTCTCAGTGCCTCCCATTGGAACTGTTCTACTTTGCAAAGAGCAGTTAAATGTTCAGTGGGCCAGTGAGAGAGCGCAAGCATCGTGCTGTGACTTACTGGTCAGGGCACTTGTCTGGGAGGGTGGGAATGAGGTTCCTCTTCTGCTTCAGCAGTGTCGCTTTGTGGATCAGCACAACATCTGGAAAACAAGCTGCTGTGCATATTGTACAAGGGAAGTCCTGAACAGAGCGTGGTGTCTGAGTACAAACGGGTTTGAGCAAAAGCAAGGTGCAGAATTGAGCAGCAGCAGATGCAATCTAATCTTTATTTCTTGGCTGGTGCTGCTGCTCAGTGGTCTCCTTGATGACTCAGTTACATGGTGAAATCAGCTTTCTGAATCCAAAGAAAAAAAGTGGCTTTTATGACAAGGGAAGGTTCTTTCTTGGTAATCTGTTCACAAAGTAGAACATTAACCCACTGCAAATCATACTCCCATAATATAAATGTCATCTTCCTTCATGTTCAAAGTGCAGGTTTTACACAGTGAAGATTGGGAGGTCTTGCAGAATAGAAATGAGAACATTTTAGAGCATTAATTGACATAGGATGAGAACTTCACCCCAAGCATGTGGATTTGGCTTTTTGTTCTTGGTTGGTTATAATTCTTTTTATATCAGTTGAAGATGACCTATTTTTCTAGTGGTAAGATTTGAATCTCTAAAAAATGTGCCATTCTCGTCAAATGAACAAGACCTTCCTGCTGGTTTAAAAAGATTGTTATTTTCATGCTTATAACTTGTGGTCAGCTGCTTTAATTAAAAAACCAAAACTGTGATTTAGTGTTTTTGTAGATCATATCCAAGTGATACACAGGCAAAAATAACCCAAGCCTCCACAAATTCAGTATCTCAGCCCACCTCTGTTTTGTAAGGTGATACGAAGACTTATTTTCAAGAAAGAATGGTTTTAAACATACGGCGGTTACGCATGTTGAGACTATGACTGTCTGAAGGCTACGTTACTGAGCACATGCTCAAAATGCTACTGGAGTCAGCCAGTGCTCACAAAAGCAGGCACTTTTGTATTTTAAAAGGGATTATTGGCACAATTCTAAGTGAACAAGGACTTTGCCTAAACGCGGAGAGAACGTTTGCCAGTGAAGACACAAAAGACAGGTTTTCAAAAGCACCTATGTAAATTTGGTACTTAATTTCCATTGATGCAAATTTTTAAAAATTGCATGAGGAGATGCCCTGTTTTCTTTGACTTGGAAGGAGCCCCGTTGCTGCCATGATGTGTAGTACAGTCATTCCACAGGTTGTCTTGAAAACAAGAGGAACTATGGCCTCAGGAAATCTGAGGGTTTTAATGGTGCAGAGATGTACCATGTTAGTCTGCAAATCATAAAATAATTTAGATTGGAAGGGTCTGCCAAGCTTTACTTTAACATAGAGTAAAAATAAAATTAAGTTTTCAAAATTATTACATATATTTATAAACTATTTGTCATCGTAGTAATTATATGAATGTTACTGAGATTTGATTTAAGAACAAACAGTACCTTTTCTGGAACTGGGGCCCATGTTCACAGCAGCCTATCATTGATTAGTCTAAAAAACACCAGTGGCTATTACTGAGGAATATAAAGATTTATAAAGAACATAAAGATTCCGTGAGCAACTCTGGGACATGTTAGACTGTCAGCTACTTACTGCATTTATACCACAGGTAAAGAACTACTGTCATCAGTAAGAGGAGCTGTTAGAAAATAAAAATTTCTTTGTACTTGGTGTTGTTGGTTGTTATCTTCTAAAGATAATAATATAAATTATAGCTAAGTTGTAAACATTTTTCTCTCCAGTACATTTTATTTAATTTGTGCTATGATGGCAGTTTTGTGGGACTGCATTTCAACTTCATCCTTATGCTTTTTTCCCCTGAGCCTTTATCTTCATTGACGTGCTTTTCAGTTTAAAATGTTTACATTTTTTTTTGGTTGAAATTCATCCTGGCTGTGCTGAGTTTCTTTTGCCTACTGCACTTTGTGCTTACACCCACAGAATTATACCCATCTAAACGTACCTAGCTGCAGCAAAACATTTTGGTGCCTCTTCCACCGCATTCACTTTTGAATTGAATGCCGAACCCTTTGGTGTGTACTGTGGGGGACAGGTTGCTGCCGTGTCACCCGCGATGTGTTCAGCGTGTCTCATGCGCTTCCTGACGGGCTCTTCCTTGGGTTTGTGGTGGTTTTTTGATTATGGCTGTGCAGAAGAGCTGCTGGCCTCACTGCTACTGTGTGTTTATTTGTTCCTGTATGTGTTAAGAATATGATTTTTTTTTTTTTTAATTTATGATGGAATTTCAGTCCATTTATGGTGGCATGTCTTTGCGCTTGTGGTGGTCTTTCTCAGTGCTTCGGATATTTAATTTTTTATTATTATTATTATTTTCTTTTAACTTCTGTAGCTCCAGTTAGAGAAACTTAAAAGTGTGCTTTTAAATAAAAGCTGCTCCTCTGTGACTTAGAGCATAAGTTTCATAGCTTGCCTGTACGCTGGCCACTGTACAGTGCGCATTGGAATCCTTGCTGTTTTTAAATGGATTTGCACAGCGCATGAAAACTGTATGTAGTCTATTGCAGAACGGTTTTTGCACTCTTTTTTAGTAATTACATATCATTATAGTGCTATTTAAATGCAACCTGATTAAACATTTTATTAGTACTTTACTGCTTAATTAACAACTATTACTGAAAACAGTCCCTATACTGAGACTTATTTCCACTTAAGCATCCATCCTGATGAAATGTAACTCCCCATTTGAAGCAATATATGACATTCTGTGGCATGTTTTTTCTTGGTTGTTTCTTGAAAGTGACCCACTATTTAGTGCTGAGTATCTGATATTATTTAAAACAGTCTCTGCTTATGCTTTCTGCATAAAAACTGCAGACTATATGAATAAAATTCTCAACAATAATTCACATTCTTATCACTCACACAACAAGCCATCGAGTTGTAAAGCATTCAGATTTTTCTGCTGCTAAATCAACAATTGTGTTAGTCTTGTGGTGCCACTGCATGTGTCATTTCATGCGGTCTCTTACTCTCCTGATTTGTTCAACATGATGCAAGCGGTGGAAGCTGGTATAACCTGTGGATGTTAGCAGTTCCTGGGCATGTACACACAGAAGACCATAAAGATGTTTGGGTATGGGAGTGCAAGGATGGGTAAATAATTTTCTATTTGTAATTGGATTTTTTTTTTTTTAAGACTCTTTTTCATGGAGGAGTGCTGGGTATACGAATTAGTTCTCTAGAGAGTTCTGGAGCTCTGCAGGATTTCTGGAAATTAGTGCTGGGATGATGGTGGAAGGTTACTTAGAGCTTTCTGCATACAGGAAAGATGTATCATGATTTCCTTCCATAAACTGCAAGCTTAATACTGCAAGCTGACAATATCTTTTACATTCCTTTTTCTTTATGAATTTCAGATGGAGGAATTTAGCAGCATACATGGGGAACTTGCTTTCAAAACTGAAGTTCTGCAGAACTTGATTCTGTTCTCACACTTGTGTAAGCCAAGTGTGAGCCATGACAGAATCATTGACAGGGAGTGACATCAGTATCTCATCAAAGTTATTCTTCGGCCACATTTCTGTATTTCCAGTCTGTAAGATCATGGTGGAGGGGAATGCGATGTTTGAAGAGATAACCTCCTTCTTGCTGCTGTGTTCCTCTGTGGGAGGTTGCCATCTTTCAAGTGTCCTAGATTTTTGTCAACTGTTTGAGCTCATAGTCAGCTCAAATTTATCTTCTTTGTGCAGATGCGGCTGTCTAATCTGCAGCCCCTGCTACAGTTGCTAACATCTGGAAGAAAGACAGGGCTGAAGGTTGGGGTAAAAGTCTTTTCAGCCACTCCAGCAGGGTTTGGCAGGGCTTGTCTTTTAATGCCGAAGGTGATGGCTTTACCTAAACTTTGGGCTTAGGCTTTATGAGGGCTGTTAGATGGGAGAAAAATTATTTCATAGATCTGTCCAGGGCAACTAACTATGAGTATTTCCAGCCTGGTCATATATTAGATGTCTGTACAAACTAATTCTTATCTCCGTAGTTTCACAGCCCAGGCTTAACCCAGGGCAAGACAAACAATAACATTCAAAGGACGTTACTGGCTGTGAGGTGAGTTCCTGTAGAAGACGGCTCAGGCCGTGGAGTTCAGTGGCGCAAGGTGTGAAAAAAATTATTCGTTTGTGTAGGTGTTTGTAGGATTGAGCAGCATGAGGTATGGCAGAGCTAGCTGTTCTCAGCCTTTAACTGGAAGCTGTATCTGTTTATTAATAGGGGTAAGCTGTAAGTTCACAGCTGGTCTACAATTACCCTTAACTAACACTGTGAAGGTAATAACTAGAGTCTTCCCCCCCCCCCCCCCCCCCTTCCCCTCCTCCACAGGTGTCCAATGTGGTTATTTACACCTGCGAAGAGTGACGAAGAAAGTAGGTATAAAATGCTGCCATTCTGGTTTGGCAGTGTTTAACACCTTGTAAATGAGTGTTCAAATTTTCAGGTGGAAAATTGGGTCCTCTTTCAAATCTTTTTTTATTTTTTTAATCCTCAATCTTTTTATCCTTTTCTGCTATCCTGAATAGAATATCTATGGTGATCATGCAAAGTGATGCTTCAGTAGGGAATTTCTTAAGAGGGATTAATTTAAAAATGATTTAGGAAATCTCATGATTTCGTCAAATACTCTGCAAGAACACTGTGAAGCAAAGTAGCATGCACAGATACTCCTTTGGGAATATGACAGATCATTTGAACTGTATTTTCATTAGGAAAATGTACTCCTTTTTATATCTGTGCAAGTATTTAGTGTTATAGATTCTAATGCTCTCATGAAACCCTTCTGCACTCAGCCTTGCCAGGTTTATCAGTGGGATTTTTGTCAGAGTGAGGATCACAGGACTGGACTGATATGTGTTCATGAACGTCTTTCTCATCAGTTTGCTGATTGCTATTTTCCTAAGCATTTCTCCTAATTTAAAATTTGAGAGCTTTTGTAAGTTGGAGAATTGGGATGGCTGCCTGTACTAATGGAGAAAAGATTCCAGTAATTTTTTTCTTTTTATGGAGTGTTTTCATTCTATTCATACGAAAAGTGTTCTCTGGAGCGAGGGTTAAATGCATTCTTGACACTTGATTCCCTACCCTGCCTGCTGACTCACCATTTTGTTGGCACACAGCCATGGTACGGTTGGGGAGTGTGTTTACCAAGTGCTTGAATCGCAAATGGAGTGCTCTTGGATTTTCTTGTACTTGAAATGGTTGGGAAAAGTTTTAGCCTTTCAAATCAGCTGTATCGCAGCCTACTTCTTTAAAGCTCAGGTTAAACTTTCAATAGATTTTTAGAGAAAGTGGATTTATTTAAGAAACATCATTTAGAGAGGGACAGCGTCTTTGTGTTCTATCTAGTTACAGCCATCTATGGAAGATGAATCCTACCAGGTCAAATGCGTTTTGGGATATTTCTTTCCAACTGGCATCGCATTAGCATCCGGGAAAATCAGTCTATCTGTTTCATCCTGTTACATGTAAATACATGACAAATATAATGTCCTATTTTTCTGGTCTGATTAAGCTAGGCACAGCGTGGTGCTGGGGATGGTACGGGTATTACGATCACCTTGTCCGTTGCTTTTTTCACATGGGCCTGGTGACTGGCATAAGGAACTTGCAGGTTGCTTTACAGTTAATAACTTACATTGCTTCAGATGGCATTCCAGGGAGCAGCCCTGTGCAGAGGAGTGATGAAGGGTCATTATAGCAGGAAAACCCACAGAGGGCTGGACCACTGATAGTATTGAGGCTTGCTTTCAGCAATAAAGGGGGGATCAGGGTCGAGCAACTGTCGACTCCAAACCCCGCACTCCAACCAGTGGGCATGCTGCTGCTGATCAGCAAAGCCGTGCTCGTCTGACCTTTACCCTTGAAACAGCAGGGAATCCCTCGGCAGCTCAGCTGGCAGGAGTTTTGAGTTGTTGCTCATTATGAGCCTAATGGGCAAAAAGTGGACTTGGAGGGAATTGTTTGCCAGAGTCTGAGTCCCTGACAAACAACTCGCTGCAGCTGCATACAAAATAAACAAATGAGAAGCTAAGATAATGCAGATCTTGCATAATTAGGCATGGGAAGAGTTTTATGTGAAAGCCTTTATCCATTTAATGAACCTCTTGTAGAAAGTGAATACCCTAGAGCCTGGTAGGCAGCATATGTAATCGCTAACCAGAAGGCTGGAAGGACAACAGTATGAAATTGCTGATCTTTTTGGAGTAGTAGAAATTGTAGCACTTATTTAACGACACATCAGAAACACATTTCTGGATGACTGTGAATAACTCACTTCTAGATGATAGTAATTAACTTAATCCTAACAAGTCAAGATTGCCACTTAGTGTTTAAATCATTTTTTGTTACCGAAACTCTAATGTTAGATGCAGATTTTTATCTAACACCTTCGGAGGCAGTGGCAGTTCAATAGCCCCTGTTTCAAACATGACTCTTAATTGCAAAGAGCATTTTCACTTTTCTCTTTATAGTTGTTCACAAACATATTTCTGTCTATGACCAATGTATAAAATAAGTTTCACAGATGTTAGGTAGTCATCCAGAATCCAAGTTGATAAATGTGACTGAAGAGTTGAGGAAGGTTAAAACACAGCAGAGCGTGTCTTTCTACTAACAAGAGTCGGTGATAAAGTTGAAATGTTGAATTTTATTCAAAATTTCTTAGACACTGCTGTTAAATTTTGAACTAAAGATATAGAACCCCGCCTCCTGTGCTAATTACGTCTTTCTGATCAGTGCTACATTATTTTTCAAAGAAGATAACGACAAGATATTCCCTGTACTATCGCGGTGAATGAGTTTGCTGTGGTAGCTGTCAACCGCTGGGGTTGACCTAGGAGCAGCTGAAGTCAGTAGGAGGATCTCCACTGATGGTGGTGGGTTTTGACTTAGATCTGCTGAATGTGCTCAAGTGACACCAGTGCCAGGAAGGGATAAAAGAAAGGTGATACAGTTTAGCTTAGAGTTTTAAAGTTAGGTGCTGGCTTTACTGATTTCTGCCCAATGTGGTTCGTGTATCGTGGGGAAAGCGTTGTGGAGGCTTAAGTTACAGGTTTCCTTTGGGGTCGTGCCACTCCATTTTTGCTAGGAATGGGACATGAAGTCACATTGACGGTACTGTATCTGTCACATACAGACCTCAGGTGCTAATGACCTGTTCTGGAAGGAGGATATTTGCTGATTACATGGAAATTTACTGAAGGACAGGTGAAATTGTAATTGCTAGGATTGTTCCTG
The DNA here is from genome assembly GCF_047370975.1 of Nipponia nippon. Taxonomy (NCBI): domain Eukaryota; kingdom Metazoa; phylum Chordata; class Aves; order Pelecaniformes; family Threskiornithidae; genus Nipponia; species Nipponia nippon. The sequence continues at coordinate 48,524,884 of NW_028262391.1, read as the reverse complement.
ACTCATTAAGTAGCATTACAATTTTTCTGACAAGAATTTGATAAGGATGACCTTCTGTAAATTATGTCATGATAAAAACTGTTGTAGTGCTTAAGATAATTAAAATCTACCACTCCCCACCCAACCTCCCAACAATTAGGGCTGCTTTCTAATAACATAGAGCTGGAGATTATGTATATGTTTATGTGTGTGACCAGTTTGTAGTAGAAACTTAGTTCTTACACTAGTAGAGATTTTGTATAAAACTCTTCATTGTTTCTTGTGCATTTCTGGTCTTTGCTTCATCCTGTGTGTGAATTAATTTATTCCCTACTAAATGATAAACTTTCCTTTTCCTGAAATGAAAATTCCCTTCTTTCTCCTATAGTAGTTTTGACAGTTCCAGGTGAAAATTATTGTGTCAAGCCAGGTGGACTTAATAATTGGAATTCAACAAAGTTCTAAATGGTTCTATTTTTATTATATAACTGTAATGAGCAAATTTTGTAAAACCAAGGAAAGCGTATAAAGTAAAGCAAAGTGGTGCTAGCACAATTCAAATGGTTTGAATTCTAGAGCGGGTTGTTACTCCGGCTTTCTTAGTAATTTGAAACTCTCTCCATGCTATGCCTGTAGGTTGGCTTTGAGGATAAGTCAGACATCAGAGTCATGAACAGATGCGTTACGTTTTATTAAATTTTATAATCTTCTGAGGGGGTTTCATGAAAAATAAGGCACCAGGGAGAAGTGAATTCCTGAAGTTAATAGGCCCAGAATTTCACCCTCTTGACTTTTTTCTCCTCAACCAAACTGCCCCCTAGTCCGACTTCTGAGACTTGATTTGCTTTGAACTCCCCCAGCCTTTAATATCATGTCCTTCTGGTTTTCTCACGTTCTACGTGCAATTCATAGACTAGTCTTTTGTCTGCTTAAATTTGTAGACCTTCTTTATATACACTTAGTGGGTTCCTCTTCCATATAGTTTGTTGGTATGTTAATTTACAGCAACAAGGACTAACATTTATCTTGGTTTAAAAAACCTTGACTTATAATATTTGGATGGATTTTTTAATTTTAAATAATTTTTGCTTTCTTTTAAAAATGAGTTATTTAAAATGAAATTCAAATGTTGGCAAGCTATGTTAAGACCAAAACTTATCAATAAAACTGTTAGACAAGAGAGGTGTCATACTTTGTTCATCATGTGCACGTTGCTTAGTCCAGCGCAAGCTACGATAAGTTAATTCCTGACAAGAGTCACCGTAATAAATAATTGGATTTGTTGATGGTGAAGCAAGACTAAATTGCTCAATCCTCTGCTCTAAATAGCTGACCACAGTTTTTACTAACAGTGTCTGTCAGTTTAAAGCTCACTGATATAATTGCTAGAACATAATTGTTGTTCTTTGAATCAAGTGTAGGTCATTTTTTTCAGACCTTGTTGTATAGGTGGTTTGAGTATCACCGGCTCCCTGTAAAAATATTCTTCCTTTTCTGCCTCAGGCAGAAGTAATTCACAGTTACTCTTCTAGTAATAGGAGATACATGATTGGAAACAGCATTCATAGATGCTACAGCCAAACGATCACCTTGTATACGAGAGACCCCATGGAAGGATTGCAGGCTGTAACCGCGTAGGAGGACCACAGGGTGATCCAGCTTCACACTGCACCAGGGGGTTCTGGGCTGAATCTTGGCCTCCCTGGCAAATACCACTTCAAAATCAAATTCCCTCATGTGGAGCCGAAATACTGTATGCAGTAGTAGGTTCTGGGCAGATACTCTTTAGGTGACGTGCACATACCGAATAGTGGAAGTGATAATGGTGGAGAAGGTGTCCTAGAAGTAAGACAGTTCTCGGCGGTTTTCTTGGATTTGATCATGAAATGATAAATGAGATGGATCATGATGAATGATTTCAGAGAGCTCTTATTGCAGTGTCTTTTAGTGCCTTGGTTTCTGCAATTTGGGAAAAAAAAAGTTTTAAGTTTAATTTCTCTTTTAAAAAGCCTGCTGTACGCCTGCTTTCTTTTAAAAGGCAGGAGTCCATGAATAGCTTTATCATATATAATACAAGGGTCTGTAGTTGCTACTTATCACATTCACCCTGATTATGTAAAACTGAAAATCACTGCATTCCAATGAAGTTTCAATGTTTTTATTCAAAGCAGCTTCTCACAATGTATAAATACTGCATATTAACACACATGAAAAATACAACTTCTAAGGCACCCAGAAATGTGTCCATACACTAGTTACAGGACCATCAACAAATAAATTGTGTACAATTTGATCTAGACAGTCAATATTTGATATATCAGAGGATACAAGTCCCTCATTACTGTACCAGTTTCAGAAAATATTTACAACACTGTGACATAGGGGTGCCTGTACCCTTATAATATTATAATATGTACTCATCATTACAAATATTAGAAACTGTTTTAGTCTGTTCCATGGCGTTCTGACAAAATAACTTAAGGGCCTAATTTGCAAAGTTCTACAATTAATTATTTGTGCAAGTTCTGAAAATAAATTTACATTGACATAATTTGTGAATTTTTGGTTCTTTGCTTCATCTCAGAGGTTTGGTAATAAGCCTTACCAATAGACATGCCATCCTAGCTGAACGTCACTCCTTTCCCAGTAGGTCAGTGGATACATCTTTTCCCCTTACACTTGACATGGATGAGAATGCAGTGTTTGTAGCAGAAAGAGACTATTCGATCTTCAGTACAAATGTCAAACTAGTTCACTGGCGAAGGAACTAATGCTTTGTTAGAATAATGCAATTCTTTGGTCCTTTGTTTTTATGGAAGGCATAATATTTTTATTCACTAAAAATTGAAATCCTGTCTGTGAGTAAGCAAGCTAGTGAATGACTTTCAGTGTAGTATTTAAAGTAGCAGTAAAGAGATTTAATATGGCTTAAAACATACGGTTAATTGGGCGGACACAGATAACACATCTAGGATACCGAGTACCCAAATGTACTATGATTAAGATTGTCTATAAGTCTCTTATGTAAACTTCTTTAGTGTCTCCTAAAGAGCGCTGGCTTTAGCCAGATTTGACTTTTATAGACCCAGCCACACAAAGCCTGAGATTAAACTACTGTGGTTGGGAGCACAAATGCACAGTTTATATATAACAAAGCCCATGCTGACAAGTCTACCTATGTTGTTCAAAAGAAACAACCCGTATTATCCTTTTCACAAGAAAAACTTAAGGCCCTGTACTCTGATTTGCTAACTTTCTTACAGCAACTATTTGGGGAAGTCCTTAGTACTACATAAGCAATTATGTAGCTTTAAAGATTTCTTGTACCTAATGGTAAGGCTTATTCACAAATGCAATACATTTATAAATTACATTTAAAACTGTAAAGGCTGGCAAAATAATTAAAAAACAAACAAAAAAACAAACCCCAACCAAAATTGTCTGTTTATCCCTAACATTAAAAGAGCATTTTATTCTAATGAAAAACTATTGGCACAAAACCATTATATTATAGATTAAAAGAACAGTTAATAGTAGTGAAAAAGATTGCCTAAAACGCATACCCTAACCTACCACAGAAATATAAAAGTTTATATTCTGAAAATATATACTGTATTAAAGTTTGTAAGCTTATTCATTTAAACAGAAATGTACTGAAATAGTAAACTAAGCAACACTTATCTACAGCAAAAATATACATGCAGGACAACACAAAATAAATTGCTTACCTTTAATATCTACAAATGCGAAACTGTAGATTTTTAAAGATTGTACAAAACAATTTACACAAGAATAAAATAACATACTTAACAACAAATTGCATTTATAATCTTAAATACTGTGAATATTAGTAAAGGTACCCAGACTAATATGTACAGTACATCTAGATATCTGAATACCTAGTAAGGACAGAAACACAAGAGAAAATTGATTCTGATCTTTAAATACTGGAAAAGAAGCTTTTGACGTTATTACTCTTTATTGAAGGGAAAATAGATTCCATGAAAACTAGATTGTAACTGTATAGATATGAATAATTAAAAATGTTAACTATGGTTAGCGCTTGCTTTAATGGAAAAATAATTATAGAAAATGTATTTCAACCATTCCTTTGTCATAAAAAATGCTAAGATACAGATATCTGAAAATTCAGATGAAATGATGCAGTTTAAAGGTCTAACAACTTACGATTCTTCTCTGTTTGAAAATCTCATATGGAAAGCATACCTTCACATTGCTGAGCAATTTTTCTATATTTATCTACAAAAACCAAGCATAGTATTGAAATAAACTTTCTAGTATCTTATTAACACATGACTAGGAGTTATGGCTCTCTGGACGGGAATAAAGGAAATCAAGGAAATTGAGGAATCATGGTGCTTTCCATTGCTTGCTTTTTTTTTTCTTTTTTTTTTCTGAAGTCGTATGCTGGAGGCCGCGATTGTGCAAACACGTATGCATGTGAGTGGCTTTCACTTGAGGAATCCCTCTGATTTAATGGGACTGCCCTGCCGGTGACTCCCCTGCGCACCCGGGCACAGCAGGGGGTCCCGCGGCCTCCGCCAGCCAAGTCTTGGCACGTGCGCTCTGCGGCATTGCTGGCAGGTTGTGGAAATAAGCATCGGTATAAAACAAGTGGTGCATCTGTCACTTCAAATAGTTATTGAAAGCGTTCTGTTTCAGACATTTAAAAATACGTTACTTCTTTTGATAAGTTTTTTTTTTTTGAGAACATTTAAAACAGGCTAATTAGAAGCCAGATTTTGTCTTTTCAATGAAGACTTTCCATGATAACTTCTGCCTTTAGGATAATGATTTCCTTAAAATTCAGTGATACAATTAGGCCATAGAAACAGCACTTCTAATTAGTTGTGGGGGGGAAAAAGTAATATTCGTGTGTTGAAGGCTACTGTTTACTATAATCACCCGTTCGTTAACTTTACAAAGGCTTTGTTGAAACTCTTCACGGAAATACTGGGAGGGAGAAAACCTAGCAGCCTCGTTTGCAGAGGTTTAAACCATGATGAAGTCACTGAGCTCAAGGATGGAGAGCAAGTGCACAAATTACAAAGCAAACAAATGTGCAAAGCTTCTGCTTCAAGAGGTTCTAATTCGGGCATACTAAAGTGGCAGGTGAAGTCACAGAGCATGCTTGTGTCATTTCCATATTAATTGCCTTACTAGCAAGAAAGAACTGAGAGAGATCCAGTGTTCAGAAGTCAGTCAGTGTCACTGAAAAGTACTAGGATCACATTCTAAATTAGCAGATTGGATTTTTGTCATTTATTGTGGACTGCTTTTATGGATAGCCCTAAGTTCTTGTAGCAGGTGGTGGGGTGGCCAGATGTGGAGAGCTGGGAAAAGCAAAACAAAACCTTTCCCTGCACTTAGTTCAATACCTAGCACCTTGTATAAACGGTTGGCCCACACCCAAAGGCCTCCAGAGCAGAAATTTTCTCACACCTGAGGAATCAGGCAACTAGACTAAGGCTCATAAGGGTTTGCTTTTAGACTTCAGACCAGAAGGGGATGGCTAAACCTGAAAAACAGTACGATGCCACAGAACGGCACCACTCACCCTGTTACTGACATCCGGCTAACAGGGATATAGTAAACTTAAATAAAGAAGCGTCTTGTTGGCAAGCCCTTCAATGCTCCTCAAGAAGGCAGAAAGTGAAGGGAGACTTAGGGGGAACGCACTGTTTCAGAATCCACTTTTTTTCCCTTAACCCTGGCAAATGAATCTATTTCATACATGTTTTGTACAATTTTGCACATAGAGGAGCATGCACGTGGCTGTTTCTTTTACTGCCCACAGCATTCTGTGTGTTTTCTACATATTCTTTGCTTTTCTACACAATTCGCTGCTAAAAATGTGTTGGCATTCTCATGTGATGCCATTAATTCAGTCAAGGGAAGTATGAAAATAAGATCTGTGATCAATAAACAGCTGGATATGAACACAAAATAAATAAGTTAAATAAATTCAACAAAGAAAAAAATCCTAGTAGTTTTTGTAAAACTAACTTTACATATTATACATATAAATTATCAGATTTTTCCATTACACTGTTAGAACTTCAAAAAAATAATTAAGATATTTCTAAAGTATGGTGTTTGCGTCTACAAAATACCGTGCTGACCCAGTTTTTAGATTGAGCCCTCTATGTCAGCCCAGCTGCGTTGCAACAGCAAGAATAAGTTAAGAAGGACAGACAAAATAAATCATTACAGATGGTGTGCCTTATTGGGCCTCAGTGGTGCTTCTCAGCACATGGAATGTATACTTTTATCTGGATGAGCATGTGAAAGATGCAGCCCTCTGTAGAGATTACGTGCACTGAACAAGCCTGCCTACATCTCGGTTACACAAAATCAAACCAGCTACAAGCAGCCGTGTAGCTCACAAGGAAATCGACACAACCATATGTATTAGGATACACTGTCACAAATTCCTCAATGATGCATTGCCTCTGCTTTTCAAACACAGGTAATGTTTCACTCTGTTCACAAGTGGAGCATTTTCTCTTCAAGTTAGGCCAAGACATCAGACTTCATAAATTTTGTCTTGCAAGTAGCTGAATAATGAATCCAGTCCTTTGGAAGAACTCCACAGCTGTTTTAACATCTGACACTCTTTCTCATTCACATCTTCAAGTCCGGATTTCAGGAAGCTCCGCACGAGACATTTGGACTCTTCCAATACCTAAAGCCAAAATACCACTCAGCATTTTAGTTGGAATCTGACAAAATTATTATGGATAATGGCGTGAACAGCATTTTTACACTACTGACTCTGTTTTACAATCTAAATAACTCCTTTGGGCACAGAAATTAGATCTGATTTACGGCCATCACTCCACTTGCTGATAGTCAGCATTTTTAAGAATTAAGGACTTCTGAGGTTTATGCCTTAGTGCCAACGTTTTTAAAAGGAATGAGGGATTCTGAAGTACCTTAGTTTATTGAAGGTCTGCCATGAAGCACTAGAAGGAGCTGAACTCCCTCCTGTTGAAAATGTGACCCCTTGAAATGAAAATGTGTGAGGCATGATGTATTGGCTACTTGTTTTCTCGAAGGTAGTCTTTAAGGTTATAGGGGTTGGAAACCCAAATGTGGACGTCCACCATCTTTAACAATTTTCCCTCATGCATCATTTCCTTATCAAAACAGAAATGAAGAGGAAAGGGCCTTTCCTGCAAATACCTTTTTAAGTTTATTTACTTACATTTTTATAGAAATGAAATATTTTATAAAAGAAGGGTGTTAAGCAAAACAAGCACCCTCTGACTGTGTTCTGGAGTTAGATTTGCTTAGCATAGACAAGCAGTCATAAAAAATCACCTAAGGTTTTTACAATGGAAAGCCCAACCTCAAGCCCTTGGGAATCGCTCTATGTTCTTAAAGGCATGAACAGCAGGTCCAGGGTTGCTCCTGTAGTTCAGCTCCTTTTTCCCAGACCCATTTTTAGACAGATTGGGATTGCCTTCTTTAAACTTCTTTTTGAAATACATAACACCAGTATGTATCTCACAAGGAACCCAATTAGTCAAACAAAACCATTAATAGTTCATTGATTTTTGGGGAGCAGAAGACTTAATGTAAACTGATACAGTGTTTATGGTAAGGCAGACGTATACTCTCCACTCAGCTTTGTCAGCACCTACATACTAAGCCCAGTTTCTATCTTACACTGCTATTCCAACATAGTATTTCTCTTTAACTCAAGTAAATGGTGTTAACTGCAATTCGCGGGGCCTGTGTGGGTTTTTTTTGGTCTGTTTGTGACCAAGTATCCGCAGTGAACTTGGATGAGCTCATCATATGCATTGTTTTTGTGACTTCAGCCTGATTTGCATTTAGGATCTCAGAGAGTACATCTAGTCTTTGACGGTTTTAACTCTCGTCTCTGTCCACAAGTTAGCACCAGTCTTCCTAACAGGTCTCAAGAGAAAATGTCATTGGCAGCCAATAACGGTGACGGAAGGAAGAATTCACAGTAAGGTCCAGAGGTTTCCTGAACTCATATAATACATGCTATATCAGCATGATCAAATAAGCTTATGCTACATTTCCAGAGAGTTTCATTCTGAATGTCTTTCGTGAGTTCTAATCTACACTTCATTTAATTAAAAATCTCCTGTGTCTCTACCTTCTCTTTTACAACAGATCTTTTAAATGAAACTGAGGGATGCTAAGACAGTTTCAGGCATAGAAAGCATAGCAAGAAACCGAAACAATTTGCAGTTTAGTTAGTGCAGTCCTATTGCAGCCAGTGTCACTTTCTTCACTGCTTTTTTTTTAAACAAAGATGTGCCCAGAATAGGAGTGTATCTGCCTGAAGGGAAAAAAACCTTAGGAAGTAAAAATAGGAAAGGATTTTCTTTCAACTTCTACGTACACAAGAGGAAAGTTATAATACACTGTGACCAGACTGCGTTCAGATCCCTCTGTGTCTGGATCTCACCTCTCCTTCACAGCAGAGGTTAGCTGGCACTATCCTACCCTTCTGGTGCACTGTGTAGAACATTTTGCAGAGTCAGGAACTACGCAGGTGCAGAAAAGAAGGCAGAGTCAGCTGAATCATAGTAGGCCAGGACAACGTGAAAGGCAAATACATTTTCTTACTGGCCCTACAGAGATTTCCCAGTACAGTTGTATAGTTTTAGACTCTTCCACCTTCATGAAGGAAACCTATGCTAAAATCCCCTTCCAAAATCTGGGGCAAGGAGGTTCCACTCATACTGAATAAATGTGAAGATGGGGAAAGGAAACAACCCTCCCTGCCACTGAAAAATGGGAAACCCCACGAGCTTGCTGATCCCTATCCGGATTCTTATTAGCCCTCTTCTAACAACAGATCTGTTGTTAGCCCTCTTCCACAGGTATCGTTGTGGAACCTGAGGACCTACCACGTGACGAGCCTTGGGAGCACACCTTGCCTGCGTGAAATGTGATTTAATCACAAAAGAGCTTGATTTCTTACCACTGCACTGCAGGACGCCATTTCTTTCACTCGTAGCATCACTTCTTGGCTAAATGTTGTTGGCCAAAATACTTGTGACACTAGTCCTCTGCTGCAGGCTTCCTGTGCTGTCAGCTTTCTTCCACAGAACAACATTTCATTTGCCTGTGAAACCAAAAGATTACTTGTGATCTTGGGTTATAATTCCCTTAAAAAAATTTCCGTACTTGCCTGCTATTTTCAAGATTAAATTTACGAATGGTCTCCTGTATCTTTCCATACTGCAAAACACTTAAAAAGGAGTTTTGGTAGCTATTCAAGGATTGTGCAGGTGGCCAGAGCACAGCATGGGCTTCATTTAAGAGAAATGTGCTGGCATGCATGATGAATCTGTATTGCTGATTTTACAAGAGTAACTGTCAGTGATACAGTGATACTGTGCCAAGAGTCATGCAACCTAGTATGAGAGACTTTGTGGGGCAAATTCTGCTTTGTTATACTGGTAAAAACTAAGCAACCTTACTGGAATTAGTATAGATGATTGTCTTTAGAGAGCAGAGAGCACTATCTTGCTCTGTTACTGCACAATCCTAACACAATACAGACAAAGCCTCTGCAACATCATTCTGCTAATGCATTTCTTCCCTTTTCTACCATGATCTTGACAATCTTTGCTTTTTCAACCTGTGTTCAATCTTTCTTGTGTACAGTGTGTGTAATATATTGAATTCCGAGGTCATTTGGTGATAAGAAATTGGTAGGGATTAGATGAACTTTCCACAGATTTCATTTCTGTTCACGACAATTAAGAGAAACAGTTGGTTTCTCTTTTACGTTTTAAAGAGAGAAAGAAGAGCATGAATGTAAGAAAGGTTCATCAGCAATTTGAGGTGGAAAACCTTACCAGTGCAACACCCAGAATTTGTGGGAATGTGTATGATGAGCAGCCAGCTGGAGTGAGTCGGATTGTTGCATATGGTGTCTGAAACCATGCCTTCTCACTTGCCCAAACGATATCACATAGTGGTAAAATAGAAGCTCCTAGCCCAAGAGCAGGGCCGTTGATAGCAACCACAATTGGCTTCTTAAATTGAATAAAAGCTTTTACAAAATCCCTAAAATAAAAAATAAAAGAAAAATCTTGAATACAGAAGTAACACTTAGATAAATACCGAAGCTTAAAGTACTTAATCTGAAAACAAATTAGAACCACAGATGAACACAATAAATGCCATGGCCCAGTTTTATGAGGTCCGAATTGCAAGATACTTTCTAGTTTGCACATGGAAAATTTTGCTTATATTTAGTTATTTAATCTTCCTGAGTACCTGGGATATTAAATAATTTTGTATATGTTGTATATGAACTGATTAATTGGAATGCACCGACTGTTGTACTTTTTGGAGAATGGTTTGGTTAGGTTAGGTTTAGTTTTACTTCTGGACCAGTAACTCATGAGTTTGTACACATAGCGCTTCTCAGTTTGCTCCACAATGGCTAGTATGGATTCTGACGATCTGGTTTGGCTAACTTGATGAACATATTGTAGCGTGAAAGACAAGAAACTCATAGGTGGATTGCTGAATATTTATTTTTTTCAAAAAGTTCTCTTAAGATCCTGCGTCAAAGGTTACTGCAAGTCCCATCAGTGGATTGGGAGATAGTAAATGTTTGTGGCACACCTGCGGAAAGAACGAGACCCACAAAGGGGAGTCAGATAGAGAGAGAAATGTTTGAACAGGGAAAGAATTAGGTGAGTGATCTGTTGGGTCTTCATTGCAAACGTCTTCGGGAAAGACATCACAAAGCAGATGCCCTTGCCTGCCTACAACAGTAATGTGAAGTGATGGGAAATAATGGGGAAGTAAATGTGATCGGATTCATCTGGATGAATGAACTAGAACATGTTAAATTCTGTGCAATGAGGAGATATTTTAAATAAATTACCTACCAGCAACTGTGGAAAGACATCTGTTGAATGGAACAGCCTATACACCAGTTAGGAAAAAGCATGAATGTAATTGTGGGCAAATTATGGGCTCTAGCAGCTCAGTGCACAGCAGGTATATGGAGGCAAACAAGATGCTCAATTTCTTTAGAAAAGAGACATGTATAAATCAGATTCAAAACAAAAGAGGAGATTCTGCTCCTGCACTGGGTATTTATTAGACCCAGAGTGCATCCTTGCTGACAGATTTTAGGAAAGAACATTTTGTCAAACCTGCCCTTTGATGAGTTGCAGCTCTCCCACTGAGGTCAAGAAGACCTAGACTTCAGTATCTGAGAACAGGAGGTGTGCCTTGCAGGTTAGAGTGCCGATTTGGCAAAAAATGGAAAACGTACCAAAGATAAGTATTTTACTGGACTGAAGTGTAAGGGCATTGGCTATATTTTAAATGAAAACGAAGAGTCTGAGGTGAGCCAGCATTAAATATTCCATGAATGAGTTCTGTTTTCCAGGCTAGCTAGTAAAGAGTTGATTTTTTGACCTTGGGAAAATAGAGACTCATGGGAATCGATGCAGCTCTGTTCACACAGCAAGTAACAGAAGATCAGAGGCAAGACAAAGAGAGTGAAATAAGGAACATCATATTCGTCTGTTCAAGATCATTTCTTTCTAGAAGATAGCAGGGTTAAGGAGAGTTGTGGTTCATTTTTGTTTGCAGAAGCAATGCTGTTACCTTATCTCGTTATTTCTTCGGTTGTTTATGGCTGAGTAAGGACTGTGGATCACTGCACCTGAGGGAGTCCAAAATTTTGAGAACCTTAGTATTTAAGCAAGTAAGCCTTCCAAGTAGGACTAGAGATGGGAACAGGGATGTGATGAATGATAGGCAAAACGAACAAACTATGGATAAATGGTGGCAGCAGATCTGAGGACCATGTGGCAGCAGAAAAAAACTGTTGTGGAGAAAAGCAGGAAGCATGTGGTGATAAATGGGACTGGAAGTGAATATGGAAAAGCAATTAGGGATGTGGGGAGGAAACGGTTAGATGATGAGGAGGAAGAACAAAGCAGAACACATTAATGGAGGGCAAGAGTTGAAGGAAATGTGAAATCCTCATATGAGTAAGCAAGGAAGGGAGGACCTGGAGATGGGGAGAGAGTGGACCAGAACACTGAGAAGACACAATGACCCTCTGTCATGAGGGAAGGATGGGGAGCACAGAGGATGGTACAATGGATGGATATGGAACATGCCACCTATAGGATGGAGTGGAAGGCTACAATACTGGGAGCTTAGGAGGGGAACAAATGCCTGCATTTGGTCTACAGAAGCTGCAGTGTCCAGCACTGCACTTATCTGTGTTCCCTGTTTGGTACATTATTTGTTTCAGTGAGTTGTCTTTGTACCCAAGCCTGGCATGTTTCTACCTCTTCAAACCATACTGTTCACACATGCAGTTTCTGGGCTAGAAGATACTTGTTTCAATTCAAGGCAGTCTTTGAAAAGGACTTAAAGTTGTAACTGTTGTTGCACAGTAGAGCCAGAAGCTCAAAGATAGGAAAAAGTGTCACATGCAGAAGGCTTTTGGTTTTGCTAGAGGATATCTAGGAAGTTGACCATCAGATAAATTTTGGGATGCTCAGATACCTCCGCATTGTTGCGGAGGTCTTGCTGCAGGTCAGGGCTCATAAGTACATCAAGGCTATAAAGACGTCGAACAAGTAAAGTCATCCTTCTTTGTTTTCTTCTGAGCACACCCAGAATTTTATATGTATCGGGTCACATAATGATGCCTGAGTAATGATGTGAGACTGATGCTGGGAATGCCTTCCAGGCAGTCTTTTGATTGCAGAGCTCTGTAGGCCACATATGCACAGTTGCAGTGCAGTCTGTCTGTCCGCCTTCTCCCTGCTCCAGGAGCGCAATGCCGGACACACATCTGGATGATGGCAGCTCAGGCTGATGGATCTATGTTCAGTACCTGGAGAGAAGCTACAGTGCCACACATCTGTGAGTTGCAAGCCCCAAAGGCAGTGGATGAGGACAGGGGCCAAATGAATAAATCATTCATGTGAGATGAGACTTGATGGGTATTTAAACTTCAGTTTTAACTTGTGATCAGTATACGAGATCCATACTTTAGAAAGTGGAAACACACAGTAATCAAGATTTTAATTCCATTTTGATACAAGTCTAACTTGATGTAGTAGTGGAGGCAGAGGTCCGTTACTGTGTTTTAGGACACCCTAACCATTGAAAAAGCAAAGTGTACATTTTTTTCTACTCTTATTACAGTATATTTTCCATGAGTTGAGTCCTTTGTTCACAGAAAGCACAGAGTGCGCTAAATGGAAAGCGTATTGTTTCCAGAAGTACAATAAAAATCTATTTCCAGTGGGCCTGAAGCCGACATTCTTGACAAGGAGCAGTACATTGTACCAGTATTTCAGGAATATTCTGTGAGTCCAAGGATGGAAAAACTGAGTATCATAGTCTGGCTTATACTCATTTAAGTGTTGAATTGATAAGTATACCTGTATATTAAATGTGTGTAGATAAATGTATACATATATAACAATACGTATCTACACAATATTTAGATGAATAATATTAAATTTGTATCTTCTAATGGAGTGTGAGTGTGCCTGTGTTTTCAGACAAGAATAGTGATTTTCTTCCCTCACGTTTTATTTGGTTCCACGTTATTAAAAAACCCTCACATTAAAAACAAGAAATTAGGATGTGTCCTTCAAAGGGTTTTTCATTTTTTAAATATCACTACGTGATATTCAAGCATAGCTAGAGTCTTAAAAACACATAATAATTTATTATATTTAAGAAGTACATTTTAAATTCTTTCAAAATAATTACTGCTTTGAGAATTTCCGAAGTATTAAACTGAGAATCCAAACTGATCTGCAGTAGTTGTAACCAAGATAATTGGTGACTAATACATGTCACGCAGTAACTAAACCTGATCTTATGTTATATTAATATATCCAAAATATAGATCTGTTGCAAAACAAATTCTTTAATATTCCTTCATAGAACTGTTGCATAAAGCTTTAAAGCTCTCAGAAGCATAATATTTATTCGTAGGAAGTGGGGGAGAAAAAAAGGGACCAAACCCTCTCCTGGTATAGACTGGTGAAATATCATTGGCTTTAGTGGAGTAATGTTGATTTATACTGGAAGATCTGCCAAATAAGTATAAAGTATACCTTGTGGATAATGGAAATATTTGGTGATGTATTGTGCAGATTGATTTGTAGACTGCGTGTCATAAGCCCTGGATTTCTATTAAGGTAATGTGATACATATAAGGAAAGTCACATTTTAGTTATGAAAATAAAACTACATTTACATATATATTAAGTAATTTAAGTTTAAGAAAAAGAATGGAGACCCTTCTAATAAGGTTCTGAAATACAGTGGCAGACTGCTATTTCAACAGAATATGAGTAAGCCATGGATTCCCACTTGTACTGAAATTCATTAAAATGATGAACATTAAAACAAGTAAAGTATCTGCCTTTCAGGAACCGCTTTAGAACATGAAGCAATAGCTAATTTGGAAAAACAACAACAAAGTTGTATTTGAATTTGGAGGAATGATTTGAAATATTAAATACAGAGAATTGGAATAAAATAAATCCCTATGGATATTAGCACCAGAATAAACGTGCTTTCTTTTCTAATAAGGAAAGGTCCAAGGTTCTTCTTACTAAACAAATTTGTAGGACTATAATTAGAATGCAATCAACACTTAAATATACAACACTTTTGGACCTGATAAATATCTTTATAATCACACACTGCATTTCATAATTTAGAGATCATAGGTAAGCTTGGGTCACCTTATAGCTTCTGCAATCCTAGTGCTTTCCTTTCTTCTGTCATTGGATAACCTGCCAATTAAATATGAGTAATCTAGGCCACTACAGAATACACTTCCCACTGCGCTGAGAAGTAAGAGTTTACTGTCATCAGCTGATGCATTGCACAATGCTCTCCGAACTTCCTTCATGATCTGTGGATAAAGAAAAGTAAACAATTCGACATGCATGCCGTTTCAATATCATTTCCCTAGTTTTACAAACCTTATTGATTTTGAGAGACTTAAATTTTGGGCACTATTAATACTTACATCAATTATATAAATTTATATAATTTTAATATACTTAGAATGATAACACTGAGAGTTTACAAAATATTTTATATTTGGAAGTGCTTTGTTGATGCTTACTAATTCAAAGAGTTTTTAGGACTTGGCTGTTCTTTGCTTATTCTATGGGAAATTCTAGCCAGCTTATGCTATTTGATTGCAATTTAATAGTTTCAAATATAACTTTTTTATTTTCGTCGTGTATATTCAGTGTACATCACTGTATCCTCAGTAACACGGTTATCACAACAATAGCCTATTAACCTCAACAGGTTGTAAGCAAAATCTATAAACCCCAGTTTTCAGTTCTTCAGCTACTTTGGTTTATATGACTTCAACCAGAGCAAAGCAGGACAAGAGGACATCACATACATCAACATGACAAAGATATTATTCATTTTTCTGTGGTCAGTGATATTGTTAAACTCTACAAAAGTTAGAGCAAAAAAGTCACTTGAAAGAGAGACATTTTGACTCTGATTTACAACTGGATCAAGCTATTAATTGCACCATAAATCAAACCTCATCAAAATCTGTATAGAATTGAGCGGCTGGTGGTGTAAGAAAATGGCCTTTCATCTGAGCAGAGAATTGTTGTTCTAGTGATTTTTAAAAGGAAATATTATTTCATAAACTTCTGATGGGTAACTTCTTGTTTGGTCACAATTCTGCATAGTTTGTAAGCTGGAATTGATTTCAGCCATTTCAGCTTCCCCTCTTCGCTTCAGCGATTTGCTCCTCACTTCAAGGGCCATGATTGCATCTAGTGTGACACCTCCTATGCTTAAAACATACTCATGTGTCCAAGTATTTCCTACAGACAGGGTCCCGTTGAGTCAAATTTTTCTCTTTTGTACTGGAAGATTTGCTGTTAGTGTAAATTTAGGTAAAAGATAGCAAAATGTGGGTGGGGGATTAAATACGGTTTCCATGTGAGAGAAAACCAAGGTTTTTAGCTCGTGATTATTTTTGTTCGCTACTTTCTGTTTCCAGAAATTCTTTAGATCTCTGAAGTGCCTTATTTAAGAAATGTCCCTAAACACGGAACAGAAGGTTTGTTTATACCATTCTAGGCAGCCTTTTATTAGAAATCCTGTGGCTTGTGAGACCAAGCTTGAACTTGTATATTCAAACCATGCAGTGCAATGCTACCTGCCTGCTTTCCATATGTGTTTGCACAAAAATGATCGTAGTAACGATCTGAGACCGGGCTGCTGAGACCGGGACACGAGAAAGCAGGTGGTGAACTTTTAGATGCTTCACTTTTACAAGTGCACTTCAGAACGCCTGTAATACTGAGTATGTGACAGTGGGTGGAAGTGAAGTAATTAAAAGCAGCAGAATTTGGAAGTGTATTTGAAATTCTTGTGCAGGTACAAAAATGCCATCAGCGATTTTACAAGTACTGTTTATTCTGAGAGTCCCAGAGGCTGTCTCAGCCCTCAGTTGGTAAAAACAGAGCAAAACCGCACCTCTTGTAAAGGGGAAACAAAGGAAAAAAAACCCTAAAACCTCTGTTCAAAGTTAAAAAAAGCAACTTTAGAAGGTGGTAGGTGTTAGAATAAAAGAAGTTATGTATTTTGATTTTCCTAGTTCCACGCGAATGCAAGATTGCCCTCTTAGTTTATTTTAGTGTTCTCAAAATCTGCTCTTTCTTAGGGAGGATGTGTGAAGAATATCTGAGAATACCAGTCAAACATTTGTATATACAATGAGGAGTGTTGCTTTAAATATGATGCCACGATATGCTACTCCATTCAGCAAGTTTCTTTACTGCTTCCCTCCCTCCAGTGATATTTGCATATGTACCATCTCTTTGATGTTACCACTGCTATCCTTCAAACACATCATTACCATTACAAACCTGTCTCTTTTTTATCTTACCTCTCATTGATTTGGATGGCTAAAGCCATCTACAAGTATACCAAACTTCTGAGCAGAGGTTATACTATTTGTAGGAAAACCCAATCTTGTCCTATTGCTGTTTTTTCAATGTTTTGGAGAGGGTGATATTAAAGGTCCGTTATTCGGAACTGATTTCTCAGATATAGTTGAAAAGAGAAGGCTTTGACAGTGTTTTGGATAGTATTTTTGAGCAGGAGTGGAAATTTAGTTCCACTGCTCCACTAGTTTCTAGCAAAAGAAAACAGTATCAGAAGCCAGGAAACCATAATGTATCCGTGTTTTCAGTCTCCAAAAAGTATTTTTTTAAAAAATATCTGTAAGTTAGTCATGAACTTTATCAGCAAAAGGTGCTCGGAGGCTCAGTGGAATACACCAATGCCAGCAAAGTCAATTCTCGCTCCCTTGTTTTATGCCATGATTCCTTTGCTGGCGCAGTCCAAAATTCACGTGGTCACCTTGTCGCTCAGGCTAGTTACAGCCAACCTGCTGCCCGCTGTTGCTTCCGAATGCCTTGGCATCTTGGCTTTCCTCATTGATTTATCTGGGTATGGGTATTTCTCTACAGATGTTTATATGATTATAGGAAAGCTACTAGCAATAAAACACAGATAAAAAAGATGGTTTGTCTGTAGGGTTACAGAATCGTCTGTTAAACTGCAGTACTGTAAATATAATTTTAGTTCAGAACTGCTGTCTGGTTTTAAGTACGTATTTCCATTTAATGCAGCAGTGGATTCAGTTTGCAAATATAGAGATACTATGTGTCTTTAGGTACCTTTCTTTGTCAGATTTCATATTCTTTTTCTCTCTGCCATGGTCCTTAAACCTTTCCTCATTTTGGTATAACTATGGCATTTGTCCAATTAAATTTTACTTTCTCTACTGGACCAGATCTAATAATAGTATTTGCAGGGCTCCATATCAGTATTCTCCAGTTCCATGCTTTTTTTAATTAGCTTTTTTTATGGTCTTTTAGTTAATTTTCAGTTGTGGGGATAATATTTTTATTTGCGTGCATTTGACTAAAATTTCTGAGAAAGTATTTACAAAACACTATGAACCAGTTCTTTTGCTTATGAAAATCTATTGAATTATAAATTTAGACCGAGCCTAATGCTTCACTTACTGTTTTATTGAAACCCAAATATATAATAAAATTATCACTTCCTCAACAGTTGCTTATTTTTATAATCCTGTCAAGAAAATAAATTAGTTAGTTCTGTAATAGGACACCTTATATTGCAAAATAAACATAAGATGTTTAAAAACTTCATTACACTTCTAAGAGCTTATTTTAATGCCTGTCACCGGACGTAGGAAATTTTAAAAGTCATTTGGTGCCCTTTGCTTTCAATATTGCTTACATTCTGGGGAAATCAGGAAGCTGGGAATTTATCACCATAATTATACAAAGTATCTTGAACAGACGTCTCTTGTCCATATAAATAGAAATATTAGTTTAAAACTTCTCTGAATCTCTAAGGATTCAGTGTTGATATTCTTAAAGGTAAATATTCTGTAAATATTACAGTAAATGAAAAATTTAAAGCCCTTCAGTTGTTCTTAGAACCTCTTCCACAATCGTTCCTTTTTACATAAATACACTTTTTCTTACTTACTGACTCTTTGTGCAAACAGATTCCGAGTCCTTTCTGTTTGATAAATTAAGGACTTAGGAACCTATAAGGCTGGCTTCAGGCAGAAGTACGGGCCAAAAAACCAATTTGTCTTTGTATGAGAGCAAAAATACAGATAACAGTAAACTTGTACCTGCCTTTTTTTTTTTTCTTTTTTTAAAGTCAGGAAAAGTTGTAAGTAAGGAAAAGTGAAGGCAAACCAGTGCTCCAAAATTCACCTGGTAGAAGTTCAAACCCTGTAATTCTCATGGCTAGAAATTTGAAACCCGATTATTTTGTATGAGAAGCATATTTGAGGTAGTTATATCAGTCTTCAATGAAAACATTAGCTGTTTAGGGTATGCTTTGCTTTTAATTCGGGGGAATATTAATTCCTAGCTCTGTCAATAGTGTAAAGTAAAACCAGTGGATGGATCCATTTAATCTTCAGTTTGAAACAGAATTTGGATCCTTGAAATGTGCTGAGTTAAAACAGCAACATCATCACTGGAGAAAGAACTTCAGAAGCAGCAAAAGACCCGTGAGAGAAAATGCCGTAATGGAATTTATAATGATGAAATATTTTACATATCTATTTTAAAAATTAATTTTAAAAGTAGCAAGCCGAAGCCACTGAAATAAAAACAAGCTGTGCTGTTTCATGACACTGGCTTGGAAGTTTTATAAGGTCTTGTAAAACATAAGAAAGAATTTCTATAGTGCCCTGAACATTTTGGAGAAAAAACTTAATTACTAGAGTGGCACTGAGCCAACTTCAATCAGTGCAAATGCTGCTGGAAGGAGCATCGGCACATTTCGTGCTAAAATCACCTGCACAAACCCACAGGTGTGATGTGGTTACCAAAAACATAGGATAAAGATTCAGGCAGACTTCTCTAAGCTTTTCTTTTTCTTTTCTTTTTTTTTTTTTTTTTTTTAAATAAATAAGTTCTTCATTAGTTTAATTAAATTGGCATAAATAGCAGAGGCCAATGGTTGAACAAAACTATTAAATTTCATCTGAAGATTAAGAAAAAGCACAAAGGGAAGCAGCGTTGTTTAGGGGTGAGAGTGATCTTGTATAAGCTTAATTTTATAATGATTGTGGGCAGTGCACACCTTTTCTTTTTTCCCTAACATAGATGGCCAAGAATAACCAGAGCACTTTTTAACCACACCAAGTAGGCCTGCTCTGTGTAAATTAATCATTTACTATTTGGCAAACATAATTTACTGAATGTCTAATAAAGCTTGACGTTAGTGTTTCTTTTGACAAAATGAAACACGCTTTCTTCATTTTGTAGGAATTTTGTGTTTGTACTTTTTATGCACTGGTGATAAAAGGTGGCAAAACTGAAAATGTTGTAAATGTCCCTAAAATACTCTGTCAGTTTGTCTCAGCTATGGCTGTGGGTGACAAACTGTAGGGACAAGGCATTCAACATCTTCCTCCTTTCAGTTCCTTGGATTTTTGCTGTAATTGCCAGCAAGGATGTGGAATTGCCAATACTGGAGGTGCTGGATTTTGTGGTGTGAATGATCATGGGCTGCAGCCTGGACCGAGGCCAAAGAAGTCGTTTCATGTTTGCCAGCAAGCAGCCTTCAGAGAGCAAGAGCTTTCAATTGCTCTCAGCCTGGATGAGTTTTAAACAGACAATCGCAATGTGGAGAACTCATTACCTTGATTAATTCCTGCCCATCCAGATCCTGGTCAGTAGTGTAGTTTTCTAAAATGTATTTCCTGGTTTTCGAGTGAGCTTCAATAAAGGTTCTAGAAATAGTCTATGCCGGTGATGCAAGAAGAGGACTACTATTATATGATTATCATTTATTCTTCCACAGAGGTGGGTTCCCGGCATATTGAAAATTTTCAAAGAATGAAACAGATTGGCTTGGCAGACCTGAAGAGCCTGAATTAATTCACTGCTTAGAGCATTTGAACACTGCTGATGTGGAACAGCACAGCCAGCAACGTAAAGGTATGTCTGTTCAGCCTGAACGTAGTTAAGTCCTTGATTTCATACTTTTTCAGGCCCTTGAGCTCTTTGTTTAAATTACCTGCAGTGTCAATTAGCAGTAATTAATACATGGATGGAATGATGGATTTGATGCAATCTAATGCGTTTTAAGGAGTTAGTATTAAAAGCAGGTGTTTGGTGTTCTGTGTTAATTACCAAGATAGTCCTTTAAAATATTATATAGTTTAAAAACTAGGAGTCATAAATGTATGTTTTAACTATTTAGTATCATTCTGTGTGTTAATGTCCATGTGCAGGTGTGCATTTGGGAAGGGGAGTCAAATTTAGAGCCCATCATACCTGCCAGTGGTTTTATCTGAAGCTCATTTTAAGTAATTAATTTCAAAATTATTTGGTTTCTTATTGAATAAAATAATTGCTCAAAGCTACAATCTACTTTTCCCTCAAATGTTACTCAAACTGATATTTCACACACTCTTATCTCAAAGTTACTGTATAAATCAGAGCTGCACTGGGGTGTCTGGAGGGTAGCGAAGGTAGAGATCTGCCACGCTGTGGGCAGCTCGCGGAGGAACTCAGCCTGCAGAATGCTCAGACAGGCAAAATTGGTGCTGGGAGGCAGCTCCTGTTGTTTCCTCTCTCATCTATGGTAACCCCTTTCCATCAGGCCGTTGCTGCCCACGTGGAACAGGGCTCCAGCATGTCCTCTGCTCTCCAGGACATGCATCCTGATGCAGGCATTCACTGACACCCCGTTTGTTCAAGGCAGGCCAGGGCACTGCTGCCCACTATGATGGGATCACCGGGAATGGAAGGGAGAGCTGCTCAGCCCTTCCAGTGACCAGTATATGTGCTGGAGTAGTACAAGCTACAAGTCCAAGTGTATAACATTTGGAACCAGGGAACTCATTAATATCATTTATATGTTGTACGACTTTATGAAATTCAGCTGAGAATAGAGCCCTTAATTGGTTAAGATTTCATAAATAAGGACTCATAAAGTGATTCAGAGGAAAAGCAATTGGCGATCAATGTATACTTTTAGAATTACTGTTTCAGGATACAGCCTGAAATTCCTCTGTATACAACCACTGGAGCACTATTTAAATTAATAAAATGAAAAGAGACCAGATTTGTCCTAAGGATAGTAAATATCAGTAACTTCAACATGGGAATAACTGCATCACACAACTCCCTGCTGGAAATACCAATTCTGCCATTCCTTTCTTTACTTCTAATTTTCGGTTTCAGACATGTAAATTAAAAATTAATTTCCATTGCATTCTTTTTGATAGGAATCCCAAGTGTGAAGAAGTTAGATACATCTGAACTCCATATTTCCTTTTTACGATAATCAGTTAGGATAAAAATACATAAAATCCCGTTCAAGTGCAGTGTTTCCAAGATAACCCACACATTAGGATGGCTTTCTTTGGCTTTTATGGCTACATGCTTACCTCTGGGGTCAGTGCATTGTTATCTGAAGTCTGGCTCGACAGCAAAATATGTGTAAAACCATCTTCTTTCCGGACTACAATGTCCCTGAACCGGCAGTTACTTTCATTTTGACGCACGCTGTATCTTAGTCTCTTATCGAAGACATAATCTTTCTCCCCATCTAGTTTCCTTTTCACAGTGCTGTGTAGATTCAAGCTTCCATTGGCCAGAGGAGAACCTTTCAGATGGAAAGAATCAAAGCATAGTTATGTCTATACCTTCAAAGAAATGGAGTGATAGTTTCTATTAGCTTAAACATAGCTCGGTATTTACAATAGCCTTTATGTGATAAATTTGATAAATCAAAAATATGCCTGGCTAGTCAAATGTGGCCTCAAGCCATTCTTATTATTCTGTGTTCCAACATGCAGTACTTTTTGTTCTCTGATCAGACAACTTCTAGATCCAGTGAATTGTAGTATGTAGGACTGGTACTTTTAATGAGATTCAGTTTTGCTTTGAGGATGAAAGCAATTGTATCATAGTCTTTCCTATGAATTTGGGGTGATCCCTGAATTCATAGGAGAATCCTAATTCAGCTTTGGAAAAACTTGACATGACAGGTTTAGTCCAAATCCCATCTTTCAAAGTTACATTTTCTTCCTTTTATGGTGACCAAAACGTCATTATCAGTTTCAAGTGACAATCTGAATAGACACTTGTTGCTCATCTCTATGTGACAGTAAGTTTGGGGAGTTCTTACTAAGCCGACACAACGGGCATGCTCTTCCGTGTGTCCTTGTGGTTAGCGTCAGAAGTAGCAGTTAGCCATCCTCTTTGCTCTGATCCCAAGCTTCTGCTCATTACGTTTTACAGTAACAATAATTACTGACTTTTGAAAAACAGATATGATGTTAATATTGGACTTTGTACATAGAAAATAGTAATGCTGATGCCATTTTGGAGGGTATCCAGCAGTAGGAAAAAAAAGGGAACTGTGACAAGAAAGATACAGTTCCTCCTTAAAAATAAATGAGAGTAATAGTACGTCAATTTTAAAAGACAGTTTATTCTGACTTACACTCTGTATGAACTGTAAACTATTACTTTGCTTATGTTTACAGTTCCTCTGTAATAGGCAATATATTATGATTGGTAACCACGCTGAGCCAGAATGTTGAAAATATCTTTACGAGATTTGTATGCAATAGTCCTCTTCTAATTACAGATGTTTCACACTATTGCCATTAAAAGTAAAGCAGAGACGGGTTGTTGAGGAACAGAGATTAAAGTCACTCTGTTCACTGAAATAGTTTCCAAATCTATTTTTTGTTTAAACAGACATGAGCCCCCAATACGCCATATTTAAGAAAGGCCAATAAAGAGCTGAATGAAAACACCTTTGTTCTGTTCTTTACTCCTGCCAAAGCTGACCCATTCCAGCTTCTGGTATCAAATAGCCAGGAATTTTTAAAGGGCAGATGACATGAATATTAGAACATAGATTTAAATTTTATAGTTTAAATGACCACTATCCAATTAAAGATGCTCTGTTGGAATAGAACAGACTGGTGAATTCGTAACAGATTACTCTCTAAACCAAAATCATTTACCCTCATTTTGGATTAGCGATGTTTCAACTTGATGTTTATGTAGGTAACTGAAGTGCCTGATACCTCTCAGTTGGCAACGGCCTGTGGAATCGTTCACAGTGTGTGAAATGCCTGTATAGACACTGCAGTTACGATATGGGACGTTAAAATATATAGAGTGCTTAATAGTATTTAACTGGTACGTCATTTGGCTTCATCATGTAATGTGTGCATGTGTGTGCACATATAGCTACACACAGAAACTCATGTTTGTTAAAAAGCCTGCTATTTCAGTCAATCATAAAACTTTTTCATTGTTGAATTAAGAGATACCATCTAAAGTATCACCTATATTATACTGAATAGAGGAGTTAACTGGTGCAATGCAAACATTGATAAATTACATTAGATCATCAATTTGAAGAAAAGGCATTTGAAGCCAGCAGAATCTGAAATTTGTTTTCTTGACAAGAATTATCTACAAGTGTAGAAATCACCATGTGCTTGAATTTTAAAAATTATGAATAATTTCTGATGGCATGTTTCTTCTTTTTCATAAGGTTTTGCTACTGCATATATTTTGACATGTATTCTTACAAACAAAAATCAACTTGTGAAATTACTAATGGAATTAGTAATTAACATTGGGAATAATATACTGAAACAAATTAATTATTTGACTGAGGCAGACTTTTAAATATTGCATTTTTATCTGTTCAGTCCTTAACTGTGTTGCTTGACCCAGCAATAAGCTACTAAGATGTGAAGAGTTAAATCTCCGAAAAAAGTGTAAAGAACTTAAAAAATCAGAGGCACAAATGAACATTGAATGGAAGATGTGTCAGACTAACTGTACTGATTATCTACTTAGTGTTGAAGATTATGCCATGTCGATTTTAAATACAGATGGTAAGAGAATGGTAGAAGATTAACTCACACAGATAATCCAGCTCAACAAAAAGCCTCATAGTAGTAATTTTATTTTAATTTTTTGTTGGATTCTTCTTTGTTTGAGTAATGTATTCTGTTTGTAAATTAAATATATGATGTAAGAAACGATAGCTCTTATAAAAATATTTTAACTGCAAGCCAGCTGACAGAAATTTTACCAGAGGAAAGAAAGATCTAAATTAAGTATGAGAGAAACATAAATGGATAAGTGTCATTTCCAGGAATGGATGATTAACAGAACAACATATAGTGAGCAAATAGTTTTTTCAGAGTATACTGTGCATCCCCGTAATCTTGCTTAATCTGATAAAGTGGAGAAAATGATCAGCAAAATCCAAAGGCAACACTCAAGTGAAACCAGGCCAATTTAGCATGTCCATTGCATGGCGGTGATGGAGCTACTGAAGGTTTGCTCTGGAGCCAGTGAAGCATCCAGCCTGTCTCTGCATGAGGGTTAACAGTTAGCACCCACTTAGCGCACACAAGGGTAACAGTGCCTTAATATGTCATGATGAAAAATCACTGTGACATAGGAAAAAAGAGGCATTCTCAAAGCAATCTATACTGCATGTGAAACAAATTAAGGATGTCACAAATTAACTAAGGAAGCTTTAGGTACCTCTAAATGTGGTTTACTGGCTTAGTAATGAGTATTTGATGCTCAGTCTAAGTACAAAAAGAAAACAGAACAGGAGAAAATATTCTTTCCTTTAGTGGGAGTTTAATCTAATTATTACCTTGTTTGTCATCAGCAGTAGAACTTGTGGAATACCTAAAAACAGACTGACGTTTAGAAGAAGTTTCAATATTTTTTAAGGCAACTTCAGATATTCCCAGACCACTGGTGCATCTAGTAATCCTTCTTCAAGAATGGCAGCAAAAGATGCTATCTAAGGAGAAAATGCAAGCTTGGCTGTTTTCTGCAGTCCTCTGCCCTTGTATCATCCCTCAGTGTTGTATAACAACATGAGAGGATTCATCCTTCCTGCTTCCTTCAGTATTTGCTCGTGGACCTTTTCATGGGTTTCTCTAATCTCCTTTTGAGCCTGTTGATGCTGTCTGTCTCCACAGCCTCCTGTGGTATGAGTTTGAGAAGTTGTGTAGCCACTACACAGAGAAGAATTTTCTTTCATCTGTGCTTTTATCTGATGTTCTACCAGTTTCAGTGAGTGGTCTCTAGTTCTGCTGTTGAGGGATTTAGTGAACAACAGTTCCGCATTTACTTTATCTGAGGCCTTGATGATGTTGTAAACTTTGATCATATTCACCCTCAGCCTCCCCCTGTCCTAACTGAAGCCTCTTTTATTCTTGTAATCCTCTTCATTTTAGTTGCCTGTCCCTGTATCTTCTCTAGTACTCCACTACTGTCAAAGGGGACAACATGTAAGGATGTTCCTGCTGCTGCTGTTGGTACTAGAAAGTGCCTCAAGACTCCAGACTGAGCCCGAGACTGGGGCTCCATTATACTAGGCATTGCAGAAAACACATTAGAAATTTATAGTCTAAAAAGATGAGGCAGACAAAGAGTAGGAGAAGAGAGAACAGATCGCAATGAGCCTCAGATCACTCAATGCTTTAGAGGACTCGGATCTCCCCATCAACTTCCACTGCTTCTACTCCCTAGAAGAGGACACTCAAGCCACTGTCATTTTCAGCTACACCTTTTCTTAGTGCTTCATCACAGTCAGTTTAATGGAGCAGTCTTTGTGCCACCACCCTACGTAGCGATCCTTGTGCTGGTACTAGCATCCAGGTAGGTAGCCATACCCTGAACTGACCTGGTGGACTGTTCTGGCTGGAAACTCTGGCAAAACTGTGGTTAATTTTCAAACAGATCAGGCTCACCTTGTAGCCTCAAGAGTACTAAAACTAGTGCAGGGAAAGGGATGGGAATAGCGATCAGGATATCATAGGATGGAGGGCTGGACTGTTCCTTTTGGTAGCAGCATGCATTTATGCTGAATGAAAACGATCATGGAGCTAGGGCTTTAATTTTTCTAGGTGAAATAAACCCTGCACCCTTACCCTCCCTGGTAAAACAGCTTGGCATTCCTCAGTCTTCCCAATAGCCTCTCTCTGTCTCCTTTCTGTCTTTCTTGTGGGTAATGGTTAATACTGTGCATACTTAAAAGCAGTGTTCTGTTGATAATTTACTAATAATTTCAGAATTCTCCAGCTAAGGGAGCATCTGTAAGATATCTAAAAGCAATGAGTTTTTATCCAAATGGAGAAAGCAAACATATTTGGTTGTCTTTTACTGCCAGTATTGCTCCAGAATAAATAAAACAGAACAAGCTAAAAAAACAAGAGGAAGCAGTGACTAAGTTCATAGAGAGTATTTAAATTAAGGGCACCATGAAACTACAAAGATTTTCGTAATGGAGAAAAACAGTGGTTAGTGATACATGACAAGCAAAAATTCTTCAGCAGATGGTACAGAAATAGAGTGATGTAGAAAAGGGAAAGAGAAAATTAAAAGGGGATGTTTTTTGATGCTGTCAAGAAACGTGACAAAACAATCACTCTCAATTACAATATCTGGAGAGAAACAGAAATGTGATAACAGAAGACAATAAATATCATCAGAAAGAACGGTATTGTTAGCTCCTGGGAGCATCAGTGGATGTTCTGTGGAGGGTTTTTTTCATATTTTCCAATTTGCAGACCCTTAAATAACTGTCAGTAAAGATGACTCTGCTCTCCTTATGACGGGATGTGTAGAAGGTAGAAGAGAGGTTTTGGTAAGAAAGGTCTGTCCCAACTTCAGCAGGTTCCAGACCTCTGCTAGGGTGCATATATGATTTTGTGCATACATCTGTAGGTATACAGTCATCTTTCTGGGGTAAATAGCTTACTGGTGAGAGTTTTATCTGTAGGTTGAGCAGGAAACACTTGTACCCCAGTGGATGTATACACAAAACCAAACACAGACTGGCAGAAGCCCATTCAAGGAGTCATCAAAAACTAGTTTTCAAATAGCTATTCTTTCTTTCAACAGAACTGGCATACTGCAGACAAACAAAATAGATATTTTTTGGTTAGTTATAGTTTATAAATTACTAATTATATTGCTTGGTTCAATACACAGGTAGTTAAACATTATTATAATGTGAAAGAATACTGGTTCAAGTTGATGGGTTTTGGAGGTCTTCAACCATAGGCCAACACTGGTAGCAGAGCTGGGCCTGCAGCTGGGTTTTCAAATTGTGGGGAATTTTTGAGTTTTCCTAATCTAGGCTTCATCTCTAGACCAATTTAAAATTTCTATATACATTTTCGGTGCACTCTTACACTTAGCTGTGAAATGAGTCTGACATTCATTTGGGCTTCATATAGGCAATCTCAAAACCGACACAAATGGCTGCTTCATCGGATTCTGCACTGGGCTGCCTGGGAACCACAGCTTCTGGGAGCCAACCCAGGTCCTCCAGGCTCCCTCTTTGTTCTACACATAGTGCCTGGGAGCCCTGCGAGCGTTGATGGGGCATTCTGGGCTTTCGACTTCCAGACTCTGTGGCAGACTGCCTGAAACCTCTGGCATAGCTGGCTGCCTCAAAGCTAAACGTGGGAGTCCTGCCAAGCAGACTGCCACATTGCTCCCGATCTCAAGGGACAAAGCCTTGGGACCTTGGCTCAGATTTGGAGAAAGTTTTGAAACTCAAGATATTTGGAACAAAACTTCTGTTATTCAACAAATTGGCATTTTTTTTCTCTGAAACTTTCTTCATTTGTAATTTGTAAAATTTCAGACCAGTTTTAGTGGATGTCTGTCTTGTTTAAAACGAGTTTGTGACACTAACAGGACACATGGCAGAATCACACTGGCATCTTCTCTGCTGCTTCCCTGTGAGTGTGAATACTGAGGGAGTTCAGTAAATTGTTGGTCTTGTTGAAGAGTAGTGCAAGTTTCTTCAAGCTGAGATGGCAGAACACCTGGCTGCTTAGGCAAAGCAGCTTTCTACTGAAATAGAGCTCTCTTACAGGGATTATTCAAACAGGGGCTGGTGGATGCCATTCATTAGCTCTGTGGGGACAAATGAAAGGCTCATTTGACCTTACAGTTCTTTGTGGCCCTTTAGTTCTTCATTAAAAAAAAGACTCTAAAATGTGGGAATGAATGCATTTTCAAGATGCATTTTGTATCAGAACTTTCCCAATGAATAACATTAAAAAAAATGATAAAAAAAAACTTCATTAGAAACAGTAAGAAAGCAAAGAAAAATAACTTTATACACATCTGTAATTAGCTATGCAAGTCTTTTTAAAGAAGCAGATAACTTTTTAAACAGTCTTATATGAGCTCAAACTCATCAAAATACAAAAGCTTGCACTTTCAATTTTAAGTGTCATCATTGACATCATGTGGGCTACTTATGCATTTAAAGCCGACCACACATTTTGGGAGTCTTTAACAAGATATTTGATGCCTGGATTGAAAGATCCCAGCAGTCACAGGTGTCACCAGTAAGACTAAGCAAGGACAGTTCTACTTCCCAAATCAAGTAGCATTTGCTCGGTTGCCAGTAAGGTGGAAGATGGAAAACGGGGTGATATAATTTATGTTGACTTTTGAAAAGTTTTTGGCCGGGCAATTCACAAGAAGCTGTTAAGGAAATGAGTGCTATCATGGGCTATGGAAAGTGGCTAATAAAAATAAATAATTGGAACAAATGGTTACTTTTCATCATGTCGAATGATTAGTAGTTGGCTGCCCCAGGGACCTGCAGAAGGATTAGTTTATTTAATGTACGTATTAATGAACTGGGTAGAGAAGTATGAGAGGAAAATTTGAAGGGAATACAAAATAAGTGGAGTAAAAACTAGGAAAGAATTTGAAGAGCTTCACTGAGTCATAAGAAAAGGGTGAATTGGCAACAGTAAAGCAGATTAAATGCATAATGAAAAGAATCATACATATAGCTGTGTTCTAAATTAACTGTAACCAGCAAGGAAAAAAAAAACCCAAAACTAAGAGCAACTCAATGAAAACCTTTATACAGTGTATAACAGCAGAAATAGTAATTCTCAAAAGGTTGTATCGCCACTCTATCAGTAAGCAGTAGGAAATCATTTGGAACAGCTCCTGCTGTTTTTAAAAGGTATTAAAAAAACCCCACACACCAAAGGCACAAGAGGATACTGAAAACTACCAGGAATCTGGAAAGACTTCCACGTGGTAGGAAGGCTGAAAAGGCTGGGGCTGCCCACAGATTGACAGGACATTTTCCTCTTTATCCTTTCATATAAGGACAAGAGCTTATTCAATGAAAGTAAAGGTTAAAAAAACCCAAACAAAACCCCAAACCCCAAAACCTGACCAAATAAAATATGCATCTTATAGTTAGCTCCTGGAAATTACTGCCACAAAGCACCACCAAGGCTTTAAATTTGGCAGGATTAAAAAAAAAAAAGATTGGACACATAGATAATGAGAAGCTACTTAGTTGCATTAAACTGCGTAGTATTTATAGAGAACATAAACCTTTACTCTTTGAGAACTAAGCCAGTCAGTAACTATGAAGATTAGAAAGAAATTTCTCTTATTTCTTCTCGTTCACTTCAAGGCTGTTTGTACCTTCCCATAAAGTATGCCTTTCGACTTCTGGTGTATCCAGTCAATGTCAGAGACAAGGACCTGGGAGTTCTGAGTACTCCTGAAGATGATGAGCAATAATACCGAGGAACTTGAATGTTATTCAGCCATACTTACCAGGATACTTTAGCAAGAGTGCTATTAATTCTGTTTCTAAAATAATCCTGATCTTTCCAGACCATTGGGTCTGTGCACACATAACTGAGAAGTGCTTTGCTACTTGGTGATACACAAAACCAAAGTTGCAGTATTATACATACCTCCGTTGTCATTCCTACTCCGTGCCTTGTCATCATTTCCCCACAAGAACTTTACACTGCAAAGGCATGTAAGAAAGCCCACGTTGCTTCACGTCACTCCGTGGGACACGGAAGTAGAGAAGCCAACTGATAAAAAAATGGTATAATATACGGAGAGAGAGCATGAAACATGTTTATGTGCTTCTCACCATATCACTTGTGTAGCATGACAATGATTTTTCCACGCATGGACTCTCTGTTTGCAGTCGCTGCAATTACCACCCCCCCACCTCAAAAGACTGTAGTTTAAATCACATACCAATTCCATTCACAACAGGTGAATCATTACTAACTTCCAACACGCTGGGCAAATTTTGTTCTCCTTCATGATCATTTAAATCCATATTTTGCTGTTGTGAGCCATTCCCAAAATGTCTAGAATCTTTTTCATGACTGCCATCTCCATTCTGCAGACCATTATGTGGCTTTTTCAGTGGCATGATCTGTAAACCGCTGGGAGTAGTTCGGTAAGTCACAGTTTTAGCAGCCCTGTCATTAGCAGATGCTGGCTTTGCTGCATATCCTCTTTTCTGTTTTTGAAGAGATGGATTAATTCTCTTCCTTTTGTGTGTTGACCCTTTAGACTTCCCAGATTCAGAAGGCCTATGTGACATTTTCTCAACAGATGACCCTCGGCTTTCCCGTAAAAATTTTGGAGCGCTGGCCTGTTTCCCATGTCTTGATCGTTTTTCTCTAGTGACATGTAGTCCATTGAACTCATCGATAAATTCCTCACAATGTAGTAGATGATGTTCAGGTTCCCAGGTGTCTTCGTTGCTTCCGTAGCCTTTCCACCTGATGAGATATTCCCATTTGCCCTTCTTGTTCTTCCTTTTGTCTACAATCCTCTCCACCTAAAAGAAAAAACAAAAAAGTATCATATTAGAGAGAAAAATAGTTTGGTCATGAAAACGATGTTCTTCATTTACAGCTCGGAAGGCCTCCTTGACATTGTAAAGGCACCTTAGTATTCATGAGATTCTCCTGAAATGTAGTGCCTAAAACATGAACTGACTCTGACACGGAAAGCCACCCAGGCTAGCCAAAATGTAGCAACCTATTTTACAGATTTAAATTTACCTTATTTTCATAGGATATGGTCCAACACTTATATTCCCATTGGATCCTATATAGACCATGCTGACTGCTGATGAGAACCTACTTGGTGCGTGTATAAACCGCTTGACGTAATGTTTAGGAATCAGTGTTACATGTTCCCGTTCGACAAAGAGTTCCCATGAACAGACCTGGCAATACAGGAGAGGAATGCAGTAGCCCCGGTGGTATTTTGACAGCAAGGCTGTTTCCCCTTCTGAAAACATTAACAAGAGACATAGACACCTGATCAAATCTGATCTGGGAACCTGCAATAGCCACAATGTGAAGAAACAGGAGAGAGACTGAATATCATTAATGAAAGCATGATTTCGTTGAAAATCTGGTTGTAAAATGAGACTGTTATTGTTACATTCCTCAGCTACCTCTTGTCTGAAAGAGCTAAATAAAGCATGTTTTGCTATATTGTCAGTTACTGATCATTCTGTTGAGTCCACACATGCGTTATGTCCCTATAAACATCTCTATACTTCTTCATGTCTTGAAACTATCTTGAACAGAGAACTGATTATAACCAATGACAATATTTTACACCAAAGGTTTATTTGCAGTAGTGTACATCCACATTGCTACTTCCAACTTATAAAAGTTTGTATTTTTTATGAATGCTATACTTAAGTAAATACACAAAATTCACGAGTGCACCAATTTAAAAAAAAAAAAAGGCAAATGAAAGGCATAAAGGCAGGATTCTTACGTAGAAGTCATGAATTTCATGAACCTATGCTAGAGAATGACAGTTGAAGGAACATTTCTGCACCAAGGGATAAGGGACTCTGTTGGGACCGCAAGCTGAAGGTGAATTAACAGTATCATGCTGTTGTGGAAAATGGGCTGTGCAACTGAAGAAATCTTTGTGCTATCTCAGCACTGGCAAGATCTCAACTAGAGGGGGAGTGCGTATGGAAACCCAAGCACAATCAGTGGGCAGCAAGTCATGGGTTTAAATTGCATCAATTGAAATTTAGATCAAGTCATTAGGAAAAATGTTGTAACAGTAGTAAGAATTAAGCATTAGAATAGGTAACATTGGGAAGGTATGGAGGGTCTTTAGAACAAACAGGTTTTGTTAGACGAACATCTGCCATGAAAGGTCACTGCTGGAAAATCGGGTTATGATGAGAAAGCCTTTTGAAGTCTCTCCCAAGTTTTATTTTCCGATTCTTTAATTTTTCTATCTTTTAAAAATGTGGCTTATGAGGGATAAAGATGCCACTAATGAAAAAAAAAAATCATCATCATTAACCAAAAGCACTATTGTTAATTTAGAAAAATTTAAGTGGCTAGCTAATATAATAGTTTTCATTGCTCTTCAAAGAAAAATCATCTCATGTGAAGAACAACAGTGGAATCTGTGTGGAGAATTTAACCTTGAAGAAGGGCAATCACAGCAGTGTAAGTAATTGTTCTTTTTAGGTCCCCTGTTAGAGCAAACCAGTGGATTAATTCTGTCTGTTCACTGGCTGGAACTGTACATTCATAGAAATCTTTGGGTTCCCCAAAGGAGTCTAAATGTAATTAGCAACTAAACATTATACTTCTATCTCAATTCATTTACATGGGAACTGTGCTAAGAGATCTGCATCTGAGTCATAGCGGACAGCTTTCCTCCACCTCCAGGGCACTCAACTGCAGCAGCCCAAACAGCTCATTCCTGTGCTCTGTCTTACCAAATATCTGCATAGAACCACCACAGAAACAGAGCAAGGCATCCTCTTGACTCTGAATTGAGCACAGTCCCCTTCAGGATTGCTCAGTGTGGCAAAACAATTAACTGAAGCTCAGTCTCGGCAAGTTTGAGATCGTTTGTCTGAAGAGGAAAAGTCCTCACAAAAAAAAATGAACTGGCATTTTTTTTTGTCCTCATTTGGGATGTGTGGCTTTCAATTGTCAAACTAATAGACTTATTATGATCTTGTTGACTTCACAGAGGGCAGCTGTCCAAATTATCCCTGGCTTTAAAATACTTCTCATCCTCCTATCTGAGACTAGCCAGAAAGACTGTACATCAGACTGTGGAACTCTTTAGTGGCCTGTGGTTGTCTGTGGATTTGTTACTTTAATTACTGCAGCTCACTATACCAAGCAGCAAAACATACATATATACATATATATATGTCCTGCAGAAAAAATTAAATTGCTGCTAAACTCAGTAGACCACAGCTATCATTACTGTAGAGAATCTGGTTCAGAGCTATTCTGTCTGTACTAGCTAAACAATACATGCATTCCCCTCCCTTTTTAATTCAGGAATTTGGACCTGGAACATAAACTCTGTGTCAGGTTGATGCTACCTCAGAGTAGCTTCTTTCTTTCCAGGGATTACACCAGCTGCATTCCCCGACTTGCTCACTGCAGGAAGAACCTCAGAAAGGACAGGCAAATACCTTGCCATTTTCAGAACTGCATACAAAACCCATCTCTTCAACCTCACCTTTTTTTCACTCATGCACATCTTTAAATTTAACTATACCGATTTCTCATTTTCACATTGTTGCTCTACTACAAGGAGGAAAAGTGAAGGGAAGAGGTTTCTTGGAGAGCATTTTTTAATATGGAAAACACTCAAGTATTTTGGTGATGAGGCATTATGCATTTCAATTAAGAGGATAAAAGGAGAAAACATGAGTGGTCTTTGTTCCTGGGAAACAAAATACTGGCAATGGAGAATGTGATTAACCAGCTCAACACATCATGAAGGGAGAATAAAAGTATTTATGAAATTGGGTCAAATTTAATAAATGGTTTCAGAAAAAAAAATTCAGAAAGCAAATATATTTGGGAAAGACTAAGCATTTCATTACAGCGCTTTCAGAACAAAACTATCAACGTTTCACTTCCAATTTAACTAACAAAACTAAAACAAAGAGGGACTAAATAAACTGAAGACAAAATGTTTTGTTTCTGGTCAACCCCCTTCTCAGTTTATTGTTTTCCTGGGGAGAAAATGAAAAAAATGTGGGTTGATCCAAAATTAGTTGTTTTCCTTGAGTTTTTTGGTTCAGCCATCATACCCACTGGCTTGACTAATGATGCATAAAAAGTCTGAGTAGATATTTGCCACGTCCTCATTACTGCCTCATTGTTCATTACTGAATGCATTTGAGGGTAGCATCGAACATATTTGACCTCTCAACATGGTCCCTTTTCTTTCTCGGGGCTTTGAGTTCTTCATTGATATTTATCCCCTTCAGAGTGCCACTGTGCTCCTTCACTGCATACAGTGAAGTGCTTCAGTGTGGGCATAAATATCAGGTTTTTACCCGCACCTGGTACTGACTCTCCCATTTTCCTTCTATGCACAGTCCGCAGTAATAACAATCATCATCACTATTTTGTTTTTTTAATGATGTGTATTTGTTTTAACAGGTAGTATATAAAGTAATAATCTTTCTGCATTTACTTAAGGCTACACAAATTCATTTGAGTTTTCTTAATGAGAAATAATTCAGTGACAGCTAGTGATTAATAGAAATAATACTTCCATTCCTTCCCTAGAATAAGCAATACACAGTTCTGAGAATATGCCGAAAATATCTATGGCTTGAATGTCTGATTTTCCATTTTCCCCCTCAGTTCTGTCTTTAATGAGAACTGAACAACATCTTCCCAAAAGTGACCTTGGTAGTTACAGTTTGCCAAATCCTTGAATTCACTATATTTGGTTTGGGAAACTAAGTAATTAAATTCAATAAAAGTGAAACGACTGCAAAGTTTGCAGGGGTATCACAGTTAAGAGAGTGCTAGAATTGATGTATACCATTACTTGCCTGGACTCTCTCTCTTCCTGCCCCTCCTGGCTAATTGTGGATGAATTGAGGTGCTGATATGTTACCATATACATGTGTTTAAAGAGAACAAATAGAATGAGACCACGGCATCTGTGCAAATGCATTTGCAACACACTTTTTAGCTTCCAACTAGCCTTAAACCTAGCTCTATACACAGCTGCACAAACTAGGATGAAAGTCATAAATAAAAGCCTTTTAAAAAAATTTGGTATTCTAAACTTAATGTGAAACAACAAAAATACTAATCAATTATGGTACAAATACGTAGAGCTTCATAAACTTAGTGTTGTGACCTGGCGATCAAGTGCTTATATATGCATAGTACAACACACACACATCTTCCTTCACGAAGATAAAGGGTCAAAATCGCTCATTTACCAGTGCAGTGTTATTGTCCACTTATCAAAAAAAAAAAAAATCTAGGCTAAGTTGAAAAAGGGTAATTCCTATTGAATTATTTCTACAGATATAACTGTAAAGTCGGAGCACAGTATACTCCTCTCGGTTCACCAGAGCTCTACAGAGCATAAATAAAAATCCTTATGTTCCCAGAAAACACCTTCCAGGAGAACAGTAAACTTCCAGAAAGGTTGGGAAGATTGCGTATCTACTTACTGATTTCCAAAATAAGTACATGTCCTCTCTTCTAGCCATGCATATCTCTGTAAACAATTTAAACTGTAAACTGTGATGCTCGGACGGTCTCTGTTAGTGCATGGTACAGAGCAGCAGACCCATTTCATGCCATACACTAGAAAAACTTGTGTTACAGGACTTGTACTGTTTTATCTGTTTTTTTCATTGGAGGTCTTTGTCCCATGTTGTGCCTCAGGGTGTTGGAAGGGTATTTGAAGAACGTGCCAAGGAAAGAAAGGCAGTAAGATTTCTAAGAGAGATAAAGGCCATCTGATTCAACATGTTTGTCTTTTAAAAATTCATTATTGCCCTAACTTCCTCCTTTTTGTTACCTTTGCTTTAAAAATGATGTATTTCATTAGTTGTAAATCTCTTGCTTGCTTGCATTTGTAACTTATTTGTGTTTCTCTTGCATTTGTATTTAATTTCGCAAAATCTGGTAATCGGAGCATTTGTTCCAGATGTATGAAAAATATGGCACCGTATCTTCTGAAGCAGTCAGCATTCACGTTAGAAAAATAATAGTGGAAGGGATGCTGGGTGTCTCCTCAGAATCTGACCCACAGTTTGAAAACAGAGTAGATCCAAGGAATGTGCCAGCTACAAAACACCCCCAGCAGTAAACACCTGGAAGGTCAAAATGAAAGCGCAAGCGCTAGATAGTCACAAAAACGAAAGGGAGGACATTCCTCAGCTGAATTATTCACAGGCAAAACATCAAATGACATCTTCCCAGCAAGTTCAGTGTACACCCTGTTAATGTCAAGAAGACGCTGCTTTTTATTCTCTTCCCTTTTTCTCTTTTCAAGCGTATGGATTTCTAATTTTCTACAATCTTCTCGGAATCAGAAGAGGTGTTAAACTTGCTAGGGAAATCCCGAAAGTTCTGCATTTTCACTGGAAAAAGCCTATCAATCAGCCTCATATGACACATGGTTGGAAACCACTGTGTTAGGTATATGTGTCCTCCAACACATACATATGAAGACTTACAACAGACCAAATAAATGCTGTAAAACCTCCTGCTGCTGCCCGTATGAAAGCCTGCAACTTTGATTTTCCTCTCCTGATAGCCAGTAACACCGTAGAGGCTTCCTGCTATGTCATTCCATGGTCCAGGTTTATATAGAAAACCAGAAGCGCGCTGCCGGTTAGTGGTATTTTACAGTCGTGATGCAGCAATTAGAAATTATTGCTAAAAGTGGTGTTTTCACATTCCTAAGACTTTTCCGGACTCAGCACTTTGCCTGCAGAAGTATATACTCTGGTAGTTACCTTCCCTGGCATCCAGGTATGTTAAAGAAACGGAAAGATAAGCCTCGCTCCGTGCTTACACAAGCAACGTGATTTCCTCTTTGCGTAAGGGGTCTTGTGGCAGAAGGAGCTTGCCTTTATTGCCAGTTTAGATCAAATGAAGCCCTGGCTGATAGCCTGCAGAAAAACAGCCAACCACAGCTTCCATGTAGACTTATATCGCTAGTGATCTTATGCCATTTTTTTTTGGAAGTCCCACCTTTCTCTGAAATGCAGTCTCACTGAAACCGAAATTCTGGTGTAGTCTCTCAGTTGTTCATTTCTGGCTCTTCCGAAAGCTGCCCTGGTGCCACATCTCCAGTTCCACGCAAGGGCTGTGTTCCCCCCCTTGATGCCATCTGTCCCCATTGCTGACCCTACTAACAGGACCCATTTTTGTCCCCTTTTTTCTCTTGTTTTGTTTACTGCAGCCTTCTCCTGGTCAGCACTTACAGTGCTCCAATCTCCCAGTATGTTAAACCCATTTCTCTCCCCCTCTATAAATTTCAGGATGTAATTAAATCACTTTCTTTTGTGTATGTGTGTAAACAATACCTGTGGTGGAAGTGCCACAATGATTGTGTTTTTTGGAGCAAACGGGAATAATAATATACACAAGAACCTTGCACTGGAAGAAGGGCATTTTTGTATAGACCGATCTTACCCCTTGGGAAAGGCCTGGAAAAGGACAATTGACAGATGACACAGGGAACCAGGATGGGACTTCTTGGTCAACATGTGTAGTCTGTCATTGTAGGCAATTACCTCGTATAAACCCTTTCATATTGGATAAGTTCATGATACAGAACATGTTTCTGCCCGGGCTTATTGTTGATAGGTTGCACAGCAAACAGCTGGTCATTCTTAAATGTAATCATTTTGTAAAAAGTATTTTAGGTTTTCATTTGGGAAGCAAGACAGTTTTCAAAGGTGCAAGAAAAGTGCACTAAAAAATAAAGATATTCTTTAGCAGCAGGTTAAGGTAATCTTGACAATGTTCTTTAGATGGAGGAAGAGCAAGATTTTTTCCTTTGCAGTCCAAGTGTGCACTCGTGTCATCAGAAAAACTGTTATGCAGCATGGGGGAGACCTCTTTAGGTCTGTTCCTCCCTAAATGGTTTAAATCCCTTTCCCTTACAAACATTAATCAACACATACAACATATGTGGAAATCCGAAGAACATGGGAGTTTCTATTTATTTTAAAGCATAATGATGCATTTCATTTATCAAATCCTTGTTTTTCTTTTGTACAATAAATCAGTTCATTATTGGATTTCAGTGTCCATATTTCTTAAGGAAAGCAAGAAGCAGGACATACCAAATTCTTGATGTCCTTTACGTTACGAAGTTAAGTCAGTTGTGAACACACCCTCTACAAACTTGCTAGGACAATTTGTTTCAGAATGAATCTGTTAGAGTTCTATCTAGAACATTTAGATTTGATGATAAATGCTTACTTTTATTTCAGCAGTAAAGTACAGCTGGTAATTTTTACTATACTGCTAAATTTGTTTTGTATATTGTAGTGCACACTTTAAATTTAGAAACAACAGATATTTTCCTGGTTTGTAGATCAACAAGGGAAAAAATGCTGTTCCTATTTACTATTGTGAGATTAAAAAACCCAGTTAGTGTACACTGCTAATCTAAGAGAACTGAGACAGGGATGAAATTCGCTTTAAGCAGAACTGTTCTTTTACAGTCTATTTCTGTGACAAGCACAGATGACTAAAACAGGAATGAGAAATCTAAATTCAAGGAGACAAAATATTTTGCCAAGCTCTACAAAGAGCTGGCTGGTTTGGACACATGTATGGCTCTCAGCTTTCTAATACTGTGGGCTACTTCCTCAAGCGTTTCTCTGCCGAATTCAGTGGGATTCTCCAGTTTTATACCATCTGAGAGTATGTGTATGGGAAATACGTGTGTTTATCAGAAAAGAAGAGTTCAGCACAACCTAGCAAGGACCTGATTCTGCCTATGCTTCCCTTACAGTACAAGTCAGCAGAGTTATTCCCAGTTTACTTTGATGCAAGTAAAATCAAAGTAGGAATCCCTGTGATTTAAACCATGAGGCTTTTTACTTTTACTTTATGAGCAGTTTATAGGAACAGGAGCAAGACTTGAAGAGACTTCTAAGCAAACCAGTGTTTATGTGAACATATCCCAGTTCTTTCAGTAAAACTGCCTGGAATTTGTTAAAAATACTCATGTTTCCAAACAGATGTGGAAATGTGTAAGCAGTAGTTGAAAAACAAAAATATGACTATCACTAAAGGTGCTTTTCACCAACATTAAAGCAAGTCTAGAAATGCAGGAAGCAATTATTAATTTACATAAAAGCTGCACCTGAAATCATTAGAAAAAAATTAATGCTGTTTCCTTTTATGTTCATTTGCAGTTTGTTCTCCTTTACCTTGTTCAGTCCTAGCTTATTTTAGTGTTCTGTTGTACAGTTCACTCAGTCTTCTTCTCCACCATATGGGCTTCATTCAGATTCAGCTCAAGGCCAGGACTTCAGTTCAACACTTTTGCATCCATCCCAAAGCTTAGCCAGAAGTGAAGATTCCACATTAAAAAAATACAAAGATTCAGCTATAATACAGTATAAATAAATATTTGAACTACTGTGCTGTACTACCACTCAGTGACTCATTGCTTTACAAATGCTGCTGGTACGACTGTCA
Source organism: Nipponia nippon (assembly GCF_047370975.1). Lineage (NCBI taxonomy): Eukaryota > Metazoa > Chordata > Aves > Pelecaniformes > Threskiornithidae > Nipponia > Nipponia nippon. Next base: position 48,484,929 of record NW_028262391.1, on the reverse strand, counting down.
TAAAATAAACCACATGTTCTTGTGTGGTAGGTAGAAAAATATTTTCTTAGCCCTTTTAGAGCAAAGTGGTAAACCTAAGCACAAAGAAGTGAAAGCCTCGGTTTTGGGGAGCTGTTCGTCACTCAGTAGCTTCCATAGGTGCTGAGGACTTAGGATTTCAATGTGAGCAGAGCTTCAGCTGTTCAGAGAGGCTTTACCAACTTCATGTGACAACTGAGGAGAATTGTCCGAGGGCAGCTTGCTGGCTTTGCAAAGCTTATGCACCGGGGAGAAGACGAGAGACACCAGGAGGGTACAGCATATTGCGAGAGGGGTACAAGGTGATACTGGTCAGTCTAAGTGGCCATTGTACAACACACTCTCCTTACCAAGTTTTTGAAGTGAATTTTACAGTGATCTTTGAAAGAAGACAATAGCTTTGCAGATATTTTGAAGGAACATGCCCCATAGTGAAATGATAGCTTGGTAAAAATTCAGGCTCTGTGTTAGAAAACAGGACAAATGGACAATTAGAGCATGTATTAGGTAGTTACTCCAAGCTACGGGATGTGGAATAGCAATTTTGGGGTATGGTGTGTAAAGAATCTCCAGTGACACGATGTGTTTTCTACCTACTGTACACAGGAAGACGCAAGTATTTTTGAAATGATCAATACACATTTGACAGAGCAGCAAGTCCAAAAGAATTCCCAGCCTACAGGTCGGAACGTGAAGGAGGATGGTAACCTCTGTTCCATCACTGAGACGGGAGAGAGAGGAAAATGAAGAACTCTGTCCGTGTTATATTAATGGCTGGACAGGGATAAGGAGATGTCGGAAGGATAAATCATATATCCATTTCATGCTTTCTGTCCAAACTAGAATAGGAGGCAACTGGTTTGGAGCATCTATACAGCAAAGGCATTCATAGTCAACTTTGTGAATAACACCATGCAGGCGTAGGTTTTAGAAGGAAAGGGCTAAAAATAGATAACTTTATACACTATAGAAGGTTGAGGGGCGATCCTTTGAGTGAAAAGCTGAAGTAGCAGTTTGTAAAGTAGTGGGATAATAAGAGAAGAAAAGTCATGAAACACAAAGGTTTCTTTCAGGATTCAGTAGAACTCTTCATTTTCTTGGTTACACAAATGAAGCTAATGTGATGGCAGAATACAGAAATGAGCCAAAAAGAAAGGTAGAGCAGAAAAAAGGAATAAAGAAACATGCTTCAGGCAACTATAATGGCATGATAGGAGCCCAGAATTTTACAAGTAAGTATCCAGGATACCACTGCAACATCACAGAAAAATGGCACGTAAAATTTCAAAAATTATCTGTGAAAGAGTAATTGTCAAAAAGGAAGAATAATACATCATTATGCCCTCAGAAATAGCATTCAGATGAGCAGGGTCAGTAGGCCAAGTTCTGGCCTCAATTATTGCATTGGTTTTCACTGCAGATTTAATTTGCGTTCGAGATCTGAATTCTGTCCAGTGTAAAACCGACTTACTACTGGCGCCTGGAAGGAACAAACTTATCTTACGGACAGTAGCAAAGGCAGTTACGGAAGCTGCCACTGTTCATCAGATGGATGCATTTTAAATCGTCTGAGAGTGCAGCTAGTTAGAAATCTGCATTTAAAAAGTGGGGACAGTGCTTCAAATGTGGAGATGCAAAGGCACAAAAGCATATTCATTGGTATTTAACATAAGAGTGTGTTTTGGAGCAATTAGATGGACTCTGTGTGAGGAGGACGTTTGCTTACGGTGTGGATGAAAGGCACTAATGCATCTGCTTGTACAAATGTCTGCAATGAGTCAGACTGACTAAACCACGCTGCGTGGCGGGCTCCAGCCGCATGCTACCGTGAAACTCCTCTGGCAATGGTAGAGTCCCCCGGGAGCTGCTATCAGAGTGGCGTGCTGCGGAGGAGGCAATCACAGGTTACCCTTCTGCTGTCCTCAGGCCCTAGATCCTCTTGAAAGGAGACTTTGGCAACAGATGGTCACCATTCCTTGACCTCAGTGAGTCCTGTTTCAGCCTTGGTAATTCACACAAACTACAGAAGTGTTAACTGATGAGCCCCGAGTTCTTTTAGACCGTCATTATTCCTGATTATAGGGTTTCAGCCAAGCGTTGGCAGTACTTCCAGCTGTAGGGGTTGCTATAGACTGGAATCCATTACTCCTTTCGGGGGGACCCAAGGAACAACACCGGGGTTTCTCTGGCGGAGAGGTACAGATCTTACCAGCCTGCTCAAAATGCCAGATCACTCCAAGGGTTACTGCGGAGGCATGTGCCACATCTCCATGCTGATGGCTATCTTCTCTTTCTGTCGACAGATCATGCAGATGCATCAAGCGTCAGGGTGAGACTGGAACTCTGATGAAACTGAGGAACCATTTAGAAATGTCTGTGCTCGAAGCAGTATTGAATATGTAAGTAGTGAATATATTACTGAGGAAATTTTCCATGTATTTGTTAGTCAGATTCCTAACTTGGTGGTTGTGTTAATACCTCAGCTGCTCCTGGATGCATTCACAGCAGTGATGTGGCAAAGGGCTTTGTTCCATGTGCCTCTGTAGAATGGGGCACTATATTTTTATCAATGTAGGGTTTCTGAGATTTATTCCCTACATTTGTCTCACTGGGATTAAGCTAGTGTATGTTCTCTGCATGGCACTATGCCAGTCACAAACCGAAGCCGTGGAAGGCTGCAGCTGTCTGCTTGTTATTAATTGAGGGTTAGCACAGAGACCAACATACACTGGTGCTCCGACACCCATACTCTTTTCCAGATACTTTAGGAATGGAAGTTTGAATTCACACTTTAGTATAAGAAAGAAACCTCTGGGCCACGTTTAATACTAAGATCTCACTTGCAAATGGTTTATGAAATTACAAAAAGGAGTTTTAACAAATGGCTAATAAGTTGTTAAGAGACTCTTATGAATCTCGCACCTAATTAGTCTTCTAATTCTAATGAGTCCATGATAATCTTCTGATGTCCTTGCTGTCATCCCTATCACAAACTATACATGTAGTCAAGTGCTGGAACAGATGTTCAGAGAGGCTGTGGAATATCCATCCTTGGAGATACTCAGAACTTGACTGAACAAGACCCTGAGTAACCTAATTAAGTCGGTGCTGCTTTAAGCAAGGGGTCGGATCAGATGATCTCCAAATGTCCCTTCCAACCTAAATGATTCTACGATACATAAATTTTGCCTAAAATATTTACTAATAATTTACTAATTCTTTATTAATTCTTTTCCACTTGAAAAAGTAGCTCCATTTGGAAAACTGAGTTCTACTCAATCTGTGGAAGTGGGTGTATGAAGTGACTCAATTAAGCTGAATTTAGATTTGCCAGGCAGCTGGAAGGGAGTTTCCCACAAGCAGCTCTGAACTTCCTTCTTTCCTTGACCTGATACCATCAGGGTTTGTTGACTTTCAGGTCATACAGCAAGAGCAGTCTACTCTCTGAGATGTACAAGGGAGAGAGGGGTTGGAAGACCAAGGTCAGCTGATCACAAGGTTAAAAAGATTTTCTTAGTCATTAAATGGACATTTTTTAATACTGAGATACATTGTGAAGTAATTATTCAGTGTATTTTCAGTATTTAGTACATTCTGTACTTTACATTCAGTATTTGTGGTATAAGCAGAACAAGGAATGTGCTAAGCTGGGGTGTGAACATACAACATGCTCCATGATTTCAGCTATCTATTTGCTCTTCATCCAATATGAAGGAATTAAACACAGGGATAAGAGGGATAAGTTACCATACATTTACCACAAAGATAAGAGGAAACATGCTAATAAAAATACACTTGCAGTTCTTGTACCTATCCTGGAGGTTTGTGCAGAGATAGTAACAAAATGCTCCCCAGGACAGGATGCTTAGATGGGGCTTGAAAGTCTGAGTTTCTGTTTCTAATCCTCCTCCCCACCTCAGCTGTTCTCTTCGTTTTTATGTGCCTTATCTGAAAAGAACACCCTCTCTGTAACGTGATTTCAGACCTGGTGTTGAAACTGGGAAAGGTGCATTGAAATAATTTTTATGTACAGCAGTCTACAAAATGAAAATTTTGATGAAGCAAATCTGTTTTGAAGTCTTGTGAGCAATATAAAAATAGGAAAAAAACCCAAGATGAACTTGTGCTGAATATCTGCATTTAGTATTTGTGCTCTAGCTGCTGCTTGGATTTAGCAGTTTTGTAGTAGATAATGCAGTATAATGTCCTGACAAGACCAAGAGGTTCCTAGCATACTCAGGGGGGTAAGAGGCTCATACAATGAATACACATTTCCTTTTGCTGGGAAAAAGAATACACTGGGATTAGAGGACTCTGGAATGACATAAGGAATTTCTGATCACACATCCACCCTTCTTTTTCTCCAAAAAGCAGTTGTGTACAAAGGCATACACAGAAAAAAAATAACGTAGAAATAAACAGTAACACACGATGGAGGAGTGTTATATTCTTACTACTTCAGCAGACACACTGATAAATATTGGGGAAAGTATTGCTTTTATTATGCTTGCCAGCTGTAGCTTAATGAAGGAAGGTAAACCTCATCCTTTGGGAATATTTTTAGGGATATTAACTAAACTCGATAAGGTATCTAGAACACAACTAAACTTGCCTTCTAGACAAGAAGAAAAAAGTATTCTATGTTTTAATGAAGATTTCAAGAATGACATGCGCATGGTTAAAGTTTTTAGTTTAATTCCAAGGAAACAAGAAACTTCAGGTGGTCATGGAAGAAGGATTTAAACAAACTGACAGTTTGTCTTTAAATAACCAGCAAATTTCCCTAGAGAGTATGTATTTCCCCAGTTACTACTCTGAAATGTTATTTTCATAGTTACAAAGCACCATGCAAATCTATCCTACGAAATGGATACTAGTGATCATTACTATTATTTAACAGTGTAACAGGTGGAGCTCGGAGCAGTGAGCACTTTCCTTTAATACGTAGCATGCCATAAGGTTTTGCCTGTTCTTAAAATTAAATGGTCAGAATATGTTAATCACAAAATCTAGTATAGGGTGGCTGTCAGAGCAGTGCTAACGATTGCTTAGTGTGCCCCAAAGACAAAGATGTTAGTTTTGCAGTATAAAAATTCGGTGTTATTCTGGAAAGGACCTTGCCCTTGGCTGTTGAATGTCACATGCAGTATTCAGAACATGCACTGTGCAGTACAGGGCAAATACAACACATGCAGTACCATATGCTACACTATCTTTGCAATTTCTGCCTTGTTGATTCCCTTAATGCACACAATTACAAATAGTCAGTGCAGATTTTAAAAGGCAAATTCGCACCTGTGAATGACTTTTAAAGGGAATCTGAGATATTTTACAACATGGGTAAGGATATATGCTAGTTAGATGACAGCCACTGGGGAAAAATGAATAGGCAACATTCTTCAGCTTCTCTAAATGGCTGGGAAGAGTCTTCTGAAGGTGACAGTAAGGGAGAACAAAGTGTATGAATCACCTGTACATCTCCTACATTGCACTGGAAATTTTTCTTACTCTGATGAGCACTCTGAGGTGTTCAGTAACTTCCTCTGATGGCTATATAATATGAAATCATTTTTATTCAAGATAATCAAAATGTCTGAAATCTTTCCACTTTCAATTGTTTGGTGATGTACTTTTTTATTTTTTTAAACCCTTCATAATACTACACGTATTAACAATGGAGAGTCCTGTCCAAGTTAATCAATAAGCCACTTCAGCTTTGTGTAAGGAACATAATTGCCTTTTTTTCTTCAACATAAAAATCTATTTGGCTTCAGTTTTTTTATGGTAGATATTGAGAGAGCAAAGAGATTTTTCAGACTCTCTTCTACCCCACAGTTTGTATTTTAGGATCTAGGTTCTTTCCCCTGCCTAATGCCTGTCTAGTTACAGGACTCATAAGTCAGCAATATGAAATCTATTTATGCAAGTAATTGTGGGCATTGTTCAATGAATGGCATCCTGTGATGATCTAAATATGCTGCATGTACAGTGAGAAAATGTATAATTCTGAAGAATTAGAGTCTGAAATAGTTCGTTATTTGTAACAGTATAAAGTACGGAAAATTTCTGCTACATGAGAGTGATACGCACTTTAGAGTTTATTCACACACTTGAACTCATTCTCGAACAGTTGGTCACCATGCCTTTCTGAAAACCATAGATTTTTAACCACTGTTTAAAATAAAAAACTAATAATGTGCTGTTCATCAGATGTTCTAATAATAATGGTGAAAGAGACTCTGCATGTTTGAGCTTGAGCTTTTTAGCATTTTAGGTGTTTATTGTGTAGTATAGTCTAAAAATGAAAAATACTAAACCATTAAAATAATAGTGACCTTCCAGAGTGAATGACATACGATGCCACAAATTTTTTTTCAATGTGACCAAAGTTTTCTTTTTTGACAAATGATTAGTCCACGGCTATAAAGCTTTTGGGGATGTAGTGTCTTGACAACATTTTGAAAAAAACTAGAATAAAACTAGAATACGGATCTAGAATAAGTTTTATATACCACGGCACCAAAGAAGTACCAATGCCATTTCCATTTAAGAGGAACCTATGTTCCTTTTCACTATGATGGCTCAGACTTGATTATTTGTCTGTCGTGACATTACTCTCCCAGATTCACAGATTTGAAGGCCAGAAGGGACAAATATATCCATCTAGCCTCTCTCGGGTTGCACAGCAATGTTTTTCATTCAGCAGTTCTGCACCAGGTCCCCAAATTCTGGTTTAGTTAAACAACATCTATTAGAAAATCATTGCATCTTAATTTGAAGTGATTCCCAGAAAGTGCACCATTGCTGTTAGTGAATTTTTCTAAGTAAGTGCTATAAATAAAATGCTATAACCTTAATGTTAAAAAGTGAGTCTCATTTCTAATTTAAGAAGGGTAAACTTCCAGCCACTGGCACCTTTTATATCTCTGTTAGCTAATTTCATTTTCCAAACCTTAAATCCTGCAAAGTGGTTTGCAGCTAACTGAACAGATGGTCTCCATATTTCTTTAAGTTTTGTAAAATTTGGGTGCTAATGTGATGGCTCTGTCTAAAATTTTGTAGCTGCTTCAGAAGCCATATTCTAAAATTTCATCTTAAGTATTAGGGTTCATCACTTGTGTTTAAAGTTCAAATTCACGTTACTTCATATAATTTCGAGGGAGAACATTTTTATGAAGTGCAGGACTATAATAACTGCATTCACCAGATCAATATAAGTCACTTACTTACTTTCTTTGTTTTATTGCTTAGAAAAATAATGCACCTCTTAAAGAAGGCACAATTTTGCCTAAAGAAAAAGGAAGAATTAAATGTAAGGAAGATGTGCAGTGTTCAGTTCTGTGCCCCAGTTTTATTCCTGCTACGCAAAAAGTTTACTACTCATTGTCTTAAATCTGTACCCATGTGTTCAGTCATATGGACAAAGAGAACAGTTTTCCCCTGTGCTATACTGGATCATTGCGTACAACTATATAATTATCCACATCTGTCTACAGACTGCTTTACATCCGCATAAATCTGTACCCTTTCTGAAACAGGACAACAATATCCTCATCCGTTAGTGAAAAATTCAAGTGCTAAATATTTATTTGAATTTATTTATAGTCATAATACTACATAAGTGCAAAATCTTAAAAAGAAGTCATATATGAAAGTTACACATGCTGCAAAAATTTAATAATCTACCTTTAAAGAAATGAAATTTTCGGTGTTTGGGTTTTTTAAAACCCCATTCTATGAATTAAAAAATACTAATTAAACAAATTACAACAGAACACTTCAGAAATGTTCTGAAAGCAGACATATAAAGCACTAATCAAATGTAAGGAAAGAGTTTAAATACCTTGAGTTTACTGGTTTGGACATTTTTTTACTGTGGTAAAGTACATTCAAGTCTTTTTATCCAAAGGTAGTATCCTTGGGATACATGTGCCCCAAAATAAGAAAGGAGTTGGTTTTGCTGACCTGAGAAACCATTCACTGGGCACAAGGGATTCACCATAAAATGTGTTGTGGGAAATGAAGAAGTAACAGCATTTTCTTCTCAACCTCAAACTTATTAGTCTGTTGAGACTGTTGGGGTACGTAAAGAACTGCTGTCACTTTAGAGCAGACAGAGAACCCCAAATTACATGATCTTCTCAAATGGAATTCATGACTAGTGAATCAATTTCTACTAAAATAACCCAGTTCTGCATTTCAGAGATCAGGGAACTCCATGGGGTGAATTCAGTCAGTAGTTTGCATTAGTGGTACATGAGCTGACTGGTCCGGGGCAGCCGAGTATGAACGAGATTTTCATTCACTATACTACTTCTGTGGCCTACATGAAACCTGTACATATTGAGCTTACTTCTGAAGCCAAATTTCTGTGGACTCAGCCGTGGACAACGTGTCTCACCTTCCAGGCTTCCCTATGCATGGAGGCAGCAGAGAGAGGCAGTGGGGTGCCAGAGAGCCGGAGCCGGGCAGCGGGGGCTGCCGGAGGACTTCCCAAAGACAAGGCCAGCAACATCCAGGGAAATTCCCCTAAGCAGCACAAATGGAAGGGGTGGGATGGGAAGAGCGTGGAGCAGGGCTGAGCACAGAGAAGAAGTACCTTAGAACCTTCAGAGTAGGACAAGCACTTTGGGGTTAGGAATGATCTTGAAATCACTGTACATATTGCCTAAATTATACGTGCCCGCTGGTGAAGAAAGTGACTGCCTTATCCGTATGTCACATGCGACATAACATGAATTATGTTCCTGTAAGTGACAGTAGAACCTCACGTATCAGACATTTCCCTAATCATCTGAGTCAAAAGCTATAGATTATGTCTTAGTAGAAATCACAAAGCATTACACCACTGGTAGATTCTGATATGTTATTTAAAGAGTGCGATACTCCTAGCTATGCACAACCAAATCTCTCCAGCACTGTAACAAGCAAGGTCAACTTGGTTAGTTGAAGTTCTGTTTTTTAAATGACTTTTATAAAAATACTTAGCCCTAGGGTTTTTAATTTTCTTGGTATATCTACCGTATTTCTCAGCTTTTGGTATTAAAGCACACTGAAATAATTTTATAAAAGTAATTTTTTAGTTTTTGAGTGTTCCAAAGTAGACTGTCCAAGAATATATAATTTACAATACATGGCCATTAATAAAACTGTACTGTAGCCAGAAAATAGGTGTGATAGTACTTTTCTTTTAAAATTATACCAGTTCATCACCCTGAGTCATTTTTAGGTTTCTATGGTGAATGTTTTTTCTGCAGAGGAGGCCTGAGAGTTTGCTGGCTGACTGAGCCTTTCCTCCAGTGCATTTTCTGTCCTAACCACTGTGGGAGATAGGTGTTAGAAATCCTTTCCAGAAGCAACCTTTAACTTTAGGAGGAGAAGGTGAGAACCCTGCTCATTGTAAGAGACAGCCTGATCTAGATATCCGTTTGTTTTGATGAGAGTGATTATATGACATGGCTGACTGTGATGAGGAGTTGATAGCCATGACTGTAGAATTAATAACTTCTTAGGAGATCTCCTTCCATCCTGCGTTGCTAAAAGTGAGATAAATGGTGCTGCAATGAATTTTGCCCTTTGAAGGTCAGTGTCCATACTGCACACGAAACGAGTCCTTGCCATTCATGTTTTACAAGAACAATATTAACATTCATGAACATTTCAGCTTTAACCATGCGATGAGTTTGGTTAACAAAAATGCCAGCTCCTTATCTTCTGCGGGTCCTTATTTCACAAAGCAAATCAGTTTGTTTCTACATGAGTATGGACCTCCTGGACTTCTGTGAACGTCTGTGAACACGGTGACCTGGGGCAGCGGAAGCCATTTCCAGTACAATGTCATTTAAGCTCTGTTCAGAGAAGTCTGATCAACTTGATGCTGAAAACAGCTGCTAAAGCGGGTGAGCTACTTACACTAGGGTTGCTGATGTTGCTGAAATTGGTGCAGCATAGAACTGGTGCAGTTTTTTAGAGCTCTACAGTGTACAAGGCTCGAAGGTCAGACTGAGAGCACTGCTGTGCAGGACTGAACTCCAAAGAAACTCTCAGTCCTATATAGGATTTATTAAACTCATTAAAATAACACCCCGTCCTAAATGAGCCACAGCTTTACTTACTCTCTGTTGTGGCTCTCGAAACTCAGAGAGTGTAATTCCCTCACACAATAGCAGCGAGAAGCCACAGATCGAAAGCAGCTGCCACCATGTTTGCAAAGGGGAACGTGCTCCTAACAGTCTGCAGTTTCTGTCCCAGAAGTGCTGCAGCTACTGGTTTACCCCATTCAGAGATGTCTCTGTTTGAGTCAGAGGTTCAAGTAACCTTCTCAGAAATGGAGCTAAAGACTAGTCACTTCAAAAGAAAAAAAAAAAAAAACCCAAACCAAAACTGACTGTAAAACAGCCTTGGTTCAGCCTCTGTCTCCCTCAGTTACACTGTATCTGTCACTGCAAAGCCCTATTACACTACTGTATAATCAGAAGGGGAATGAAAACGTAGGTCTTGCTATCAGTTCTGCTGTGAGATCTAAGGCTTATCACGCAGTTCCTCTGCTAACCCTGAGGCTTACTACTCAACTACTTTCCAAATCTTGAGTAAGTGATACATCAAATACTAAATATCTGTAGGCAATCCCCAGATATCCCCTCAATGCCTGTAGAAGTATATGCATTTAAATACACACCCAAAACATACCTTTGTGATTCTCGGTAATAAGCAACATCTTCAGTGTGTAACCCTGCACTTGGAAAGATCAATTGCCATTAGACTGCAACTTTTGATTACTGGAGATGCTTGTGATCTTGGAATGGCTGCCTTTTGGTGGTAATAGGAGCAACAGCAGCTGGACATGAAGTAAGAAAGATGTTTAGGGAAAGTTCTGTTAGTGCTGTCCTGAGCTGCACAATAACCTAGAATTAATAAGGGAATCTAGAAATTTTACAGAAGTGTTAAGGCAGAAATTATTTCAGTTACCTAAGGAATTCTGCCTTGTGGCTTGGGGATAAAACAGCATTAAAGAATGTTGTCCTTGGTATGTGAACTGTACTTTGGACACATATCTTGAAATGGATTGTAGAAAATCAAGGGGTGTATACTCCAAGATATAACAGCAATGCAGATTGCATATCCAGAATAAAAGAGTACTTTACACACCTTAACTGATCAATAAGCAAGACTTTTTTCCCTGTATACTAAGTAGGCTACAAGAGCAGCAGTTAATAGCAGGGGAGAGAGACTGCATCATTCATGGTACAAATAGAAGGTCCAGTTCACATTAAAAAGAGACTTGCCTTTGTCTTCTAAACACAGCGGGTTGTCAGTGGTATTTGATATGAGTGGATGAAGCACAAAAAATAACAGCAGCACAGTTGCAGAACAATTCAAATCACAGCCCACAGTAGCTTGTCAATAAGTGGTAACCATGCACACACTGCAATACTTGATACCACTTCTAAGAGTGAGAAATGTGGTATCACTGGCACTCACTAGAAATACATGTCAGAAAGCCAAAGCGTAGGATGGTCAAACAATGCAGGAAAAAGATCCGGCATCCTTTGTGGCGCTCATGACAAAGCTAGCGGACATGTTATTCAATTGGGAGAAACAGCAGTCTTCCATCAATTCTGCTAGCAATTCCTTGAAGCTTTCTGAGGCAGCAAGAACAACAGTTCATACGAGATCACGAGCTACAACAGGCAGTCCATGTGTTGAGCCATGATGTTCTTCGATGAAAGTGCATTCTGTCAGGGTAATGAAAGATTGATGAGAATAATAATCCAAAGCTTGTAATATGTACAACAAAAAAAAAAAGGGGTGTCTTCCTTGGAACTTGGAATTTTTGTTGTTTTGATCCACTTGATAAATGCCACACAACATACTGCTTGCATAGGCCTCAGTCAGCAGGGAGAGATGACAAGGCCACCTTGGCACTCCCGCTTTAATCTGTCATCGACGCGAGTGCATGCCAGTGCCTGGGAGAAGCACTGGAGGTCGTCCGCTGCTGGCGAGAAGGCAGCGGGGAAGGCGGCAGGAGGGCGGTGGATGAGTCTCCTTCCAAAGGCCTCCTTCCGAAGGCCTCCCAACGGTCTTTGCTGACTGAGGACATGGGAGGGGCAGAGCACTCCGATATTCCTTAGCTGCCGTCAGGTCACACAGCAGCCTGCCTGCCACGTAGTCTGATGGGGTTTTTATACTTCAGCTTCCCTAAAAGTACTAACACATCGGTATTACGTACGAAACAGCAGGTTCTAAACCAAAGGCAAGTCAGAGGAAGGAGCTGATCCGAATCACCTGGGCTCTGTCATGCCGAACAATTTTGCTCTGAGAGACCCAGTTAATTGACGATTGCCATTCTTGACACCAAGAGGCAAATAAAATGCGGCAGTGAGAAGGCCATAAAAGCTGGCCAAGGGCCTCACCCTTTTTATTTTATTAAGAAACATGAGTGTTTCTGTGGGTATAAAGTAAAAGAGATGCTATTTCCCCGGCATATGTAAAAATACATTATTAACCACAGCTTTCTCCAGGGTTTCTGTTGCATCTTTTGTGTATCATCAGTGCACAGATGATTAGAGCTTCTATTGTACGTAAGGCGTTATCAGGCCATAAGGGTAAGTAACAGGAACATTCAGTGTTACTAAGTTTTGCAGCCTGAATTGTCTATTTTTTATTTAATTGCCTGTCTCATACTTTGTTTTTATACATACAGAAAAAAAAATTCACCTCTGCTGCTGCCAAAGAGCTGAAGCTGATACCTCTTGCTTCTTTCAGTTTCCTTCTACTTTTACCACTGTTTCCGTACTACGGTATATTTTGCTGACTATACAAAAACTGTATACTATTATGTATTAATCTGCATATTAGGTGTATAATAGTGACTATTTGGATAAAACATTGTCAAGTTCTCATCATCCCTACCATCTCCTTTTCTGACTGCTACAGAACATCAGTTCCGACATTTCAGCACAGAAGAAAATTATGAACCAGTGGTAATGTTTAATTACACAAGAGTGGAAACGGCTTTTCAACTTTTCACATTTTTGGATTGTGAAAAGCTTGAGTTTGTGCACCCAGACTGTTACAGTCTCGCTTCCAGTTACTGCAGTCAAATCACAAAGTTTTCATTCTCCCTCGTCAGCCAGTATTTATTCCTTCAAGAACTTTCAGGTTATTTCCCCTGGAGTCATGTGAAGACATTTTAGTACATAAATGTAGTTTTCCCTATAATGCCTAGTACTTAATTTGGGATCCAGAAAGTCTCCATCGTCCTCCCTGTATGGATTTTGATACTTGAGTCATATTCCTATTTAATTTGAAGCTATACTCTTACGCCGTACCATTGCTGAACCTAAAAGGTTGCTACTTCCTCTGCTTTGGTAGAGGTAAGTTCAATCACTTCTCATCAAAGAAGGTCTTCTCACGCTGTGTCATCCTAAATTCATGCATTTGCATTTGCCCTGGAGTCCGCTATTCCTCCCTTACATTAATCACCAAAAAACTTTGCGATCGACATCTTTGCAGTCTAAGAGTCTCAGAATCCATTTATGAGCCCAGTAAGCATTACTGTGCATTTTCTTTCCACGTGAACCGTAGTTAGCAGGAATTCCCCAGCACCTTTCCTGTCAGATTTCCTGTGCTAAAACACCTGAAACCTATCGCAAAAACATTTCTGAAAGACAAATTCATCAGGTGTATTAATGTGATAATGTGATTTTATATTTTGCAAAACAGTCCCCTCTCCAAAAAAGGAAATGATTTAATGGTTTCAAAAATATTATTAGAGCAAATTTCAACTGCATAACATTTAAAGGAAAGTCCATTAGCATAGTCAAACAAATTTTACAAAGCAGTTTTTTAGAAAACTATGTAATGTCACGATTTATTTTGTAATATCTCTCTTATTACTAAGACTAATAAGATACATAAGCAAAGCTCCCTCCATCACAGTTAGCCTGACATCTGAGAACAGTTTACAATACCACTGCTCATTGCATTGACTGCGAAGTGATGTAAAAAAAAAGTTAATTTAGTATCTGTGAAAGAATTTGACAAGTTGAGCTGGTCAGTTAGAAATCAGACTGTTTACATTTCAGTATATTAATAGTCACCATTTCTGGGAAAAACCCACACAACAGCAACTTGATGGGCTTGTTAAAAGTTAGTGGCTTTTTAATGTATATTCAGGTAAGGCCTTTAAAGATTGATAAATGTGTATTAACGACCCTGTACAGCATTAAGGAAGCCTACCAAGACCATCCAAAAATATAAATACAGAAAAGTTGTGGATAAACCCTTTTAGATGCTGAAATGCTTTTCTCATGGAAGTAGGATAAAGCTGGTTCTGTTCATTAGAAACATTTTATTACATTGATATAACTTTCTAGTAATACTGACTCAATCATTTGCCTCATTCCACGCGTTTACTCCAATGTTTACTGGTTTATCTTTATCCCTTTTACCCCAGTTATTAGCCAGAGCCATGGCAATGAGCCCAAAGTTCATTTTTATGGTGCATGTTTGATTCAATGTTACTTCATCACCTCCTCCCTTCTTCTACTCTTTTGTTGGCTTCTGCCACCTGTTGCATCTTGCTGGAAGCCTGGACTGTGAGGGCTCTAAAACCGCGACTGACTTTTGCTGCGTCGGAAACTGAACCCACCGTTCTGATGTGTCCTCTGGCTTGCAAGGACACTAACTGACAATGCTTAGCAATTAGAATACCAGAATACAACTTGTAAGCCAAGTATGTTTGTGATCTCTGCAGACCGTATCAACATCTTAGTCAATACCTATGTTTGTTTAATGACTGTAGTAAGTACTAAACTAAGAACTGCCGTATGAGGTCAGACTACAGGTGCATTTAGCTCAACATTTTGTATATTCTAATAGAAATTAGTACTGGATGCTTAGGAAGCAGCATCTGTAGAGTAAGTGCTGCCCTTGCTCTACCCTCCTAGCTTCTGGTGACTAGCAGTGTAAAGATTTTTTTCTGGTATAAAGGGATCTATCCTCCAAGAAGCTGTTTCTTTGAAACCGTTTACAGTTCTGACTTCCACAACATCCCATGGCTATGAGTTCCAAGACTTAAATACTGTGAAGCAGTACTTCCTTTGTCTCAGTCATTTGCCTAATCATTTCATTTGCTGCATGCCTTTTCTTGTGCAATGAGAAATAGCATTCATCGCTGAATTAACTAATCATCCCCTATTTGTCTTTTCCATACCATTCATATCTTCCTCGATCACTTCTTCTGCCAGCCAAAAAGTTGTCATAAGGTGTCTTTTCACTGAGAGCCATTCCAAACCGTGCAACACCCTGTTGGCCCTTCTCTGCATTATTTCCAGTTCTGTGTTCTTGACGTGGGTGCAGCACTGCAGATGTGGACGCACAATGGTACTCCCCAGTGACATGATGATGATCATCTTCTGTTTCATTCTCAATTGCTTTTTTAACAACACCCAAAATTCTGTTTGCCTGATGTTTACCGCTGCTAAGCAGTAGTCTGGTCCCACGGACCGGACACCCATTAGG
This sequence comes from Nipponia nippon, assembly GCF_047370975.1. Classification (NCBI taxonomy): domain Eukaryota; kingdom Metazoa; phylum Chordata; class Aves; order Pelecaniformes; family Threskiornithidae; genus Nipponia; species Nipponia nippon. The sequence continues at coordinate 48,469,386 of NW_028262391.1, read as the reverse complement.
AGCTGGAACACATTTTCTGGTTTAGTTTCACCTGAAGGCAGTGCGGTCGCTGCTCCCCAAGACAGCTCTGTGATGCAAACAGAGGTGTGGTAAATGGGGATCACAGGGAGATTCACTTCAAAAGCACGCACCTGATCCAAATTAAAATACTAACGTGGACACACCCAGAAACTTTCCACAGTGATTCCAAGACCTTTCCTGAATAGTAACGGCTTCTTCAGGGCTCACTGTTATGCATGTATAGTCAGGATTATTTTTCCTTTCATCATTAGCTTGAATTTATAAACACTGAATTTTAGCTGCTGTCATCCAGCTCTTCACCGTCAACCTTTCTCTTGACAACACTAATAATAATGTATAAGTTATCAGCAGTAAATGTGATTATTTTCAAATAACTGATGGTTCTGTTGTACAACACAGGTCCCAATACTGATGTTTGGAAACTCTATCATAGCCACCCTTCACTGCTTCCTCTCCATGAACCATGTAGTCCAAGAGATGACCAATCCTTCTGGACCACAGCTTTGTTTCATTAGCAGCCGCTCCTGTGGGATCTTAAAAGAAGGATTTTGAAAATCCATTTACACCAGCCAGAGCCATTCTTATCCAGATAGCGATTAAGAGTTCTGTGAGATGTGTCTTTCCTCTAAAAATTCATGTTAACTCTTCTCCGAACCAAGACATGTTCACATATATCTGCTGATTCTATTTCTTTTTATAGGTGCTACTAATTTGCGTGCAATGGAGCTCAGACTTAGTGGGGTGTAGTCCCTTGCATCCATTGGGTGCTGAGCACATGTGAGTGACTACGTTATTATAAGATGATTTCAAATAAAACCCACAAATTCTAAATAAATGCAGTGAAGTGCCTTATGGAAGAAAAGATCCTCATTGTTCCTGTTTTGCCCCTCTGGAGGAACGGGCTGCGAGTTTTGTGGGTGGTCTGTGAGAAATCTAGCAAAGTCCAAGTGGGGCAACTGCTATTTTCAAAGAAAAGTGTCTTTTTGACAGATGTTTTCAATGCTGTTTTTGTTTTAGCATTTTGTTGTAGTCTACTGATCATGCTGCTACCGTTCTCAATTTTGCAAGAGTCAACCTATTTCTCCTTCTTTGGTAAGCCACAAGAAGAATCATTTTTTCCTACACAGGTCAATCATATCAACTTACTGTGAAAGTTTTTAGAGACCTAATAGATGTGCAACAATATTTTATATTATTACTCATAATGAGATACTATTGAAATAGTATTGGAATCTACATTTTCTGTGTAATTGAAGAAAACAGATTGAAGTGTATTTCCCCTCAGCTTTGCAATATTACCAGTCTAAAGTTTTGATAATAAACAGTGTGACATTGTTATTCATCAAGCCAAAAGGATGATTCTCCTTTTGTCAAAAACACAATATTCTTATTTGCATGAATGTAAAGCAAGCCAGCATTCACATACCCCACTACTAGTTGCCCTACATTTTAAAGTGAAATAATTGCATTGTTTGATATATTATGTTGTTCTAATAGTTTAAACACAAGGAACAGTTTACTATTTAATTAATCTTTTTTGCCAGTGTCAGGATGCCAGTGTCATAAAACGTGCTGCAGAAATTGTCTGAAAAATATATGGGTAAGGAGGAACAACAAAAAGGGATTGCACTGATGAAAATGTACAGAGCCAAGAAACTGTAATACTGCTAAAAGTCAAATGAATAGACAAAGAAATGCTATTTACAGCATAGCTGGCCATCACAATTACTCCATTGATTTTAAAAAAATAATTAGCCAATTTCTTTCAATATTAGACCACATTTAAATTTTGCCATTATTCGAACTGTCTCTCTCTAAATATTTTAACTTTCAGAAACAATTACTAAACAATGAGTTTATTGCTGGATTTTAATTTTGAATCCAAGTAAAACCCTATGTAAAGGCCTGATGTAAAACCAAAGTAAAACACTGTATCTGTCATTCAGTTAGTGTTAAAAAAATTGATGTCATTTTAATCTTCAAATAGGTATGAACACTGAACCCGGACACCAAAGGGAAACGTGTTCAGTTCAGCGTCTTTGGTGGTGGGAAAATCGTCACTGCGTGTGTTTAGGCTTTCGAGAGCAATACAGAGTGTATTTTCAGTAGCCCTTCCAAGCAGAGGCATGCTTATGACTTGTATCTTGAGATAAACTACTCTTGATCCAGGTAGAACACTTCATCAAGATTGTAACAAAACTGTAACGTGCATAAGAAATCAATTGGTGCTCAGTATCCCAAAGTATGCCAAGCAGTTTACAACGTAAAGAGGAAGTTGGAATCGTGGTAACAGAGTGACGTTGTAGGTAAACAAGACAGTCATTATGTGCATTGTAATGTTCCATGTGCAGCTCGGCACTGGAATTTCTTAGTAAGATAATGAATATTGCCAGAGTTATCCAGTTACGCTTTTGAAACTCGCTCAGTATCTTTAATTTAGAGAACTACAAGACCTGGGCAGAAGGGACCTCAGGTTGACTCTTTGTTACTGCCTTTACACCTCAGTTTAATCTATTGTCCAGCTGATTGCCCAGTTTCGGATTGAAGAATACTGTCTGCATGGCAAATCACACCTAATTTGGAACAGAGTTCTGAAAACTTTTGTCAGGCAGCAAGATGACTAGATTTCTACTGACTGAGGGTCATATTGTTCACAGGTTACCTTATTTTGAGGACAGTTGTCTTCTAAAAACTGATTTTGATAACAGATCAATGACAATGTGTAAAGGAATAGCTGATTCTTCAAAATAGTTGTTAGTAAAGCTTTTCCACTAAAAAAAAAAAAATAAAAAATAAGGTGTTAGTTAGAGATGACCAGGTGCTTAGCTGGTGGGAACAAGCCTGGTATTACTGAAGTCAGCACCGCACCCGCAGCTTGCCATTCCCCAGAAGGAGTAGGTGCTTAACTCTGTTCTGTATTCCCCAGATCCTACTTCAAGTCACTGTTTTCTGCTTGTGAAATCAGTCTTGTTCCTTCAACATGGAACTGTTATATCAATAAAGAGGTTGATTTAAGTTGAGAAATAATAACATTTACTTAAATATACCATCTTCTTGCAAGTCACCTCTGTCTTAGAAGATACATGTGTGAAATACTTTAAAAATAGATTTCTGCTTTCCAGTTCAACAAGCAGGTTTAAGTATGTGTCTCTCCTAAAAAGTGACTCAATTGAAAGAAATGCAAGAAGGAAAGCCACAATGCTCAAAAACTTGCATTTCCTCGCTTTGTAAAACAAAGACTATTTTCTAAACGCTGCATCTGCAAACCAAACCCAGCATCCAGAAGTTCAGCTGTGTTCTCTCCCATTTGCATGTCTCCACATGTAATAAGGATTCAGCAGGCCAAACTGTGCCATTATTATCTTCAAGTTTTGACTTTGCTGGTACCTGAGAGATGTCGTAACTCATCTAGAAATACATTATCTTTCGGGTGAATCAAGCTCATTCTTACACAGCTGCATAAACAGATGAAGATTTAATTGAAACCTGTCACTATGGTGGACAAGCCTCCTGGCTGTGGGCATTGTATCATTCCAGTGAGAAGATGCCGTTTTTTAGAACGTCGCTTTTCCACACAGAGCAACGCTTCAATACAAAACCTGCTGAGTTTTAAAGACTGATTTTATTATTGTGATCCAGAAATATACGCACGTGACAGTCCCCTTCAGAGATTTAGCTATAATCTTTAGATCACTTACCTAAGGTGTTGTAATATAATCTGGCACAATGTTAAAATGAGACTTTAGATTTCAACATCATCATCCCTGAATGTCCAATTATGTTTATTGTATAGAAATCCCCAAAATATTAAATAAAAAAAAAGCATCAAAGTCCGCTTCATGAGCATCTCTATGATACTGATAACTGAGTCATATATTCATCAATAAAGTGGAATTTTGTTGCAGCAAACGGGATGCTCTGTGCTAGGAAAAATAAAGTTAGGTGCACCGTTCGTATTGAATTTTTTTCCCCTCTGAAGCTACCTCATATACTTCTAATACCAGAGCCTTTGTGAGGGAACTATTTGGGTTCAGACAACGCAAGAACTAAATCGTACATGGAAAATACAAAATATTACTTCAAATTACTGACAACAACTTTAATGTGAATCAACAAACTTGGTATTTAAGAGGAAATACATTACCCTTTCTGTTTGTTACCAAAATGAATGAGGATTTCCTATCAACGCATCCAATGGCGTATTTGAATCATAAAGCAAGATAGGGCTGCCTTACTGAAGGCCACTGTGAATACCCTTTTGTCAGTCCTTTATTTTCAGTTTGTTATTTCAAAGGAATATGCACCATACTTCTTTAATGAGTGTTCATTTGCTTCTAGAATAAATTGGTAGCGGTTTCACAGTCCTAAAAGAAATACAATAGGAGGTATTTCAGGTGATTACAAGCCATTTCTAACTAGAAAAAGGCACCTAGTTAACCAAACACTGAGGTTATTTTGTCTGTGATCTTATTTTGCTTCAATATAAAGATATTAATTGAATTTATCTTTAAGTTTAAAAGGTTGAAAAGCCTTTTAAAATAAAATGACAGTAGAAAATTAATGAACTGACAGGATAAATATGCACATCTACTTCCAAAACTTAAAATTTTATACTTAAGTTTCTTGAGTGCCACCAAAATAGGAGAAGTTAGTACAGGTAATACACACTGTACTCTTTAATGTGCTTTATCATAGCTCCTAGATCATGACTGGCTTTAACAAGAATAATTTTGCAGCCAGTATTAAATAATCCAAATTGCAGAGGTAATTATTGTCTTATTTTCTGAAGTTCGGTAGGAACCCTTGAAGGACTTGGAAATTACTAATTGAGCCAAAGAGGAATCAGGAACGTAGCACACCTTTGGAATGTCACCATAAGTCCCAAATTATTTATTTACACCAATAACCCCAACGTATTTCAAGCTAAAATCCTGGAACTGTTTAATGATCATCCCGCCATCCACATAATGTTTTACTTGTTCAGGAGGACAGAAAAGAACGACGTATCCAAGCAAGAACGGAGGTGTCAGCTCTGAAGGCGCAAAGCATTTCACCTCACGTGCTAACTGGTGTGGGACATCACGGCTGTAATAGCTTCTTTCTAATGAGTGCCTTTGATGCAGTTAGTTTTCTGGGATGGGAAGGAGCAGAGAGGCAAAGCTGAGTCATTTTTTAAATGAAGCTACCACCGTCTACACAGTTGCTACCTATTAGACATACAAACTCTTCAGCTTTCTAGACATTTCTTCTGACCTCCGTCATGGAGAACTTCACAGTGGAGATGCAAAATGTAGATGGATTGATAATCTAAGCCCTGCACATACTTTTTCCCACATGTCCGACATGTAGATGAAGATTTTACACCATGACCAGCAGAGAAAGTCATATTCTAAACACCCCACACAACAAGAAATGAATAGCCGTACTTCCACTTACCTGTTCTGGTGGATGCAATTCTTCCTTATCATACAATGATAAGCAAAAGTAGCTCAAATGCAGTAACGAAGAAAGGAAGTGATTCAGAGGCTTTGAACCACAGGACTTACAATTCACATGCATCCATGCAAATGCCTGCAAAGTGACTGGGCCTAAAATTGACTGCAAACCGGCTTGTAAGTCTGCTCTCTCATGGAACACCTCCATGCCAGGTCACTACTTGAGCAACGTCACTCATACGCCACGCAGTAGTACTCAATGCACAGCCCACATCCAGCTGCCAAACGTCGCCGTCTTACAATACCCAAAGATCATAAAAAAGCAGAATTTTTTAATGATGAGTAGGAGCTAAACCAGCATGGCTACCATTAGCCTCAGAGGTACTGGTTTTCTTTCTTTCCAGAACTAATCCAAACATCTAAAGAAAACTTAGACAAGACCAGGCAAAGATCCTTTACGCATCCCAGAAATTACCAATACGCAATTTTATCACTAACTTTTTTGGGTCAAAATTGTTCTTCACAGAACAGAGTCACAACAGCGATACAGTTGACACACAGTATCCTTAAAATTGTAAAGTAATATGACAGATACCGCAAAATGGTGGGGAAAAGGTCAATGATACTATTGAAATCATCATGTACTTCTGATAATTTAACACCACATAGGAGAGCGTAAATGCTGTTCACTTGAAAGGAGGTCTGTGTCCCACTCAGCAGAATAAAGTCCTAATAGAGCAACGTCATCCCGTAACTATGACCTTTGTTAAAGGCTTTGAAAAGACATGACGAAGTAAAAACTATCTACATGAAACCTGCCAGATCCTCCACTTCTTTCCCGTAAGACCCTACAGCTGATCATCAAGATCGTCAACCGGAGAGTAAGTCCAACCATGCCCAACCAACCGCAGCAATGCCACACCCAAGCACGCCCCGATGGTTGAGCAGTGCCTAATCATCAGCACACAGCTCCAACTGGGAGGCGATCGTTGCTGTCCTAGCCCGTAAACTGCGCGCTCCAGACAACCACAGCACAAACGGCCATTTCACCAGGAAACGCGGAGCCGAGGAGTTGCTCCAGACCAAGAACTGGTGTAGGACGTCCAGTCTTGTTTGGTTTTTTTAGATGGTAGACTTCCACCCCGGTTCCACTTACTGGAGCTGGATATTTAAAACAGCTGGGTCCAGCCTTTCTTATTTTTAATTTCTGCTTTCTCCCTTCTTCTTCTCTGGCACGGGAAGAGTGGCTAGACTTGTTCTCGGTTCGGGCATTAGAACTGGGTGCCTGAGGTCAAAATTTGGCCGGGTCTCGCCGACTGCCTGCCAGCTCCTTTTTCTCTCCCTCCCCCGACCTGGAAGCCGGGCGGCCGTCGCCCGATCCATCGCCGCGCTGCCCGCCGCTGCGGCCGGGGGCGGGGGGACACCGCACGCCGGGCTGCGGGGGGCCCGGGGCCCCGCGGCGACGCCGCCCGCCCCACCTCGCACCCCGGGCCGCCCGGCCCGCCGGAGCGGGGCCCCCGCCAAACTTTGCAGCCCGCCATGGTGCCGGGGGCGCGGCCCCCCCCCCCCCCCGGCCCGGCCCGGCCCGGCCGCCGCCCCCGCAGCACCCCGGGCGTGAGGTGAAGCAACCTGGCGCCGGCTCCTGCACTTTGCACAGCGGGCGCAGAGCCGCCTCCATCCCTGCGCCTCCCGGCAGCGCTAAGGCGCATTTTTTCGCACTAATCTGCACATTCAGCACGTCCAGAGCGCCTATGACTTTACCTGGACTTTCTCCACTCTCCGGGCTCATCACACTGCGATCGCCTCCCCATCCTACCGCTAACTCTCGCTCTCCTTCACTCCTTCCTCCTTCTCTCTTGCAAGGCCTGCTAAGATCAAGCCCGATGGAAAGTAGAGAGAGAAAGAGAAAGAGAGAGGCAGAGGGAAGGGAGGGGAGCCGCTCCATCCCTCCCTCCCCCCCCGGCACACACGCCAGCCCTTTACCCCCACCCCAGCCCTTCCCTCGGCGATTTCCTTCGCTCTTCGGCAACTACGAGGGCTCCGCGGAGCGGCTCCCCGACGCGCCACCGCTGCCCTCCGCGGCGCCCCGGCCGGCGCCCCCCCCGCCGCCCTCCCGCCCCGCGGCGCCCCGCGGCCCCCCGCTACCTCGTAAAGGTCCCCTGAAGCCATGCTGGGTTGCGGGACTGGGCTCCTCCGCGCCGTCTCCTTCTCGCCACCTCTCCCGCTCCCCCACTCGCTCTCTCTGTTGAGTAAACTGTGTTTTGCAGAATGACAGGCTTTGGGGCTGGCTGTGCGCAGAATCAGAGGCGAGGAGAGGCAGAGAGGCAGGCGGCGGGGCTGGCGTAACCAGCAGCAGCTCGGGCGCACAGCGCCGGGAGCCGCGTCTCCCCCGCGGCGGCGGGGCCGGCGCCCCCCCCCCCCCCCGCCCCGCACACACCCCGCCCGCCCCCCGCCCCCCCCCCCGCCGCGGGGGGGGGACGGGGACCGGGGCGGGTCCCCCCCCGCGCCCTCAGGCAGGGAAAGCCCCGGGGCCGCTCGGAGGGCGGCCTCCTCTTCTTCTTCTTCTCCCCCCCACCCCCCCCCCCGCCCCGCTCCCAGCCGGGAGCGCTTCAAACTCTTTCCGCGGCCTAAATAAATAAATAAATAAATGGGGAGAGAGATAGGTAAATAAATAAATTTTTAAAAAGGGGGGGAAGGAGCGGCCGCGCGGCGGGGAGGGCCGCGCCGCCCGCCCAAGGTCACGGCGGGGAGAGGCGGGCGCGGGGCCGACTCCCCGCCGGCGGCCTCGGGCGGCCCTGCCGGCCACCTTCCCGCCCCCGCGGCGCCGCATGGCCGCCCCACCCAGCCCATGGCCATCGCCGAGGAAATGGAGGTGGCGGGATCCCTTCCGCCAGCCCCCCCGACAGGGGCGGCCCGGGGAGGGCGGCGGGTTTCGGGGCCACCTCTCGCCCACCCTCCGCCAGGCAAGGAGAGGCCTCTCCCGCTTCCTTGCAGCCATTTTGCAAATTAGCCAGCCCTCTCCAGGAAATGGAAGCCGCCGACCTCCCGCCACCTGGTCTTCACGTGGAGGCGCTGGGCGGCCGGCATTTTGAAGCGGCTGTGGGACCTGGGGCAGCACGAAGCCATGGGCCGTTGCCACGTTAGAGCCTTCTGGGCCTCTTCTCTGAGGAAAAGGGCCGCCCCATGGCCACTGGCATCATTGTGGCCCAGCACGGCGGCTTACCTGAGTGAGGGGGACTGTGTGAAGATGGCGCCGAGCAAGCCGGGCAGCGTCTCGACCTCTCACCTGCCTTTATGCACCATTACTGCCGAACGCCCCCTGCTCAGGGATTCCCAGGTTGAGGAGGGTTTCTCACACCAACCTGGCCATGAGTGAAGACGGACTAGCTCTTTGCGAGAGGAAGCCCCGCTTTCCACCAGGCACGATGGAGTCCTGAGGAGGCAGGAACCGGTGTGCGGCAAAGGGCCCTCAGCGCGACGCCATGGCCGCCGTGAAGCAAAGGGCTGCGCTCTGTGGAGGCTGCTTGAGTAACAAGTCATGTTCCTGTAGCTTCACTCTCTGAAGGATTTGTTTCTCCAGGTAAAGTGTTGAGCGTCCTCTCGATATTATCTTTCTTGATACAAAAGAGCGCCGTTAGGGTTTGCTCTGACCAGCTCTTCGCACCTTGGCTTCGTAGCCAGCCTGCTGTAGTTATTACCACCTTTTAGACCCCATGTTCCCATAGCTGACCTCTGGTCGTCATTCCCCGCAGTCTGGGAGTGACGCTGAGCGCTGCGTGGTCTGGCTTTGCCATGGTCGCGGCTTTCCTTCGTCTTCGTTATGTTGGCATTTTTCATCTCTTGATTTCAGTCCTTTGTGTAACGCTGCACTCCACGTTAATGTGGGACTTGGCACTGCCCAAGCTATTATCTGAGCAGCAGATTGGAGCCAGTTATTGAGTATAATACAGTAAGTCCGGGCGTGGTTAATAAATGCCGCTGGTATCGAGCGCTGAATTATTTCTGGAATTTCATTTATGACCAAAAATTGTGATGTGGTCCAAGTGGGGTGAAGCTGAAGACTCTTCTGACTGAGAGGATTCCTGTTTGAAATATGGATACTGAGTATTTTGAATGTTGTCACTTTTTATCATGAAAGTAGGAAATAACACACGCATATCCAACTCTTGATTGAGCCTGTGTCCTGAACTGTGCATATTACCTCTGGTGATTATGAACTTGCCAGCTAACCAGTTTAGTATTGACTTACAGTTCAATAAACACTATCTTATGGTCGTTTGGAGCTCAAAGATGTTTATGGTTTGCGTGGTCTGCTCGCTGGTGTGATAATGTTGAATTCCTAAAGACAAGCCACTCTGCTTATGTAAAACATTTTTTATCTAAACTGAAGTAACTGGAGGGTTGTTCTCTGGTTTCCAATTTGCCAGTGGTATTTGGATTGTTGGGATTCAATATTTGAAGAGTAAAACGTTGAAGGGATTAAGAAATACTGTAAACTACCCATGCCTTTAGTAATTTTAGTAATTAGTGCAGCAAAAATGTCTTAATTCCCAAGAAATGCATGACTTAATCACACCCCATGGTTTCTTCTTGATAAATCAATTATTTTGTCTCATTGTAAAGTGACTTTTATTGTTTACAGTAGCGAATCAGCTCTTTGGAGTGCTCATTGAGGAGAATATTCCACCGATAAGTAGGCATTTTAATACATTTCTCCTCAAAGTCTGCTTTATTACACCTACTATTTTGCTGCTTTCCACAGCAGTAAACAAAATGGCAGTCAAATCCAGTGAGTCATTTTTCAGATGCATTCTAAAATATTCCTTCTCTGAAACTGTTGGCTTTCTTCGTAGTATCAACTCTCTCCAAAGGTGTCTTGAACAAATTACAAAACGTCCCTTCCCAAGCTATAGAAGAATATACGTCTTTTCTTTTGAGATAGGTCTAATAATCAGACTGTTCTTTCTGGGCTTCGCTGTTACTCCGCTCGCAGACAGCTTACATTAGAACAACCCACCCTGCGCCATATTGGAAGAAATCTTCATGACCTCGACTATATTTTAGAAAATTTCATTTACATTGTACAGTGTTTAGATCACATTAACACTGTCAATATTGTTGCAGTAAGTTTTACAACCCAAACAAATACTAGTTTGGAAGTTTTGAAAGGATGAATGCTTTAGTGAATACTTTGAAGAGGGGAAACATCTTTTTCCTGATTACTCATTCCTCGTTTTAGAGTACACAGTCCCTTGGGATGCAGTGGTGTGTGAGTCAATAGTGAGGAGCAGAAAGAGGACTTTTGTGATTGTCAAACCCAGGAAGAGTTGCTTGTGGTTTCAGTGTATTTCCCTGTCATTTAGCAGAAAACAAGGTTTTAAGTTTTAAAAAATCCAAGTGACCTTCCTTTGCCCAGCAGGTCTGTTGTATCCAGTCAAGTCATGCAGTATACCTCTGAGTCTTTTTTGGAAAAAATATAAATATTTAAATTTATTACCTTTTTTTTAAAGTTTCTGATAACAGATTTTCTGGAAATACATATTTTCCAATTTTAATTGCCTTTAAATGGAAATATCTTTACTCTGAAATGAAATAGCTGCAAAATACAGATTTTTGTACAAATTACAAACTCTAAACTGAATGTTTTTGCTAAATATGTGATTATTCATTACTCTTATTGTTTCGCCGCCTTCTCCTATTTCCCATCCCAAGAGAGCAGTGCAAGCAAGGGAGGCATTCCAAGCGCAATACGTCACATTTGAACACTTCTTTTGATTTGGTGGATGCTCTGGTTTCTATGACTTTAATTACAGGAATTATCTCTTGGCCTGAACAAACTTAAAAACGAAACCATTATATTTCAGAAAGCTAAAATACTGTTGTCATAGCTGTGCCATTGATTTGTTACTGATTGTTTAGTCAGTCTGTCCAGTGCTATGCAAATACTGTAGGTACTGTACAGTCAATAATACAGTTCCCCCAAGGAGTGTACAGTCGAACAGTGCATTTTGGCAGCAAGCTCTATGAAAGTCTCTGTAAAGGACCGCATTGTCTCTTGAAGAGGAGGCTGAATGATGGGCGAGAATAATTTGGTAAATGGAGAAATTGAGAGAATTTCTGTACTAAGGTATGAAAACTAAATGAGAAAAGCGTGAAAACAAGGCATGAGGGGGAGGAAGGAGAGAAGGACAAGGAACCAAAGGTGAATGCAAGGAGAAAGCTGTGCAAAGGCTTGGCTGTGTGAGAAAATAGGAGGCAAAAGGGAATATCTTAGCAGCGGCAACTGGAAGTGAAAGCAGGGAACGAGGTAACAAGGTGTCTTATCTCTAACCAAAGAAGGGAGGATGACCAGAACGTGGAAACAGTCAGTGAGGGTGAAAATGAAAGAAAGTATTTCAGTGAGTTCATAAAGGACGAGTTGACAGGAAATGGTGAGTAGCTACAGCAGGAAGAGGAGAGCCACTTCTGACGCCACTGTTCTGGCTGGGCGATAGGCAGGATAACGGGTTTCCTAGGGCTTGGTACCGTGATGGCTGTATGCTCACCTATTAGGTCTGAGAGAGCGCTAAAATACCCCAGGAAGCTTGTCAGAAAAATTACCCAAGGTATGAAGTCAAATAGGAGTTGCAAAACAAGATGAGGATGTCCTTAGCATATATACAGCATCTAAAAATTAGACAATAGATGAACATGAAAGGAAAATAGGAAGGTGCCATTTTTTTTGAATAATTGATTTACATTATTTTGTGACAAGAAGAAATAGACTTGGGAAAAGCCCGGTATACTTTGCCCTGTGCCACGCTGTCTTTGAAAGCAAACAAGTAGTTGTGATCGTCTGATTCTGTGCTCAATTAATGTCTTCCTCCAAACCCTTCTTTGGATCTTATAATACGCAATTACTTACCATCAAGAGGAAACAGAATCTGCAATACCAAAGTACAATAAAACAAACAATAGCATATAGAAAAAAAAGTAGTGTTTATTTGTTGGCGTACAGCGTATGCCACGGAATAGAACTTTTCTAGGGTTGAAAGTATATTTTAATGGCAGCTGTTCTGAAACCTGTCTTTACTTCTTACAACTTCATGATTCTGTTTTGTTCTATTAAGTATGGCCAATATAGTTTTGCCTTATTTTGGGAAGGGAAAAAATGAAACTGACAAAAGATATATGAAAAAATGGGTGCCAACTAAGATATATGGAAGACGACATTAATACATTAATACTTCATATGGGAATCCACATGATGCAGTTGTATATACTTGTCACTATCCAGCTAGACTTAGAAAATAAGGAAGTCCCATCGCTTAGCACGTTTGCTTGTCACTTACTTTCAATGGCAAATATTTCATATTAAGTGTAATGTGTGCCCTGCTTCTGTGAGTTGATTCATGGGATCTATTGATTTGAACAGATCTCCATGCAAGTATGAGCATCAGCTCACTGACTGACATCACGTGAGAAAGAGAGATGGAGAAAAAAATGCCTTAAAAATTTAAGCATGGAATGGTGTGTCACAGGAGAAAGAAACAGAGATAGCGTACACCATTGCAAGAAAAAAAGGCGAGTACAGAAATCATCCTGCCAGAGGAGACTTTACTGTCAAAACGTTTCCCTAAACCAGTACAAGCAGTGTTCCATAACGGCAGTCGCTGAAGAAAACCTGGTAGTGAGTAAGACTTTGCATCAGATAGAAGTGGCTCAGAATTGGTTTCTGTTGTGAGTCAGCAAAGGTATGTTTTCCATGGATTATTGTCACAGCCACATAACAGCCACTGTAGAAGAAGCTTTACCAAGACACATGCTTGTTCTGGAACATAAATGATTCTGTAGGGCCTCATTCAAAAAACGTGGAAACGAGTGGAAGTATTCTTTTGACCTCTGTGAATTTAGCTGCCTTCCACACCTGTTCATCTCTCCTTTTTCTGGTTCCTCTTGCTATGCTGTTGTATCATTCACCATCTTATTTTAGGAAACTAGAACCATGTCTGGCAACAAGGATTGAAGCTAATCATTGTTGTGTCTTTTCTTATGTTTCAAATTAAGATAGCTTTGTCTTTGTCTGAACACATTGATTCTTTTGCCAGTACCTCCTGATGACACCAAAAATAACATCTTCCCATATTCTGCTCCCTCTTATTTGCAAATGCCATTTTTCCACCTGACATGTTGTCATAGATAATAGAAAGGTGCCAAAACATTCCTGTTGAAAGATTTGCTAACTTCCCAACTAAAGCAAAAAAAAAAAATGGGAAAGCGTAGATCATGTAGAAGTCAATTTCATATGGGAACTCTTGTGCATACAGAGCTTTCAAAATTGACAGCTCAACAGTTGATTTCCTAAATCTGTTGAAAATTCATGATATACATCAAGCAGGAGCAAATGGCACACATTATTTTCTTATATTCCTGCATATCCTGAACATCAGGGAAGAGTCCAGTATTAGAGACTTGGGTTTATGGCCTTATTTTTATGTGGGTAGAAATAGAAGTGTGGAGTGGATAGCTCAAGTGGTTTCTCCTGTTAAGCAACAAATGACGGTGTGTAAACACCAAGAATGTTATAAGTTGTAATGCAACGTGGGATTTGAAACTTGCACAGTGCCAATTAAAGGAAGTCAGGATAAGTTTTATTAGTACTGTCTGGACAAGATGTATTAGAATCATTATGAAGAATCCGTAAATAGCAAGAGGATAGAAAACACTGTTAGATTTAGCTGACTGAAAGATTCTCTAAAGGGAAGACATCTGACAAATCCAGTACAGTTTACACATACAGTATATGTAATTCAGAGTGATCACACCGTATTACAGCACATTAGTAAGCTAATGGATTTTTTTCTCTGAAACTTTGCTCTATAAAGATTGCACTGAATTAGTGAATCTACTAATACACAAATATGCAGGGTTTTAATACCTAGGTGTATAATTTCATTTATTAAGCAATACTGTGTTTTGTGGTTTTTAATCATGAGCTCAGCTTGTATCTCTGAATTTGCCACTCACGAAACACCTTCTGTGTAGCTAGGCTACTCACGAAGCTTGCACGATGAAAAAGAATATCACTGCATGACTATATCAATAACTCTGAAACTATGCAAGGACACACAACATTTCAGAAAACTAAAAGAATCATTCCTTACTAATGAGAGACAATATGGAGCCTGATCCATTTATGAAAAGGATTACGATACTTGTGAGGATGGAGAGCCTGAAGCCAGAAGGTGCCTCCAAGTCCATTTTTCTGGGCTTACAAGCAAAAACCCCATAATACACCGCAAGTGTTTAAAAATATACACAATTATTAGAAAAGCACAGAATAGTGGTGGTTGGAGAAGACCTCTGTAGATCATCTAGTCCAACCCTGCAGCTCAAAGCAGAGTCATCTAGAGCACATTTGCTCGTGACCATCTCCAGTTGGGTTTTGAGTATCTATCTCCAAAGATGGAGATTCCACAACCTCTCTGAGCAACCTGTTCCAGTGTTTGACCACCTTCACAGTAAAAAGAGTTTTTCGTATGTTTAAATGGATATTTAAATTAGATTTCATAAAGCTAAATTTAATCAGTTTATTTTTTCTGAGATTTTCAAAATACTTACTAGAAGTGTATTAGTATCTTGGACATGATGATCTGACAGCTGAAATGTATCAAGACTTGATGATTCTCAAGATCATGGCAAGTTGCATAGTCAGGGATGAAATCCATATCCCAACTCTCAGGCTCTTGCTCCAGCAATTGTTGGGATTATCTGTGGTGGTGTTTCTGATTACATTCTTTAAGGAGAGACTACTTTTTGCAGTTACAGGATTCTCGGGCCCTGGGAAATTATGTTAGATTTCACTCAAGAAAATGCATATATATTGTATTTGAGTACCGTAACACAGCTCAAAATATTATGATGAGCTAGTAAAGGATTAGCTACTCTTTGCCTGGAAATTTAAAACAAAGGGCTTTCAGATCTTGACAAAATGGGAAAAGCCCATTGTAGTCCAGGGAGAAGTAGCATTAATTTTGTCTGGTGGGCATTCAGAAAGTCTTTCTATGCCTAGTTAGCCAGAGTTACTAATGGCACACTCTTTTAAAGATGTATGTATTTACAGGAGGTTTGTTTAGGAGCATGGAAGCTAAATTTTAAAGGAATATTTTTCTTTTTTTGTTTTGCTAAGATGTTTTATGTTTTGAAATAATATCTGTTATATGGTGCCTTATTGTACAGCCTGCACTATAAAAATATGTAAATACATCATGCATGTTAATTATTTGTTATTATAGATGCCTTTAAATACAAGCTAGTGAAACTCTCCATTTACATACAAGGGCTGTTGCTGGACTTGGTAATGTCTCTAAGAAGAGAATTATACCCACTGTAAATGAATATACAACAGGCTGTACATTACAGTACATACTTAACTATGCTAATCCTTAGGACTACTTTTTGGGGTAAGGGCTATAAACTAGGCCTTATGAGACCTAGTATTTGCATTGCATTTATTTGTGGGAAAAACATGCTTCAAAAGCATACTTACGCAGCTTTTGACAAAGTACTTGCAAAACGGTAATATCTTGTTCTTAGGCATTATTCTAATTTTTTTATGCTCTCATTTTTATTTTTAGTCATTAAACATTTTCGACTTTAGAGTCATCAAGAATTTAAGTCTATTTAGTTTTTGCACCAGAGTGACTTTTAAAAAATTTAAATCCGTTTGCAATACTGATTTATGAATAATCAACCATTTAACTTTTCTGTCGTGTCTCTAACAGTGTATCAGTATAGATGAGATGGCAGCCAGACCACTTGTGGGAAGCATGGACTGGTCTGCAGTCTCCATAATAGGGCTTTCTTAAACCAAAACAGACTGACTTAGTGAGAGTTAAAAGAAGTAAATGAAAAAGCCTAGTTTTAATTTGAAAGACTGATTCATTTATCAGTGTGAATCGAGAGTAATTCTTGGAAAATCAGGGAACGTGAAACCTGAGTAGGGATGAGAATCAGGTCTGTACCTTTGCAGTCAAACCCAAATTTCCTACACGGTCTGGTTGGAACAAAGCAAGTTGGAGCGTATTAAAAGCCACAACCTGAAAGCTGGACTTTCAGTGAATTTAAAGTAATGACTTCAGTATAGCAACAGCAATTCACCTTCCCTGAAATTCTGGCCTGGAGTCTTAAACTGGAGGTAAATCACATATTGGTAGGAACCAAAGGACTTGCTCCCAGCCCACCTCTCACCTCTTAGTCTTGCTCTGTGTTATTTTAGTTCTATAATAGTGCATTAATTTTACTTCTTCATCTGCTCTCTTGGCAACATGTTACTTCTGGTTCAGAGTTTCCTGAAAGCAGAAGTTGTGTGTTTGTTTCAGCTTGGCATTCTGGTCAGTTGTAGTTGTAATTCTCTTTGACTTGTATTACTGTGTGTTCCCTCTATTGTTTATCAGTTAGAGCAAACCAAATAAGCCTATCTAAACTTACTGTATGGAAGCAAGAGCTGAGTTTTGTTTATTTGTGAGCTCATGCAATGTATTGCTTGTAAGTATATGATACAGATAATTTTTCATACAAGACATAGTGCAGAATATTGGTACTGATATCACTGGATAACAATCTTGGTTTGTTTTTCGTTATCTTGGACAGCCTCAGTTACACTTTTTTTTGTGCACAAACCAGTCCATTCTCATTCTAATTCTGGGTAATGAAACATATAATTTTCTGTTCTAGTTTTAATAGCGCAGTTTCAGAGCATGTTTCAACTAAGTATCCCTGTGAAATTCACTACCCAATTCCTTATCCCTGTTTTTGTTCATTTTTCCTCTCTAACAGAGAAATCTTTGACACGTGTTTTCCACCCTGTTAGTCCCCCAAACTGAATTTTAGTTCTGTTCTGGCAGTAAGGACAGATGTCTTAGGTGAGCACCTGGCCTTACTGAGGCTAGTGCAAATTTTAATTGACTTTACATAGAGACTGGGACCTTGCACCTGATGTCACTATACACTATGTAGGGATAATTTTCAACCCTTTCAACCTTGTTGATGCAAAGCAGTACTCTGTGTCTGCATGCGGAGGGATACGGTTTGATAGCAGTTGGGCTATCAAGATGGCCAGGGGACTGAGAACCTCATGGAAGAAGGGGCTGAGGGACAAAGGTTTGTTTAGTCCAGAGAAGAGAAGCCGAAGGTGGATCTAATGGTGGTTCTAAGAGGTGGTAAGAAGGAGGACGTGCCAGGCTTTTCTGAGATGCACAGCAAAAGGATGAGGGGCAATGGTCACAAGTTGCAATAAGGGAAACTTTGACTGGACAGAAGGAAAAAAAAATCACAATGAGAGAGCTTAAGCACTGGAACAGATGCCCAGAGTGGTTGTGAAATTTCCATCTTCAGAGATTTTCAAGACTCAACTGGACAAGGCCCTGGGCTGCCTTATCTAACTTTGAAATTAGCCCTTCTTTGAGAAGGAGGTTGGACTGGATGACCTCCAGAGGTCCTTTCCAGGGTCAGCTGTTCTGTGATTTTATGAAACCAGAGGGAGAGATCGGAGATTTTTCTGCTTGATCTGTAACTGCCATTTTAAGGATTTTAGTCCTTGAAATTGTAACTGTTAACATCATGTTAACAACATAGTTATATGAAATAAAAGTGTTCAAATTACCTTGTGTGGGCGGAGGTAATCCGTGCAGCCTTGAACTGCAAATAGTAATTAAAAAGGGTGGTAGCAGAATGTATCCTGTGCTAGAGCTCCTGCTATCTGCATTGCTGTATGCTTTCTTCACTGTGTTGTGTACAAGTACCCGGGCAGCTTCAGGTGAAGGAAGGGAGGAAGCAAGTATACTTAAGAGACAATCATGAACTGCCTGTGGTCGTTGTGATACTGATGTACTACTCAAATGTGATTTTCAGCTAGTATAACACATCTGCAGTTGGGCATTTGTCATTTCTAAGAGGACAGAGTCTGTTTTCTACACCTTTGTGTTCATTCATGTGCCTTTATATTTAGGTTTCAGGCTATTTCGAAGTCTGACTCTTGAACTTTTCCAGAATGTTAGCAATACAAGTCTGTTACATGTATTGCTCATGCCAGGTAATGTAACCTAAGGACATGATCGTTTGATGGCTACTTGATGATTCTTGTATGCAGCTGCCAACATTTGACATTCAGAAAGTGGTAGTTGGCTAATGTGCCTGGACAGTCGTTCTGCCTTAGCAATCTCGGTGGTTTGGTTAGCAGCAGCTGCAATCTGAGGAAGTTTGTTGGGGGTTCAGGTAGGCCTGTTACAAGGGGTAGTTTCCTTGGGTCCTCAAAGCAGCACAGCTTCAACTGAGAGCCGTCCTTATTGTCCCACACAAGCTGTACCATACTGTGTGCCACCTTCCCATGCATCTGCACAAGGGTTGACTTGTAGTCAGATGCCAAGAGCCAGGACTGATTCAGCCATACCTATGGCAAAGATGCTGCTTTGCTTCTGGCTCAGGGCCATAGCTGTGCACAGTGTCCAGCAGCCGTGGCCAAAACATGGTTGTCTCTTCATGCACATACCATCTGTGCAAAAACACCTCCTTTCCTGTCCACAGGTATAATCCCCTTGCTGCCCTGTCTGCAAATCCTGCGCTGACCCACCCATTATGTCTCACTGTGGCCAGCAGTGCATGTGGGTGTGGTGCTGGCTGCTGTGATGTACTTCTCGGAGGTCATGGACAAGCTGGGCCGTGGACTCTGCCTAACGATTGCTTCAGTGGTTCTGATGTCACATGGTGGTGACAGCAGCAGAGACAGAACTGCCCTTGCTGCCGTCTGATGCAGCCAGTTGTGCTCAGTAGCTGCCTCCTTGCTGACTCTGTCCATGCAATCAATCGAAAGACTGAAAAAGCAGTTAACGTGGAGGAAGACTCATAAAAAAAGTAATCTGCTCCCAACTAGAAAAAGAAAATATCCCTGTGAAATACATTTGGCGTCTTGAGTTTCAGGTCTAAATGAACTGTTACCCATGTCACAAAACCAGCCACTTTTTCTGGCAGTCTCAAAAGACTAATACTAGTGGATATAAAACCAGAACTTCTCTGTCATCTTAAGTGGTGGTCTGCTTAGCTCGAAGGTTATGTGTATCAGCTGTCTACTCTTGAGAAATCCATGAATATGCCTCAGTCCTTACGGTTGTTAGCTGTCACCTTTCTTGAATAGTAAAATTCCTAACAGGGCAAATCTTGCCCCTTCTTTCGCAGGATTATTAGGACGGAAGTAACTCAGTTCATAAGCTGGCTTTAAGACAACACTGAGAACACACTACTGATTTTAACTGTGTTGGAAGGTGGCACCCTTATTTCCACTTGACAGTTAGAAAACTCATTTCTACAAAAACATAGTGAGGAGTATTAATTTCAAATGTAGTAGATATATTGAGCTATCTTCCTTCAGGAAGTCCAGATCAAAGAATATTCTTTTCTCTCAATAGTATCTCATGAGTGAAGGCAGACAGGGAGGAAATTTCATATATGGATGGAGAACATGTAAAGTTACAAAAAGAAACTGTATTTCTTGTCAGAGGACAGCGACTACAGATATCAGGAGCCACTGTGTAGTCACTGTTGGGGCCTACAGCAAAATTGAGCAATAACAGATAAAACTTCTAACTCAGGAGGACCTCTAAATCAAATGATTAATCAGCTATGTTAGCAACTGCTCCTTTGACCTTTGATTGGTCTTGAAAGCTATGCAAGACCTGGTGGCCTTAAAGGCTCTTGTTATATACTCTCAGCTCTCTTCTCAGTAGAAATTACTCTTTTTCTATTTTTTTTATTAAGAGGTTGTTCATTACTGCGGATTTCAGAACTACCCAAGGAGGGAAGAAAAATGAATATATGTTGCAGAGATGTACCAACCTTATCCTTCACCTAGGTTAGTCTCTGGAACGTAATATTTAAGCAACAAGTCTCTTGCTAGGTAAAATCATAGAGTCATAGAATGTCCTGAGTTGGAGGGGACCCACAAGGACCATCGAGTCCAACTCCTGTCCCTGCATAGGACAACCCCAAAATTCACACCGTATGTCTGAGGGTGTTGTCCAAAGGCTTCTTGAATGTTGTCAGGCTTGGTGCCGTGACTGCCTCCCAGGGGAGCCTGTTCCAGTGCTCCACCACCCTCTGAGTGAAGAACCTTTTCCTAATGTCCAACCTAAACCTCCCCTGGCATATCTTCCTGCTGTCCCCTCGGGTCCTGTCATTGGTCGCCAGGGAGAAGAGGTCAGTACTTGCCCCTCCTCTTCCCCTTGTGAGGAAGCTGTAGACGGCGATGAGGTCTCCCCTCAGTCTCCTCTTCTCCAGGCTGAACAGACCAAGTGACTTCAGCCGCTCCTCATACGGCTTCCCCTCTAAACCCTTGACCATCTTTGTGGCTCTCCTCTGGCCACTCCCTAGTAGCCTTGTATCCTTTTTGTACTGTGGTGTCCAAAACTGCACGCAGTGCTCAAGGTGAGGCCGCACCAGTGCAGAGTAGAGCGGGACAATCACTTCTCTTGACCGGCTAACAATACAGTGCTTGATGCACCCCAGGACACGGTTGGCCCTCTTGGCTGCCAGGGCACACTGTTGGCTCATGTTGAACTTGCCATCGACCAGAATCCCCAGATGCCTCTCCGCGGGGCTGCTCTCCAGCCTTTCGGTCACCAGTCTGTATGTACCTCCAGGGTTGCCACGTCCCAGGTGCAAAATCCGGCACTTGCTCGTGTTAAACTTCATACAGTTGGTGGTTGCCCAGCTCTCTAATTTGTCCAGATCTCTCTGCAGGGCCTCACTGCCCTTGACAGTGTCAACAGCTCCTCCCAATTTTGTGTCACTGGCAAACTTAGATAGCAAACCTTCAAGTCCTGCATCCAAGTTATTTATGAAGACATTAAAGAGCACTGGCCCTAAGATGGATCCCTGCGTAACCCCGCTAGTGACTGGTCGCCAGCCCGATGTAACCCCATTTACTATAACCCTTCGAGCCTGACCCATCAGCCAATTGCTCACCCATTGCATTATATGTTTATCCAGCTGTATGCTGGACGTTTTGTCCAGGAGGATACTGTGAGAGACAGTATTGAAAGCTTTACTGAAATCCAAAAAGATTACATGGACTGGCTTCCCTTGGTCAACTAGGTGGGTAACCTTGTCATAGAAAGAAATTAAGTTTGTTAAGCAGGACTTTCCCTTTGTGAACCCTTGCTGGCTGGGACCAATGACTGCGTTGTCTTTCAGGTGTTTTTCAATAACTCCCAGAATAATCTTCTCCATGATTTTGCCAGGCACAGAGGTGAGACTGACAGGCCTGTGGTTACCAGGGTCATCCCTGTTGCCCTTCTTGGGACAGTGTTTGCCAGCTTCCATTCAACTGGGACCTTTCCAGATTCCCAAGAACATTGACAAATCATTGAGAGAGGTCTCGCTATGACATCAGCCAGCTCTTTGAGTACCCTTGGATGAATCCCATCAAGCCCCATTGACTTACAGGGATCCAGCTGGAGCAGCAAATCCCACACAAGTTCGGGGTTGGTTGGGAGTCTATCATTCTCACAGTCATGGTTCTCTAGCCCAGAGCCCATCATCGGTGTTGAAGACCGAGGCTAAGAAAGCATTAAATGTCTCTGCTTTGTCTATGTCCGTGTTTGTGAGGTGACCATGCTCATCAAGTAACAGGCCAATGTTATTTCTGGCCTGCTATTATTATTTTATTATATTATTATTTTATTATATATTATTATTATTTTGCTATTTGCAAATGTATTGCTGTTGTCCTACTGTGGTGTCTTCAGAATGTATTTTGTAAAGTTAAGCTGAACCACAGCAGTGACACATTGTACTTGATAAAGCTAGATATAAAGGATTAATTTTCTAGTTTATATGTCTTTCTTTGTGTATGTCGATGATAGATGACATGACAAGGGAGTCCCAAGTGCACTCTGAATACTAAATCATTCATAAATGCCATTGATGAGTATTCACCTTTCAGGTTGGCAAATGCACTGATTCCCTTGTTCTCACTGTCTTTCTGCAATGCTTCTCAGCAAGGGACTTAGATGAGAAATGGTGGAACAGTGCTGAGGCTCCTCTCCCTGCTCCAGGGCATCAGATGCGTTCACTATATGAGAAGAAGATGTGGTGTCTTTATGATCTATCATCCTGAAGTTCCTTTACAGAGAGAAATTCAGAGTAGAATTTATAAGGATATTTATTGGGCAGAATACAAAAACAAACCCCCAAACCCTGAGAAATAAAAGATAGAAAAGGTACAGAATTAAAATTCCTTCTCTCAGATCAACACTAGTTTGTTCATCCAGTGCTTTGTGTTACTTTCAGACGTTCACTGTTTTTACAGGCTCTAACAAATACTATCATTAAGGAGCTTTTTCTAATACTCAAGCTAATGTTCCTAGTGTGTTTTTTTGCATGAAAATCAGCATTGACTCACCCAATGCGATTATATACTTTCTGGTTTTTTTCTTTCCCATCATTGATGCTGTATTTTTCCCACTTCTTTTCCCAGAAGTATGTTTGCCCATCGTGAAGTCCATGGGCAATATAATTACACCAATCTTTGTGTAATATGTTGTTGTATAGACCTGTGTCCCATTACTTCTGTTGTATAGGCTGTCACTATACTTTTAAAACCTACCCCTGCGTTGGACTTGGTTAAACGCCTTTTGAGAGTTTCTGGAAAATTCAGACTGATTTCAGTGGCTTTTTGTTGGACATTTAAGAACCCTTCTTGATGTTTTCTGGTTTTGTTCTTAGATCAAATACTTCAAGAGTTATCAATTCCAAAAGTACCTGAGAAATAAAAAAATCCAAGCTTGCACCAGTGCTGTCCTCCTTCCGTTCCCTGGTGGTGGTGGGCTCTGAAAACAGGTGCATCTGCAGGACTTCTCTTTGTCCTTTTCTTAACTGAAATTATCAATGAATGCTCGATGATTGGGGTTAGGGAAGAGTGGTGTAGCAGCTCTAGGTTAGCCGTGGGTCCCCGGTAGGTTTCAGGAGTTCCCAGTGCATCATGTGCCTTTACTTTTGCAGCAATGCAGACCTGGCCCTTTAGGATGCCCATGGACATTTAAT
Organism: Nipponia nippon; assembly: GCF_047370975.1. Classification (NCBI taxonomy): domain Eukaryota; kingdom Metazoa; phylum Chordata; class Aves; order Pelecaniformes; family Threskiornithidae; genus Nipponia; species Nipponia nippon. The sequence continues at coordinate 48,445,855 of NW_028262391.1, read as the reverse complement.
TTTTGCTATGCTCTTGAAGCTTATTAGGGGAGTGGAAAACCTATTTTAGGATAAGGAACTAAAAAAGACTTGGCTTGTTCAGCATAAGAGAGGAAAATCTGAGAGACAATATGAATACATGAGGGAATAAATACAAGAAATACATGGAAAAGAGCTATTTAAGCTAAAGGGCAGTATTTGCCTATGAAAAAAATGGGTCTAAATTGGCCATGAATATATTCTGGCTGGAAATCAGAAGAAGGTTTTTTAATTATATGAGATTCTGGAACAGCTTACAAATGAGGTAGTGGGTTCAGAAAAAGAACAGCTGCTTTTAAGGTGGAGCTCAATACTTCAATGAAAAGGATGATATAACATGGTGCCTACCGACTGCGTCTGATGACTCAGGAGATCCCTTCCAGTCCTACGTTCCTAAATTTTCCTGAGCAATTCAAGTAAAAGAAGCAAATGTCAATTTTAAACAATTTGTAACTCAGCTCATCCCTGAGTACAATGCAGTGGGATGAACAAAAGGCACTTTTTTAGCTTAAGGGCATTCTGCCTTCTGCATTTCAAAGGCCTGTGGCAACCATGGTAGCTTGTCAAAATAGTCGTAAGAATCTTTTAAAATACAAGGTTTTAGACATTGTAAGTCTGGGACCTGCCAATAGCAATAATGTTTTATGTCTTTTTAAAAGTTTCTGAATCCTCCCGCCTAACCTGGGGGAGGAGGAAGAACAAGGTCCATTTTCACCATGTGTAGAGGGAAGGGTTGGTATAATCCATTTAAGGGAAAATTATTGTGCTACTGTGAATTATCTGTGGCCCCAGACTGGTCTGTGGCAATTACATGTGCATTGTGGAGACACATAGCTGGACAAGAAGCTGTAATAAGTGTTCTTTGTTAATTTCTTGGTACAATGCTTCATATATTTTACAGAGAAATTTTGTTATGTGTACTAGGTCCGGACCATTCGTTCAGTAACTAAATTCTCCATGCCCATTACGCAAACTTCCTTTATTGACACAGAGCTTGTTACCGATTGGAAATGCTGTAGAACTCTATAGCAAGGCTGCAAAAACTGGGAGATGGTAAGAGATGTATTAAACCATGTTCTTGTTTGCAAGCTTTTCTTTCAGTATTTGGGATTTTCTCGTGCACTAGGCTCACTAGAAGCTCTTGCTTTGGCCTAGATTAATCCCTACAAGCAGAATACAAATTACTTTATACTTGTGGATTAAGAGTCAGTTAATGAGGACAGTTGGTATTGCCTCTTCAGTTTGGCTGAGTTTCTTATGAGCCAAACACCTCTCCAAGATTGCAGTTCTCACCTGCAATCTTAGCAGCAAAACCTATCATCTGAGAAATAACTAATCAGTGCATTTTCTTCCTGGCCTAATTGCATTTCTCATGAATCAGCTAAACCCACTCTGGGACTTCAGCAGCTATTTCTGAGTCCCTGAAGGGAGGTGGGGATTGCAGGAAGCTTGCAGCATTGCTCTGCTACTGCTAGAAAATTTATCAGTGTCAATGGTTTCCAGACTCTTAGTCTGAACATTAAAACTAGTAGTTGCAAGTAGGACATTTTTCATCAAAACTTTTTCTTTTTTTGTTGAAAAGAAAATGGCTTTTCAGTTAAATAGCACTTCTGGGATGGAAGAAGAACAACTTCTGTTGGTACATTTGTTTCTTAAAATCTGAAAACATGCAAATGTTCTCAATTCTGATAATCAAAAACATGTTTTATACAGACCCCCTTCCCAAATTTAATAAAATATTTTTGTCTCTGATTAAAACTTTCCATGAAAGAAAAAATACGGCTTCCCAGCTGCCTCTGCTCTATACTGTTTGGGTTTTCACAGGTAGAGTTTGTCTAGGATAATTTTGAATCCCTTACAGCTGCAATAAATAGGGTAAAAAGTACTTGTAATATTTGCTGAGTGTCTATCCTTGCTCAGTGTTAGCCAACACTTACAGAGTCGCATTTCAAAAAAAGCAATAGAAACTTAATGTTTCTGTTGTTCTGTAGTGTAGTACTGGCATTTTCTATAGTGAAAAGGTTACCTTTTTTGTATGTTACGTTTCTATGTGAAGAATATTCCAATTTTCAGCTAAAATGTGCTGAAAGAACTCTAGTGTGTCTTTTAACATCCATTACTAAATATTGGAATTCTCCAAAGTGCAGGAGGATGCTTTATGGTGCTAATGACTGACTGACCTTTATATTAACACCACTCCGAAGACAGTTTAGTGGCTTACCTCTTTAGCAAAATTAATAAATTCAGGGGTTCCATTAATAAGTATTTTGATTCATCGTTCTGCTTTAAAACATAATTATACGTTACTCATAACGTAACTGGTATTCTGTCTCTTCGTTCAAAAGCTGGCCTGTGATGTAGTTGCGTTTCCATTCTTTCTTTTATTCCTAAAGCCACATCTTGAAATCAGTGGGGCCACATCATTGCAACAGAAAAGTATTTGGCACTGCATTGTTTGAGAGTCTCGTCTCTCCACACATTGTTCTTTCTGTAACTGGAAAACATATGTCCCATTACTTTTGTTGTGGAAATATCAAGTAAGATGTAGAACGTCGACTACAGTTGTTGGGGGAGAGCATAGTGGCTGGGGAGGCCTCTGGCATAAATGCTGGAACCTGAAGAACAGCTCTCCACATCGCTTGCTCCGGCTTTCCAAATGGTGGTAAAGTTCTGAGACGAAATGCATGGTAGACATTGGTTGTTTCTGATACAGAACTTAACACTTTTCCTTTCTAAAATTCTGAGATTTATCACACCTTGTCTGTTTTAAAAGACTGTTGTTCGAGGATATGCTGAATACCTTTCCTTTTTTTTTCCTGTTAGCAAGTAAATCTCTCATGGAGCTTTTGGGCAGGCAAGAAGGTAGTTATGCACTTAAATATTATCATTATTTTTATGTGAGTAGTACCGGGATAGAAAATCTTAACTCAGCTGCAGCTACTTAACCAAAACAATTTCTGTCAGGCCTTTCTTTCATACAACTAAACTGAAACAGTCATGAGTCAGCAGTGCATCCTGAATGACTCAGCAGTTTATCTGATTAGGAGTATTCTAGCATAACTTGTGCAGTCGAAAAGAAAAGGCAGCAGAAACGAAAGCATATAACTTCATTATTAGCACTCATTTCCTCAGTGCAGGCAACATGTCATCCATAAGCTGTTAAATCCTCTGCATTCACAAAATACCAAGAGGAATCAGTTATTTGGATGTTTCCAGCTCTGATGTCACCACACTGAATCTTTGATTGCAGTCTGCCATCTTGTATCTCTAGTGACGCTTCCTGCAGCACCAATTTCTGCCAAAGAGCTCAACCTGGTTCACACACACAATTTCTCACACACAAGTATCAGTCTTGTATTTGTGAGCACCATCGTTCATTTGTCTGCGCAAGTCGGGAAGACTCATGCACCCAAAAGGATTTCATGCCTGTCAGTTTAATCACTTGTGTGTGGAGGTTCCAGCACTCCTAGCTTGAAGTGATTTGGCGATGAGATATGTGTATACTGGAATATATTTGGATGTGGTGTGTACAATCTGGGTATGGCCTAGCTGGAAGTTGAAAACTAATTTAATGACCGGTACCTGTATTTTAATCATTGGTTCCAACAAAGACGTAATTTCTTTTAGATGTATCCTAGTATTTTCTATTTAGGGTTACTTCTCATGACGCAGGCTCAACCAATGAAATGATTCTGATCCACGGTGCCTCTCTTCCCTTTTGCGCTTGCTGCGATTCCAATACTTGGCATCTGACATCACAAACACTTGCTCTGGAAGCTATAACAATGTCACAAGAAATGCCAACTGCATTAATCTGTTATGGAACAGAGTTTTTGTTTAAGTCCACACCTTTTCATTTTAAAGGTCACATGATGACATCAAAGATCAATAAATGGTTAATGTGTTATATTTCCATGGTGAGGAAAGAGCAGATTAAGAGCTGCTATAAAAAGCAATTGTACTTTTTCAATGGTTACAGCTTTGCATTTTGACTTGGGGTGTTATTTATGCAATTGCCATATTCCCATGACTCCGTCATAAATGAGTTGTGAAATTCAAGCGTGTATCCTGGCCAAGTAAATAAATGGGGACGAAATATTATAGTGGCTTTCACGTTTTGTATCCTGTGTGTTTTATCTCAGATAAATAGGCTCAATAGATGTTACAATATATGCACTTGTGCCACAAATACTTCATTTGATTCCTAATGGGTCATAAAGTGCCTTTTGCAAACCTTGAAATGTCAGTCTGCTCTATGGAAAATGTATTTCAGTACTAAATTTACTTTATACTGTTTTGCCCTACTGAACTTATTCCTGTCTTACGTTTCTAAACTATGTAGATAGATAGTAAAATTTATGTTTTGCGTTTGATCTGCCTCTTGGTTACAAAGATCTTGATTCCACTGAAGTGGTGCAAGCTGGATTCTTTGCATCCTGTTGTGTTTTAATGTGCTCAACATTATATTAACATAAAAATAATAATATCAAACCCTATTATAAGCTACATGAATTTTATTATTTGAACGTATAAAACAAAAGTAATTTGCAATATTGCATCAGACTAAGTCTAAATTATGTTACAGAGGTCTGTATTATATAGAATGGATCCTCCATCGTGTTTAACACAGTTTGACCTTAAGTGATGTGACTGATGGTAGTATAAACTGAAATGATGATGCTAAAATAGAGGATAGATGCAGCATCAGCTATAGTCTTGTGACTTTTGATCACTTGAATGAGAACTCAATTAAAATTTTCTGTTAATATGAGAGTAATCTTTAGCTAAAGTAGGTTTAGATCAATTATCTGAGCATAGTCACAATTTAATGCATAATGCTTAAGTCAACTTGGGAAGTTACAGAAAAGCTGAAAATCTAACTTTGTAAAGTAATATTCCATAAGTGATAACTTTGAAATAAGCTTCTTTCATCTAAGACTAGAATTTTACAGATGTGGCTCATGGGAAGAGAAGAGTTATTTATTCTAAGTAGAATATAGCACATAATGATATAGCCAAATGTAGAGTTACATGTGTAGATGATAGTGTTAGTTCCACATTTATTTTAGTATTTAGGATGATGCAGTCCCAGATGATTCCATTTACGTATAATGGGAAGTTCTTGTACGTTGCAGAGACAAGGCTAACACATCATTTCTCTTAGTTGTTCCATACAGGCTAGTACAAGAATAACTAGTTAATGGTTGCAAGATGTCAGTAAATCTTGGCCATGGAATATTAAAATTGTAGAATCTAAGTTAATTAAGATTCACCATATTTATGTTATTAGCTATATGTTACTGAGGATTACGTGTGCATTATAGCTATGGTCTCTAAATCGTTTCTAACCATCATAAATCTTTGAGCTAAAGAAAAAGGGTGGGTAAAATGGCAGCGTAGTGAAGCTGGTGCTGAAGTTTTCAGCTACACTCCATCCAGAATGCCAGGAAACTGCAAGGAAGTTTTCTTTAACTTGTATTAGTTTTTAGAAAGTTATTTAATGTTCAGGGTTTGTTGACACTGAAGAAGAATGTAAAACGTGTAGTGATACTTGGCTAAATACTTGTGAAAAAAAAGTGAAATGACAGCCAGTCAGCATTACCATGGCTGCCCCTTAGACCTGATGTTGGTTCAGGGAACCATTAGGAACCCATCCACTTCCAGCAAAGTCTTTGAAAGACTTCCCATCAAATGAGATGGGATTGAGCCAGATCCTTTGGCTGAAATTTAAGTGTATTCTTCAAGCAGTAAATTTCAGTGACAGGAGAATTATAGAGCATGTATGGGCATGGGAGGCATGGGAATATACTTGGGCAGATAAATGTATTCACCTTCAAATTAAAATTTTTGACCAGAAAACTAAAGTCTAAATGAGTTAATTATCCTGTTAAATCAGCTCTGGTATCTAAAAGGCTCTCAAACAAAATCTGTTGAGCAATAAAATTAAAACAGTAAAAAAGATCTATAAGCAAACACTGACACCTGAGCCTATCTTGAACCTGTTCACCTGTTTTCTATCCCCCAGGAGCTCTCAAAAGAAGGTTTACAAGGTAGCTGCTGTCACTATTGCTCCTTAGGTGGAATGGTGATTTACTGGACTGGCTGTTGCTCGATGTGATCTGTTCCACCACACAAGAGTAATTTGTCTAAAGCCTGTCAGAAGTTCACCATTTTAATAAGAGGGAGATTCCTGTAATCTGCCATAATAGTAATTAAAGATTTAAGTGTTACACACTTTTATATGTCTTACACAGATATTCTAGAAATAATTTATGTACAAAAAAGTGTTTCAGACTGACTCCCCTGAGGCCAGTGACGTATGCCCCATTCCCTTAGTGAGGTTAAGGCTTGGTAAGAGAGAGTGATTAAAATTAGAATTAAAATGTGAATTGTAGAGAGACTTGTGTCTTCTCCAGAGATAATGTAGTAACCGTTGCTCTGTGAACGGAAGGGTAAAATGATCCTCAGAGACACTGATGTTTTTCTAAAAAGTGGAAGTAACAATTTTTTTTCCTGCTTAAAATTAAAGAACTTTTTTCAGTTGTGAAGTGTTGGAGAGACTCTGGCGCTTTTTCTTCAGAAAACAAACAAGCCTCTCACCTTAGTCTACATGCCTCTGCATGTGATGCTCCACAAAACACCATGTACGTGTGTCCAAATGGACACTGTGCCTGGGAAGAAGAGGAGGTCTTACACAAAGCTGTTTACGAGTAGGCATAAGCCATGTGGATGGAGTTACGGACCTTTCATCGCAGCAGCAATCCACTGGGCATGCTTTTAGGTTCTTAACAAGTCCTGAAAAAGTCAGTGACTCAAAATCTTTTGTGTAGAATACTCTGACTAAAAGAGTTTATGAGGTGTGTAATGTCCCATGCTCTGTACTTCCTAAGCACCAGCTTGACTTTTGCAGCTCAAATAAAATCTGACATGCTGGGTCTTCTGACACGTCAGCAGCTAAACATCTCTCAAGGGCTGAGACCAGTTGGTTTCCAAATGCTGCCCCACCTTTGTGTAGCTTAAATGCATAATGAACAGGGAGGTCAGGGAACACCAGGTTTTAAAAAGCAAGTTTAGAAGCCTGTTCAGTTTGGTTAATTTGATCATACTTTCTTCTTCTGTTTTAATAGGCAAAATACAAGCTGTTGTCTTAAATCTTCTGACCCGATAGACAAGCAATTTGTTGGTACTTCCAGTCATTAATAGGGGACGTTATGTGAGGAAATAGAACAATCGCTGCTTTAGCACTGCAAACATTTGTCACTTCTCCTTAGAAAGATTTAGCAACTGTAATTTCTAAGTCATTAATTGCTTTTCTAGAAGAGCTGTATTTCTCTGGATTTGCCTTTCTTTTTCAGTATAAACAGTTCTGAGAGTTTTGAAGTTTTTCCTTATTAAATTGTTAAGAGTTTTATCCAGAGGTCGTGGAAAGCCTATCTCTTATTTGTTGCTACAGCTAATAGTTTCAACTGCATATATTGAATTTCAGATAGACGTGGATGGAGAAATTTCAAAAGTGTCATATTCCATTACAGTGTGAAATTCCATGAAAGCTAAAGCACACTGAAAAATTGCATTGTCTTCCCATCATTTAGTTTCAAGAAAGAAAGAGCTCACAAAAATGTCAAAACTCAGTAAACTCCATATTAAATATAATGAGCTTTTGGCTTTGGTACTGCCAGAATCACTGGAAGATGGAAGTGTTGTTTAAAACCTTCATAGAGTCTTTCTCCTCTTTTCTAGCTTGAATGTTTTCAAGAATGGTTAATACACCTGGACAGTTTGTTGTTAGTTCCATGCTGGCATATAGCTTCAATAGACATTCACAGTATTTAGCTCTCTAATGTACTTCAGACGTCAATCATAAATCAGTCGTCAGTCTGCTAGGCTGAACCTAAGTTCATGTAGTTTTCCTGTGGAAGATAAGCTCTGCCTTTCCCATTCATCTTAGTAATGATTTTCTGTGCTTGATCCAGTTTGCGTTCATTTTTCTTGAATGAGGGTTGCTGAGGCTGTGCATAACACTGGGACAGGAGTGATTCCGGTATCTTGTACAGTGGCAAAATAGAAATATTTCACCTGCTGTCCCCTAAGCTTGAATCACAGACTCACTGAATTGTTAAATGGGAAGAGATGTCTAGAGAAGTTGTACTCCAACCCCCCTGCTAGAAGCAGGGTCAGAGTATCAGTCAGTTGAATATCAGTCAGCTCAGTATGTCAGCTTAATACTCAGTAGTGGTCCAAAAAAAAAGAGAAAATTGGATATTGAGAAAAATCAGGAAAAATATAAACAAAACAGAAACCATTATAATGTCACTGCCTGTTGTGCACTTTAATCCATAACATTGTATATAAACTTTTGGTTCTGTGCCTCAAAGGAAATGTAGCAGAACTCCAGAAAGTGGAAAATCATGGAAACAGCATGCCAAATCAAAGGAATGAAATGCCTTCCTCTTGGAGAATGAATGAAGAGTAGGACTTTTTAGCCTGTAAATGAAGGATACAATAGAAATCCATAAAATCAGAGTGGCATGGAAAAAGGGAGGAGGAGATTGGTCACTGTCTCTTCCAACAAGATCTGGGGCATGAAATGAAAGCAGCACCAGGCAGGTTCAGAAAAGCAAAAGAAGGCGCTCCATTAAATCCGTGGGATTCAGCTGTGGAACTCTCTGCCACAGGAGGCTGTGGATAACAGAAGTTTTCATAAGTTCAAAAAGCAACTGGACAAATTTATGAAAGAAAAATCAATTAACAGCTATTTAACAATAGACACAATCTCTGGCTTAGGAGTCTGAAAGAGTATTCTGGGGAAATATCATTCCCTACTAGCCTTGTTCCTTGCACTCTTTGTGTGATAGTGTGCACAGCTTTTAAATGCTTTTCTCTTTAATTTAGAATTAAGTTAAATTTCAAAATCTTGAAATCCTGTGTAACTATTATTTCTTCTTGGAGCTCTAATTTCTAGAGACCAGTCACAGTGAAAAGTTCTACTGCAGGATACCACTTCTATGTAATGCAAGAGTATAATGGGCCTACTACTTGTTCTCTTTCACTTTTATTGACTTAATAAGGGTACTTCTAATTTACATCAGGGAAAAAGAAAGAGATCACTATTATTAATTTCATTAATTGCACGAGTGGGCAGATATACCTCTGGTCACCCAGTCTTTTCAAAGAAGGAGTTCGCTCGGACCACACTCTGAGAACGGGACAGGAGCGCTGGCTTGCTCGTTCACACTGCAATAGCTCCTAATCACAGCCATTTTCCTACTAGTAACTTGATATCTAACCTCACCGAAACGATATTTTCAGCAAATGCTTATGCCTTATACTTTTGTAAATATAGTGATGTCTTCAGCTTTAACCTCTTGATAATCTTGTGGGAGAGAATAGCATTTTTTTGACTAAAGCCAATATAATACAATCTGATCCTCCTGCTCTTTCTCAAAATGTCCTACTCAACTGGACTTATAATTATCAAGCTAAGTAAATATCTACTTCTGTTTGAAGACAGCTATTCTAACAGTTTGCCTTTAAAGCTAATGGGAATACTTCTTGATTTTATTTTGTAAAAACATTAAAAGTGAACAGTGAAAACCCAAAAACGTTCAGTCAAAAGCTTTTGGTTTAAAGCCTCAAGTTTTGAATTTGGAAATGCTTCCAGGGTACCTTATTTCTGCTATTGCCTTCTTAGAGTTACGCTTCAGTTTTCCTCTCATGGAAGTACAAGACTTTCAAACTACAGCTCTCATCCAGAGCCATAATAAAACTTAAAGCCCTCTGCGTATTTCTCAGTGATAAGTTTTTTTTTTTTTTAAAAATGAATCAGTGTTTTTCCAAGGAAAGCCAACACTTTATGGAAAACCTTTTTTTTTAGTAGGAAAAAAAGTACTCCTCTTAAAACCAGCTGCAGCCATCCACTTTATGGAAGGATGGAGGTAAGAAACCTTTTGCTTCCATTCTAGATATTTTAATGTCGCCCTTTGACTTAGGCAGGTTCGTTCTTACCAAGTTAATTTGTGATTCTTTGGGTGCAGTGTTTCTTGTAGCTTATCAGATCAGACCGTTGTAGTGTTACATCTCAGAATGAGCAGGGATCTGTTCCTTAATTCCTGTTTTGACTGTTTTCTGTTAACCTGCATCATCAATGGAAATTGTCCGGAGCCAGTCCAGCAGCTTCTCCCAAGTCATCTTGCTTGTTTCCTGCCGAGGGTCTTATAATAATGGCTTTTCACTGTTCGCCTGTGCCAGCAATTATTTCCTGGTTTCTAGCCAAACGGTGATTCACACAGCATATAAAGGTTTCATTCCACTTCTGTTTTCAGTTTCCAACTTTCTGGTGTTTTCCTTCAATTTCACTTCCAGAAGACATACAGCCTTTTTTCTTCCCTTGTAGCCTCCCACTTCATTCAGTTTACCATCATTTGTCTACTTCTCCACCTCTTTCTTTCATGCTGTTAGAACAGAGCTTCGCTGCAGAGTTTAGAGGCTGCAGCAGCTTGCATTTACTTCTTCTTTGCTCTTGAAGATTTTTCATATTTATCATGGAGTTTTAAGTTTCCCATCTTCTCTTCTGTATGGAAAAGAGTTTTTCCTTCCATCAGAAGACATTCTGACATGGGGCTGTCTTTTGATGCATGGTCCTGACTGTGCAGAACACAAAAAATAGCTCAGCTTTGCAAGATCTCTTTCATGAGGCCTTGTACCCAGCAACAAAGGTTGGAACTGGTGTTCACAAGTAGCAATACTACATACTTTTTTACTTCTTTCCTTTGTTTAAGAAGCAGGACTCACTCGTATGCAAATAGCAGCAAGGTGTTTTCAAGTAAAAAACAATGAATAATGATGCTGTTCTGTTCAGGAAACAAAATTGTGTTCTAGAATTGATAATGAATCACAGAAGATATCTTAATAAACACATCTGCTTTAGTGTAAGGCCAGAGCTTTTAAATGCTATGACCTTGCGTTCAGAAGATTGTTAAATATACTTTTTACCATGAGCTAATTTTGTCACACCTCCTTGATGACTCAAAAATGCAATATCAATCTCCCTTCCACAGCCTGTGAGAGGTACAATATAAGTAAACTGATTAGAAGTGCTTATTTATACCAAACCATCTGACATTAAATTGCACAGTCTATGGCGGAATAGCTGAACTTGACTCATTCTGAGTCTGTAAAATATTGAAAGAGCTAGGTAGAGAAACAGCATGAAAATTTTAATCTACTGTTTATATCCAGCACTGGGGAGAAAAGACATTTAAATAAATTAGTAAATGAAGGAGAAACAGTAGTTTATATTGCTGTATTAATAGGAAAAAAGGTGTTATATTCATGATACTTGCTGCAATTTTGTGTTTCACCAAACACAATGTTTTTGTATTTTGTATTTTTTTTTACTGTTGAAAGTTTAAATTCCACATACAAATGAAAATGGAAGAGGAAGGAGAGAGGGAAAACTAGAATTTATTTATGAAAAGATTTTTATATTTGTGTATCCGCTGTCCAAATGTGCACTGCTCTGTAGACCAAGCACAAGGACTCAGTTGTAACTGATGTTCTAGACTTCTAGTTGGATTTCCACACTTCCATAAGCATAAGATTTTTTTTAAGAAGCCAGATATCTTCCTGGAGGCATATATAAAGGAGAATTTATTTACTCTCTAGAAGTTTTTGGGTTACACTTTTTAAAATCCTCTTCAAAGGATTTTTTATGTAGACTCCCGTATCAGTCTGCATGAATGATTGCACATAGTTATTGCATGCATATTAAACCGGAGTCTCTTTGAGTAGTGGTATCCTTAAAGGCTGCATTCCTTTAGCTTTGTTCACTTCCAGCATAGTTGTAATATGTGATAATTTTTCACCCCCTTGTCTAATAAATATACAATATGCATGTAGAAATACGTATCCAGTTGTTCATGACTCTCCTTTCCAGTCTTAGACAGAATTCATAGCAAAATCCATATCCCCAGGACCCAGCAGTTACCCATCGTGTGATGGGGATTTCCTGCTATTTTGTGTCATTGGGAGAAAGTTAATAACAGAACGTTGCTCTGCCCATCACCATTTCTTGAAACTAGGAATTCTTAAAACCAGAATCTTGTTCTGGAGAAGTACCACAGCTCTCTGATTTCACAGACATCTGGAGTGATTAGTTTCCTCCACTTCAGAAATTTTGGTAGTGGCACTGGCTTTCAGTGGACCCCGCTTCATTGCTGCCCAAGTAACTTGTGAGGGGAGGAAGAAGCATCACTAAAAAGTGGGTCCAGATCAGCACTGCCTCTTCTGAGTGAGAGGGTCACAACTTTGAGTCTTATTTACCAAATCTCAGTATTGAGGCCTGTTCTGGTACTCCAGCATTAATTTAAAAAATCTCACCCCCCTGCTGTTGGATCAGTGCCCTGCATGTCCCATCTCACTGTAATGACTCACCTCAATTCTCATCGTTCTAGTCAGATTGCATCACTGGATGTGCTAGAATCAGATATTGCAACACATGGGCTGACTGAGAACAGAAATTAGACCTATTTTACCTAAAGTAGCTGGATAGTCAATAAGAAAACTTGTTAGTACCTTTGGCGCTTTTGCAATTATTTCTTTGCAGTAAGTATTTTTATTTTCAGCTGAGTTAGAACCTAATGAAACAACTGATTGCTGGAAGACACTTTCTGGGGCCTTGGTAAGCAGTAGCAGTTCATCAGCCAGAGCAAGTGATAGTGTGAATTCAGTCCCTCACAGACTGACAGCAAACCAACCGCAGGCAAGGATCCCTTTGATGCAGGAGTTCTCCTTCCCTCCCTGTGAATTCCCTTCCTTTTGGGTATAGAAGTCTGGACTGAAAATATAGTATTTAATGAATTTTTAAACACCGCTTTTCTTTTTGGATTGAAAGAGTTGTAGCAAAACTGACTTGTGTGTGATGAAACCATTGGAATTCTTTCCTTCCAAGGGGGATAAAAGCAATGCATGAGAACAGCCTGTGAGTTTACTGGCATTAATTATACGGTAGCGATATTTTGTTTGTGACAGAAGAATGAAGTCATGCTTTTATCAGTGGCATTTATATTAGTATTCTTTTTCATGAGAGATACATGGGTGGCAAAATGTTGATGTTCCTTAAGCTATTATTGTTTTATTATGCCATTGATGTTATTAATATACTGTTGTTATGCTAATGAGTTACTAGGGTTTGTGTCTCAGAGGTTTGTCCACAAAATATACAGCGAATGGAGGAAATGTACAAAATTGTTGTGTTCACTTCTGTATCATATATGCGAGGAGTTGCTTTTATTATATATTGATATATGTGCATATGTAAAAAATTCAGGAAAGTCTTGAGAAGTGCCTGCTCAACCAGTCAACTTTTCTTGTGAAATGGAAAGAAGAATCCATGTGAGGTTTTTCAGTAGCAGAACTTCCTTGAGGTCGCAATTGCTTATTATTTTGCAGTAAATGTGTTTATTTTCAGCTGAATTAGAAGTTAATGAAAGAAACTGGGGGTCACTAAAAGACTTTCTGTTGATTGCAATGAGCAGTTTCTTGAAGCCTTTCCTAATTTTGTGTTGTAAAGGGCCAGAGTTTGCAGGAAAGTTTGCACTGCAACATCTCCTACAAAACACTGCTGTTTCATATTCTGGTAGACTTCTGCAGATGGTCTTCTCTGTAGATAGAGATACGGGATATGGCCTGCCTTGAGTGTAGTAACTTCAGTAAAATATTTACATTGCAGACCACTTCTTGTTTTGATTTCTTACCACCTTTGGAAACTGTGATCCTGATATCTGAAGAAGAGTACCATAAATCAGCAGTTACTTTCATCATATTTTTGTTTAAATGCTTATTGGAAATGTTGAATATATATGCTCAGCATCAAAAACCCGTCAGTTATACTGCGTGTGGTGGCATCCTGGGTTATTTTGCTGAAGGTGGCTGCCATTCTGTGATCACTGCAAAGCAGATTACATATAAGGCCTGTAAGTTGGCCATATCTAGTTACTTTACTGTTAATAGCAATTATAATGAATGTATATGAAGTTTGGCTTTACTTCTTGAAGTAGTGAGTTAGTTCAAAATGTGAATCCTGAGTTGACTTTCATAACCTCTTGCTGCTTGTCACCATATTTTCATAGTATCTTCCCACCTACCAGTTGAGACTCTTTGGGTCCATCCCCTTATGATGCTGATATGCCTGGGAAGTGAGTCCTATAAATGGTCTTGAGGCAGGGATGGAGCTGATTAAACAATGATTAACAACCTAATCAAAGAGGTTGGAGAAGATTTTAAATATTCTCATCAAATATACAGCCATCTGCATGAAAGGGAGCAGGCACAGAGGAAATAGGTCTTTTCTCATCTGCTACGTATTTTTCAGAAGTCCCACAGTCCAACAAAAGCCCCATGAATTCCAATCAGCACGTACACTTTTCTCACTCTTTGAGAAGATGTTTGTTGTGAAGTTGCCTGAAATGCAAAGCAATGGTGATAGAATAATGCTGTAACGGAAGATCAAACTCATTCTTTCTGCTACATTAGTCTAATTTTTGTAATCCCCTCCCATGAGCATATAAGATCCTTGATGCATGGAGCAATGCTGGCATAAGTTATTAGCTCTCTGCCCCAATTTGTTTGTTCATCCTGGATAGTCATAAAATGTGTTTGTTTCAGACTGAAGTCTCTGCTTTCCAATTAGGTAACAGTGAACTATTTTATGTTTGCTTGTTTTTTTCTCTAAGAATATTTGAGGGAAGAAGCTAAATTATTTGGGCTTTTAAAATTATCTTTTCAAGAATAAGGGTTTAGGATCCATTGCAAATAACTAGCTGTCTACATCAGCATGAAATTGTTGAGATTGTTTGTTTGTGATAGCAAACCAGTTAGTAACAGACTTGGAGCATAAGCTTTGTGATAGATATTTCCAAAACTATGGTGATCAGTATTTACTGTTAAGTCTGGCAATGTGTTGTAAATTAATGATGACTCAATTTTTCCCTTTAAATTCATTCATCAGAATGTCCAAATTAGATTATACTGACTCCAGGCTTTTGCCTTAACAGACTGTGCAAACCCCTGTGGAAAAATGCTATGAAATTTAATAGGAACAAGAATAGTAGGATTCTACAAGAATTTAATAAAGTCCCACAGAAACTTTTAAAATTACCCCTAGAACTGAACAGTAAGTGATACCTTAGATAGACTTTTGAAATAGATCATAAAATTGTATAGCAATGATATATCTTTCTAGAAAATTATGTAGGATTTTTTGGAGAAAAAATTCTCGAAACATCAAAAGACTATAATTTTTAATTTCCAAAAGAATGTTTCCATACAGGAATATTTGAGTCTTACCTATCATTAAGATGTCAGATCTATAATGGAAAAAACCCAGGTAGAATACAGCGTCTTTTAGTCTGCGTCAGTTATTTTTACATTCCAAGCATTGCCATTTAGTTTAAAATGGGTGCCACACCTTGTGGCCAGCTTGAAACGTTGAACTAATTTCTGGCTTCAGCTGAGCCCTCAGAAAAGAAATTTTGATGCTTATCACTTCTGTTTGAGATATTTCCCCGTATGCAGGAAGATTCCATTACCCAGCCCGCCCTTTACGTACGATTGGGACAATTAATTTAGAAGTTGTTCAAGGAGTAGGATTTCAATAGGAAAAGAAAGAAGGAGCTGCACTGTGAGAAAGTTGCTTCCCTAGAAAGGGTCAGCTGCAAAGAAAGATGCAAAAACGTTTGTGCCTTCCTTTGCTGGGGCAGTTTATAGTGCGGAATGCACCAGTAAAGGGATGTTTAGTCATCAGCGTTCCACCTCTCAGCCGAAATCTAGCACCATAAAGAATCACTTCTCTCTGGCTGAGCGTATATTGCACATTGTGATACGAGAAGCACTGAAGACATGAATAAGAAAGCAAATAAAAAAACTTTCTATTGCCTGGTGGAGCTGGGATGAATCACAGAGCTGGGTGTGGAAAACTGCCTCTGACCTTACACCCAAGCGCAATTTCTGATGAACTGAGAAGCTCTGTGAAGTTGTTTCTATAAGTGAATTACGGAGTTTGATCATCCAAAACACTTTCAAAGGATAAAGAGTCATTTTGAACTTGACTTCTAGAATCTTGCTTTCAGTGTTTGATGGGAATGATTGTTCGTATGGTTTGGGGGTTTGATTTAAGATGCCTTTTTGGCATTACAGGAATCATAAATGTGCTGCTTTTTTTTAGCTTCATCTCCTGAGTTTTGCATACAAACATTGCTCATACAAGGTGAATTTTGCCATCATGTTTTTAGTTTGCAAGATGATTATGCTGTATTCTAGAACATGAATTTTATTTCCCATTTTGTTCCATATCCCTGCTTTCAAAGGTGTTTGAACAACTGTTCCTGAATTCCCTATTTTATAATCCTAATCACCTTTTCCTTTCCCTTGGTATGATTTTTGGATTTTTCCACTCTTTCTGTGAACGGTTTGAATTTTGAGGAGGTGTTAGTGCGTTTTAATT
The DNA here is from genome assembly GCF_047370975.1 of Nipponia nippon. Taxonomy (NCBI): domain Eukaryota; kingdom Metazoa; phylum Chordata; class Aves; order Pelecaniformes; family Threskiornithidae; genus Nipponia; species Nipponia nippon. The sequence continues at coordinate 48,429,336 of NW_028262391.1, read as the reverse complement.
TGCCCATGTTATTTTTATATTGGAGTACTTCGGTAGAGCTATGGTTTTTTGGTTTTTAAATAACAGCTACTTCTATTGTTAATATTCAGAGAAGATGGTTTGACCTATAAACTTGACTTTTGTGATCGTTTCTGGAAACTTGTGAGCCATCTGCTAGGTATTTTAAAGAAAAGTAGGTGCCCATAAAACTTAGGGAGGCATCACTGATGTGTGCAAATCTGTCCCGTAACTTTTCTACCTTAAAGAGCAAATGATTCAATGTTCTGTATTTCCTAAAAGAGAAGGTATACCTGCACTTAGAATTTAACTTAAAGCAAATTCAGCAAAAATTCATGAGGTTCATTATGAAAACAGAAGGGATTTTGATAAAATCATTGTGTTGCCAACTGGAATGTGATTGAGTTACTTTAAGAAAGGTCAGGCTTTGGTACAGTTGGTTTTAAAGGGTAGCTCTTACTTTGCAGCCTCTGGTAGCAATAAAAGCTGTTCTCATCTGTTTTGCCTAATGCTTTTATACTTTGGAGAACGTTACACCGTAACCACGGTTTATGCAGTAATTGCCTTCCTTGGGATACTCCCAGTATATGAAGCGCATTGCTCTCAAATGAGGGTTTTCACATGCTGAGAGGAAATTGGCAAATAGTTTGAATACATAATAGGAACTATACTAAGGTTTCCATTAACTACTCCAGTAGAAAAATGTTGCAGTGGTCAAATATTTTGCTATTAAAGAGCTGGCTAACAACAAGGAATGTCATTCTGCTAGATATGACATCTATTTATAACTGATAAAAAAGTGAGATGCCTGCTCAAAACCAAGCGTAGGGTATGGCATTTGCCAAAAATATTGGGTTTGGTTGAATTTTCCTCATCTAAGTCAATGGTAGAATACACAGTGACTTCAGTGTTAGCAGAACGCATCCAAACATGGAATTCCTTTAAAAAAGCTGCCAAGATAAAATGTTAACTCCCCCAAAATATGCAGCCAGTCTAAATTACTTTTAATATTAGACTAACTTTGTGAGGAAGATTATTCAGCTTAAGGAAAATCATACCTTATGTAGATAATCTATTAATTATCGAAGATGAAAATAAATTTAAATCATTGAGAATATCACTAACAGGTTAGTGTAAGTAAAGCACTCGAGAAAAGTAGTGAAATAATCAAGTTCTCACACATACTGAGAATAATATTATTGGCATTTCTAAAAACTTGATAGAAATGAATATTTAATTATGCATGACCTACTCTTTTATCTTGACTCTGCTGCAGTCCTGCTGCTTGGAACTAGAAAAGCAACCTCAGTGGAGGAAGTAAAGCAGGCTCTGTCATACTTATTCTCCAGCAAAGCCCAAAGCCTTCATAAAATGCCATCAGCATTTATAAAACATGTAAAAATGAGTCTCCTTGTTAACCGATATCTGGCACAATTCTTGGAATGGATTCTGACATTCTGGTCTGTAAGTTCCATTATACAAAGGGCATGGGGTTTGGCCACAGCCGCCTAGCAGAGAAATCCTTTACTGTAGGAGGACTCCCTGCTGGGGCTTCAAAGCTGGACCTCAGCCCAGGAGCTCTGTCCTTACTAATATCTGCTCTGTCTTCTGCACCAAGTAGAGCTCTAATGAAGGAGAGGATCTGTTTCTGTCTAATAGTTTCCTTACTGTGTTCCTAGGTCTCCAATACGATCACAAATCTATAAAAAGGGAAAAGCAGGGTTCAGAACAGTCTCCTATGACCTTATTTCTTTGTCCAGTTGTGAGTATTAAATATCTTATCCAGAATTCTAATGCCAAGGTTAAAATAATTTCTTCTTGAACTAGTTTGCTGTGATGAAGTAGAATTGTTCAGGAGACAGATTGCTCTGAGAGCGGAAGATTATTAAGTGCAATTCACTTTGTTAAACTGAGCAATATGCATTGCTAAATTGAGCTTTGCTCAGTGCTGGGTGGCCATTCTTCTAGTTGCATGGTGAACTGAGGGGATTGGAACCAAATTCCCTGCTTGGATCTGATCACCATACCAATTCCCGACATCTGAGCTCCTAATTATGATTTATTAAGAACTTGGCATGAAGCCCAGATCTGTTTAAGGAACCAGAATTCAGCATCCCCACTGGAATCATGACAATTCACATGTCAGACCATGTAGCAGTTGTGGATCCCAGGGTGTCAGCCCGCCGGGTTATGTGACAGCAACGCTTAATCACATCGTGACCAACTGGCTCTGCCCGCTGGCATGGCAGGGAAGGCCTGCACCAAGAGCCCATTGCTAGGGTGGCTGGTACCCTGCTTGGGTGCACTGCCATGGCCACCCTCCCGCTCCAGAATCCCATACGCCAAATGCGGCGGGTAACTAAAAAAGGATCCAGGCCGTTTGTGGCTGAATTATGGGATCCTGGAGCAGGAAAGGGGCAGTGACATTGACCTGAAAGTGTATGTAGTAGTGAGGTTGCAACAAGGAAGCGTGAGACAAAGCCCCAAAGGTGAACTTTATATTCAGTGCATGAACACTGATGTCTAAAAATATTGTAACAGGACTAGTTTCTGCTTTTTATACTAGTGGTGGAAAAGTTTGTCTAAATGTTTCATTTTAGCAGCTTTCTGGAAAAAATAAGAGAGATTGCTAAATTGTATTGCATTATCTGGTAATAATATTGATGTCCAGTCAACTTGTCATTCGTCTTCCCGGTAAGCTGAAGCAACATGGTACGTTTTGGAGAACTTTTTGCATTGTAGTTAATTGAAAACAGCAAGGTAGGATGGTTTTCAAAATATTCCTCAGTTAGATACCCAGCAGCTCATAGAACTAAAGAGTCATCCTCTCCACTAGTTATTAAATACTCAGTTACTATATTTTAAAAAGCAGATAAAAATTCCTTCACTGGTATAATGCTGTTCACCTAAGTTCTCCACAACTTATTTTGTGGACAGCACCATTAATGTGAATCTTCCAACCTGTATTAAGCTATCAGTTTCTCCAGTTAAACATGCTTTAAAATTTCTGACTGCACTATTAATGTGTGTTTGGAGAGGGAAAGACGCAAAGCTTACCTTAATATCCTTTATTAGAAAGAAATATCAGAGTTCATTTAGGCCTAGTGTCGACAGAATGAGATGACTCCTTTTGAAGGAGTGACTCCTTTGGAGTCAGTCTCATCACTTGTACCAGTAGAAGATTTATCCTTTTGCATGGCTATTTGCTGTTGTAAATATTAACCTGCAAGAATTTGGCAGCACAATGAGGCCGTTCAGCTGACTGATGCAGGACTGATATCCTGTATTGAACATAGAGAGAATCATCGTGCATTTGAGGTATTGCATGGCTTTTGCCATCGTTTAACTTCATCAGCCTTTAAAATAATGAAATAATTGTACTTGCCAGAAAATGTCTGTGTGGACAAAGCTTGCTAACATTTCTAAATGCCTGCCTTCTTTTATGGTCATATGTTAGTTCTTCTGGAAGACTGTCTATTCAAAGGCTGAGCCCTTCAGATTTATAAATTTATGGAATAACTTCAGTATAATCATGTACTAAGTATCTAGAAGCTGAGGAAAAATCAGATTAAATGTTAGAGGTATTTTCTTTTCCTAGCACAGGGCCAGTTCTGCCCTTTATGTGAAATGCAGGTGACCTCTATGCAGCTGCAGAGGAATTTGACCTTCAAACAGTATTTTCTCAGCAATGACTAGGCACCTTCTTTTGTTTTTAATACAGTCATATAAAATCATCACCTTAATTAAAATGACAACTGTAAGCATTTGGCCTTCTGCTTACATTTCAGGGACCTCTTGTTCCTTGGTTTGTTGAATGAAGATACTGTGTTTTCTTTCATACTGCAATATACCCTGTTTAGTAGCCCTTCTCGTTCCTTCAGACTGGAATTATTCATCACAGTCAGAATTAGGGCTCACTCATCAGTAAACATGGATTTTATAAATTCATTACACTTCCTTCCTCTAGATACGATTGCATGCTTCTTTCTTAAGGAAGAATTGGCGTCAAATTCCATCTATAGAAACTATTTCAATTGTAACCTGTAACTGACAGCTATACAAAAAGCAACATTTAACATCATTGTAAAAGTCCCAGGATTGAAATGCCCTAAGTCAGGAACAAATAGTCTTGGGAAAGGTTAGTGGTGATGCCTACAAAAAAGATACCAAAACTGCACAGTACTTTTGCTATCAATAATTACCAGCCTTTCTGTAGAAAATTCATTTAACCAGACCTTTCCCTCTGTTGCCCTCGTGAGATTAAAACGTGGTAAATGGACTGAAGTTAAAAGATTAGCTAACAGGAGTAGACTAAACTTTTGAAGCTTAGCAAATAGAGGGTGAATTGTATTGACACTACTAACAATGACAGTTTGGGCACTGGCTGCTAAAGAAGCTATAATTTAATATTTCAATTTCTGCACAAGAAACTTAAGGAGTTTCCTGCATTCTTAAATGCAGGTTTCTATATTAATTTTCAGAGCCATTCTCCTCTTGTACAAAATGCTGTCCTCCTCCTACAAGGTTTAGTTGTTTCACAATTGTATTGCACAGCAGACAAATTTCCTGTAAATTGACAAATAATGCAGGTCTTTGGTGTAATTTAGAAAGCAGTCTTGAAATCTGAACTTTTAGTCCCTGTGAGGATTTGACTTTTTGTGGATGAAAATTGTTTGTGGACTTTTCCCTTATTTGGCAATGAGATGAACAAGTAGATTGTGTTAAAAAAGCAGCAACCCTAGAAATAGTTTACTTTTTGTGCATTTAATTGCATTTCTTTAAACATATTTGTGGGCAAAGTCTGCATTTGAGGCTTTGAATAGGTAAAGATTAAAATCATGCAGAATGATCCTTACACTTCCCATACTTCTTTTCCTTTTTTTTTTTTTTTTTTTTTTTGAGCAGGGGTGTATCAGAGATGTCAACACTTGGAATCAGACATGACTGTACCTCCTTTTCCGACCAGGAGTGGAGTCATGGCCTCTGCCAGGTGGAGAGCCCGTATCAGCGGTAGACTTTCCCCTCTCCTCCCCAGACTGACTCGGCCGCGCGGGCTGGTGTGTGGAGGAAGCAGGCAGAGCCAGCGGCGTGACCCAGCCTTCTATAATTAGATCCTGATGTAAACGACGGAGTTAAGCCGTAACTACTCAACTTTCATAAAACTGCTTTTGTCATGGCTTGATGCGTGCTGGTCTATTGAGCAAGCAGGTATCAGAGCTAATCCTAAAAATGCATCGTTATTTTTACAGTGACCTTTCTAAATAACCTGAAAGTGATGTCATTTGGATCAAATCAGAGCTGTTGGTAGTTCATTAGGCTCATGTCACTGTGCATTTGCCTCCAAAACATTTAATCAAATATCCCCAGTGCTCATTTAATGCACTTAATCTAACATGAGGCTATCTTCTTTCCCATTTAAAATAAAATGATAATATGTTTTGAAATACGGAAAAAAAAGAAAGGAAACTTTTAGCTATTTTGATTTTTTTAAGGGTTGAAATGACAAGGTCTGTCTTCATAAGAATGGAAAAATCACTGTTTAGTTGTCGCTTACTTAAACTTCATCCTTTACATTTTAAATATCCCAGTGTTGTTACTTTTTCTGATGCTGTAGTTATTTTCAAGTTATTTTTGTGGGAGTTGAAAAGCATGTAGTAAAAACAGGTATTAGTTACAGAAATAACTTAAAACTAATAGTATTCTGAAAAAAAGCCCAAGCTATCCTGCACTTGAAAGCAGTTTGATAATTAAACTGAACACTTTAAAAAGTAAAAGAAGCAAAGCAATTTGGAAAGGAAGTAATTTGTATAACTAGAAAATATTTAAATAGAACAGGACTATTTCCTGCAGTGTAGGATTCTTTGCAGAGTGTTTCAAACAGTTGAACTCACAACAGGAAGTAATTTGCTGTTGGAAATACGATCACATGAAACTCGCTGCCTATAGTGATAAAAGGGAAGTACTTCACTTGGTAAAACTGCTAGTTAACGTGAAGGCATCAGAGCAGTTTAATGACACCGTGTGTTTTTAATGAGTTTGTAATGTTAGAAACAGGAGTAGAGAAGACATGACAATCACATGTAACAGGCGTTAAATGAACACAGGTCCCACCGGACATCAGATTACATGAAATGGCTGTTTGAAAACATCAAAATCTTTATCATAGGTGCCTGGAAGTGTGAAACCAATTAAAAAAGGATGTTTTAGATCTCTGCACTGTCACACACAGAGAAATAACTGATGACAGTGAATAAAATTCTTTCTAAATTCCTGTGCAGGCCAAGGTGTAAGTATGGACCTGTAAGTCGAAAATTAAGCACCTTGAAAACCCATTTGCGTATTTCCTCTACAGTGACCATGGGAAGGACAATGTTTGATGATATCTGATTATGCACTTGGAGACAGGAAACCATGATACTTTTCAGTCTGAAGTATCACCCTTTCAGGTGGCAACAGGGCAGTTTTTTTCAGAGGTTGAGAAAAAAAGTCAGTTCTTGGTATTAAACAATGCAGAAGGATTAAAAATTTTTGGGAGTTGATGCACAACGTCACTCCTGTCAGCTGTATCAGCTACTACCTGTGTCCAGACTGTGTTTACTAACTACTTTGATAAGACAGAGTATTTTTATATACCTCTTCATATTTGATTTCGTGCCTGCTTTATGTTTTTTTTACCATGTGGTCACCCTTGAAGGACCTCTGAGACTTTGAAGACTGAAGCTGCTGCTTCACCCACCGTCCTTGCATTCTTAAAATACTTAAGGCAGGACCACCGCTTTTCCAAAGCAACCTCTTTTCTTAGGGCCTAATCCCAAAATTAATAGGAATCATTCAGTTGACTTTGGTAGCCCTCGCATCTAGTTTCAGAAGCATTAGATCTGTTGAGTACATCTTTGTAAGGAATCATTCTTAGAAAATATTTACCTGTACTCATTCCTTCTCTGGTGCTGCCAGGCAGCATTCACTATATTTGGATGCTGCCTTGGCCATTCAATAGCAATATGGTCACCTGCTCTAATGTGCACCTAATTCACAAATGCGATTGTATGGCATATTCCTGACACATGCATCTGTGCTAACATACCCTTTTTAATTTATAACAAAAGAAATTTAGTTCTATGTTTCAGTGTTAAATTATTACTATTATCTGAACTTTAATTAAATCTTTGCTATATAAACATGGCATTTTAATGCTCTCAGTAATAAAATAGTATTTTATTTTAAGTAAGTCACTAGAAAGATAGTGAGATCAAACATATTTGCACTCATTCTAGGGGGAGAAATGATCTTGTTTCCAGGTATAACACAGTGGCATGATTTATCAGTTTTTCTGTACTGTGTCCAACCATGCCCATACATATGTAAAAATAATTTTCACTTCTAAATTAGTCACAAGTGCTTTCTCAGTGGAAGTGGTGTTGCTTAGTGTCACGTGTTTCATTTTGCCAGGAGTCACACAGTGTCTTCCTTCCGCTCACCAAGATCAATTGGACTTTGGTAATGCAGTCAGTTGGAATTACTTGACCCTTGGTTAGTTGCTCCCTGTATTTGTACAGGGTGTTATGACGGGAGGGAGATTCATCTGCTTTCTTAGGATATCGCCGTGTAAATGTCCCATATGCCCGGTGCAGTGTAGGATCGCACTGCTAGGAACTGGCTGCTCTAAAAGATGAGTAGTCCGCAACGTAGTGGACTGCAGGCCAGACGTGAATAGTTTGTGCAGTTTAAGAAGTTTGGCTCTTTTTGTCGCTTTGCCCCAGAATCACAAAGCAACGGGCTTGGATTCCGCTGCTGAAATCAGCTCGAAATACGCATGATGTAATTATTTCATTCCCCAAGTTCCTGTACAGTTGAGACTCTCATTAAGGTGAAGATTACCAGCAGAGTGAAACTAGTTGAAGTCTTATGTCCCACAACACTTGTTAATTTTGCAGTTTCTTCTCAAAATCGCGGTTTTCCAAATGCCCTCCTTTAATCACAACATGCCATGTTGACACAAGTTATTTACTTAGTAAAGCACGTCATACCTCAACATTTATGCATATTCATGGCAACACAGAAAAGATTACGGTATAAAAGTTGCTTCAGACCCAATGCAATCACATACCCACTGATAATTTACATGTGCATAACACAACTATTTATTCAGCCTTTAAAAGGGGAAAAATCAGTTACCAAAGCAACTGCTATATTGTGTGTTACTAATGCTATTTTTAAGATAAAGAACATTGGTAAGGCACACATCTCAGTATCTCTTAGGAACAAGTACACGCTTTGCAAAGCGGAAGAACATCAGAACTATTATAATCACTGAATTTGCAAAAAAAGAAGTTTAGACCTGTTTGCTAAGTATTTCCTTATAATTGAGTTTTTACAGCATTGTAAAATATTCTTACAAAACTTTCAGGTAATGTTCAGGAAAAAAACCAAAGGGCGACAGCAAGGGCTAAGTTAAATATGTTTGCATTCGGGATAAGCCTGGTAGATCAAGCAGCATTTGCAATCCAAAGTGTGCAGCCAAACGTGTAACATTTGTGTCATTACAGAAGACGACTCCATATAAATACAAGTTACTGACGATAGTTTTCTTCCTTTCTTTTCTGCTCAGCCAGTAGAACACCCCTATCACTGCTCTGGATGTTGAGAACATAATGTGCTCTGTATTCCTTGCCACAGAGCAAATGCTTGGGACAGAAGATGTTTGCGTATCACTGTTATGGGCCGAACAACTATGATTCTGTGTCATAGTGGAAAATAATAGCACATGACGTAAGCTTCAGTAAATCATTTTTGTCCTAAGTGCACTCATAATCAAGTTACAGACTTTTAAAATGCCTGTTTCTACTCTTTTTTTTCTAGCAGTCCAAAGGACGCAGAAGAATACGGTCAGTTTAGGAAGAGTTGGGTTTTATTAATCATATTTTAACTTTTTCTGTTAACAGCCTGTTCATGAATAGACTAACATCTCCTTGATTCTAGTTGCACTTCAGAATTGTTTACAAGATAATAGTTTCCCCAAAAATCCTGGTCCATGGCTCACTATAGCAAATGAATTGTGAGTGCCTAATGTTGATCAAAGTCCTTCAGATGGGACAAGTCAAGTGATGCTATCCTGAATGTTACAGTATGTTTCAAATGCTTTTTGTAAACCTGCGGGGTTATGAATGTGAATGTAGCTTTCTATTGGTATTAGACAAAGATCTGTTTTTAGAAATCCTGGAAAACTTAATTTGAAGAATGCCTGCAATATCACTTGTTCCCTGTAAAACCTTACGTCTTTGACCAGCCAAGATAAAGCAATAGTCAAGTGGGAACAAGTGAAGCTACTGTGATGGTCTAAATGAAAATTAAGATGTTCTGGAACAAGTATTTTGCTTACAGGGAAAAAAGGAGTTAGGTACAATTTGCCCAAAGTCAGTCCTGCTTCCTACTTGCAGAAAGTGCTGATGCACCTCTTTGAAAGACCAGACCATTCAGACTCTGGATTACTCACTTAAATAAAGTTACCTGTGTGATTTTGTAGCTGGTCTTTGAAAGACCAGACCATTCAGACTCTGGATTATTCACTTAAATAAAGTTACCTGTGTGATTTTGTAGCTGAAGAGCAGGGCCCAAAATGAGCACCCAAGAAATGTGGAAGTGACGCAACGTAAGGAACCTCCCCGCCCCCAATGAAGTTTTCTGGATTTTATTGTAAAGGAGCATTTGCCCAGCTCTGGGGCAGATTTTGAGTTGTGTAAATAAGACAACTTGCAATGAAAGAAGAGCGGCTGGGTTTTCCTACAACTCACGGTGATCTAGTCAGTTCACTTCGAAAAAGAGTTGATTTATGTGATATTATTAATCTATCCAGTAACTTCTTCAGTCATTTATGTTGCTGGCTGAGTAAGGCTTCAAATTGTCTGCTGTCCTATTTGATGAATAACAGCAATATCTGAGTCCATTGCTAATCCAGTATTAGTCATTTCTCCTCTCAGGTGCAGTATCAGTGTCTCGGTTACTTGATTCAGGGGTAATCATCTATGGATAGGTATTTTGGGAGAAGCACGAGCCGTGGATCAGTGCGTGCATCCCCTTTGTGGCTCAGCTCTGCAGAATACTGCAGGAGAACTTTTGTCTCTGATAGCAGGATTGAAGTACACAGCAGACAAGTCATGCGAGTCCATGCAGAGCTCTCCATTTTCTCTATCAATTGTATAAATCCCGTTGGTCTCTGATGGAAAGTATACTTCATTGCATTTAGTATGCCCCTGCACTAGTGGAAATGGGTAGTCTGTATCGGGGATCCCAGAGTGTGTCACTTTCACTTCAAGAGATGAAGATGGGAGAAAAGATGTGAAAAAAAGATGCATCTGTTTTAATTTGTCTTTATTCTCGAACTTTGGATACTAAGGACTTTTCCTAGCTCCCTCTGCTGGCTATGAAGCTGGCTTAGCATTTTTTTTCTACGATAGTATTATTTTTGCTGATTAAAATAGCCATGGCAGCTTTGTGTCTATCTCAGCCTCCCACCCCCCACTGTCCTGCTCTACGCATTCTTCTGTGCTTAAATACACAATTGTTTTTATGACTAATTCCTCTTCTCCCTTGTAAGATTACTGTGTGATTCATATTTAAAAATGAAGCCATCCTTTCAGAAAGCATTCGGTTACTCCAAGTACATAAACAAAGGAGCAAAAAAAGAGAAAAAAATGTGGAGTTCCTAAAATATTAAGCAGTAATTTCCAGTATGAACTGACTTTTTATCAACACTGAATTTAAATAATGAAAGAAAATAATAACAACAGCGTAGCAGCAGAAGCCCCAACCATGAAATGTTTGTATTATGCTTTATACAGTGCCTCTTTTCTAGTCGCCTGAGATCTGAAATGCTGCACCTGCTTTACAGTACTTCAGCAATAGCAGTACTTTGGCCCGACATAGAATCTCCATCTCCAGAACATTTAAATATAAACTGATTAAATCTGACAGTTCTCCTGTAGAGCAGGTAATAACTACCATCGCAGATATATCCCAGAACATCCTCAATTCACAGAAGGAGACACTAATCTGTTAAGAATAAGCAAAATATCAAGTCAGAGCCAAAACCAACCCGTGTTCAGATATTCACTTCTAACTGTGAATTCCACCATCTAGATCTAGTTTTCTACTGCATCTGTGATTGATCACAGTTATTAGTACCTAGCTGATCATTAGCACACCTAAAGTCACGATACGTATGCATGATTTTGGTATTTGCACGAACAAAATAACAGACCCATTTTAAAGGGCTGTTGAAAGAGCCGCTACATCGGCTGATCTTGCCTCCAGGCATTGAAAAACAATGAGTACTGTGGCCACTGCAGCAAAAACTGCATTAGCCGAGCAGGACAAGGCAGCTGAACACACCAACTGCCTCTTTGCTCCGTTCTTGAGTTGGGCAACAGTATCTTCCAGTTAATCTAAGCCCTTCTCTTCTGAAAGCCACCACTTCCCTCCCAAAAGACATATTCCTGTCTGTCTCTGTCTTTTCTGGGCTGGAACCCAGCTGAAGTCCTTTGTGTGGGAAACAAGCTCCTGGGCTAAATTTTTTTGTATGCAGTTTTTAACACTCCTTAGTGACTCAGCCCAAATCCTGTGGGAATTCCTGAACCACTTAGAGGGTTTTGAAAATGTTACCCTGTACCTGTGGGGCTCACTGCCTTCCTAGAGTTAATGGGTAAATATGTTGGTGGTAGGCAGAAAATTCTATTAAGATTCTTGTATTACTCTAGCTGCTATAATATATGGATGCTGCAGGATTGCGAATGTTTCTATCATCCCAGCTTCCTGCTGAGATGATATTATTGCTTGGGTTAAAAGCTAAGTGGCTTTGTGTATGTACACACTCCAGTCAAATATATGATTGTTAATAATCTGCGTAGCATGAATGGAAAAGCGTTTCAGATGTGGTAACGCAGAACTTCACTTAAGCTAGTTCACATTTGGTTTGAGGCGAGCTGCTGCAATCTGGGTTGAGGATTGCACTTTCTTCTTAAATTTAGGCTGTTGTTCTCCTAGGACTTTTTTGGTTGTTTTTATCCTCATTAACAAGTAAATATAAACTTAACCTTGAAAGGGCTTCTTGAAAATTTTACGTCAAAAACTTTTCTAGATATAAAATTCAATTTTTTACTAAGTGAAAATTCTGAGGTTTTAATGCAGTAAAATAATTGTGATCAAAATTGTCAAAATATATAAAATTAAGGAAATAACTTGAGAGTTCTCATTTTTTTGACAAAAAGTCAACATTTTTAGTGATCAGGGTAGAGAGAGAGGATAGCAATTCTGACATGTTCTAACTTAACTTCTCTTTGAAGAATACTTAATATCCCGAGCCCTTAGTTCTCATGGTAGTATCAGCCATGTAAACTGATAGATGCAGTTTTGGACCAGTCATAAAATCTGAGATCCTGACCTGATCCTGTGGCCCTTGTTTGGAGAGCTGGGGTGGAGTCAGCTATGGACTGCAGGCCAGATGCACCCCGAAGAGTTTTGAAAAAATGTGTGGCGATGTTGAGACCTTTACAGGTTTTGCTTTCTAAAAAAGAACTTGATTTCTAGATTTTCAACCAAGAGGACAGTGCCATCAGACCTTTAATAATCACTGTCCTTACTAATTGACTGTAAACTTCCCTTATCTGACCCTTCACAAGAACAGAGCACGTAGTAGAGGAGGTGAGTTGCTACAGTAAGGTCTCCTAGGTGTAGAATAAATATCCCAGATTCACTGCTGCTTGCACACAAGGAATGGCTTTAACACCTCATTTGCAATTTGATAATAATCCATAGATATCACGCCACAAATCAGTTTTTAAATATCAAAACAAAACTAAGGTTAAATCAGTGAAGTTACAAAGATGAGTTGTTACTGCTGTACAAATACTCATTGTTTCATAAGATGTCCACCACCCTACCCGGTTGCCTTTGCCTGTTTATTCCAGGCATTTGCTGCAACGACTTTTGCTGGAAGAGCTCCTGTGTTTCCAGAGTCTAGGGTAATAGGATCCTGTCTACTTAGGTAATGAAAAGCTGCAACTAGATAACTATTTACATATAGGCCATTCACATCAGTCTGTTCGGATAGAACATCATAAGTGTGACCTCCATACAATTTCCTACCTGCAAAGGTGAATAAAGAGAGACTTAACATGAAGGCTGTTCGTATTTCAGAGAGTGTTTCTAATGCATCTTTCCGCTGACTATGCTTACAGACTTTCAAACTCTTATCATTCCATTTTCTGTTAAAACCGATGCAAGGAACACAGCCTGTCATTTGGTTGAAGATTTGCGTCTAATTCCTTGCATTTTTTTAACGTCTTATCATATTAAGAGCGTTTCTGATGGAAACAAGATGGCTGATAGAGATCAAGGGTAAGAATAGGGCATCTCTTAGTAAAGTGATTTCGTCTATATGCATGTGTGTGATTTTGCCTTGTAATTAGTTTTCATTCAGAAGAGGAATCTTAAATATTGAAATACAGTTCCTCCAGCTGCTGGGCTTGTTCTGCTCTTCATGGTTTTTGTGTGTGATAGAGCTGTCTTTTCACCAAGGCTTCTCATGTGACAGATGATATCTATGTATTGCCCTGCTCTTTAATGTGAAGCAAATGGGATAGCTTATCTAATGTGACAGGTACAGTCATCTGTTGTCAAAGCTGTGACAGTACTGACCAGGATTATCTGGATGAGCGGTCATCTTGATGTTGCAGCATGGAAGGTGTGGGCCTCATGGATAAACTGCAACAGTACAATGATATACGGCCACTGAAGTGGAAAAGATGAGGCAGACTAGATGCTAATGTGATATATAAAGACGTCAGAAGCTGAGGAGTGAAATTAGGATAAAGGTTTTGAGGGTGTAAGTAAGTGTAGTGGAGGGTGTATGAAATACATACCTCTTGGAAAATCTGGTAGACATTATTTGCGATAAAATAGAATATAAGTTCATTTTTATGCAGTTAGGACGATGTCTGTACAGACTGCTATTCAGCATTATTTGTGAATCAGTGGAGGATTCTCCCAGTGCTAAGACTAATAAGGTGCAGAGGCAAGTGACTGAGCAGCCAACAGTATGAGATATTTTCCTAAATATAATTGCAAGCAAATGAACCAAGCATGTAAATAGTTTAAAAGTTGGTTTATTTTGTGGCTGTAGTGAGTGCCGCACTGTCCAACTTGAAAGGGGAGTGGCATTACAGTAGCTTTGATAGAACATAGAGTTTTGCCATTACAGCTGTGATTTTCAAAGCCGCCTACAAGTGCCACATTTATGGACATTCATCGGGGAATTATCTGTCTTAGGAAAGGCAGGGCCTACTGCAAAGAACGAGTAAATAGTATCAGAACTTTGAAAATGTCCATGTAATGAACCTCAATGTGCCATTTGTAAAATACGTCTATGTGGGTGCAAGCCGATGGAATTTTTAATACATATGGTGAATGAGCTTTTTAATCACAGAAAAGGCAACTGATGGTTGCTTAAAAAGACAAGAATGACTTGCCTTCAGGAAGAAGGGTTAGAGAGAACCAGAAAATCGTCTGTGATCTGTGTTTCAACAATGGAAATCAGCAAAAAGAAGGAGCTGAACGTGCTGATAGATCCCTGCTGCACGGCAGAATACGCTCAAAAGCATGTGCGTATGATAACCCAGCAGGCTGCAAAGTTTTGTCAGGTGTTTCACAGTGTTTTCTTAAATCCTCATCTTCCAGAGTCATACAGATACACAAAACCCAAAGCTTTCGTCTACGGGAAAGTTAGCTAAGCTCTTCTGTAGAAAAACTTCCAGTGTTCAACCCGTCAGATATCTGTCATGCCAGTCCAATGATCCTGGCAGCCTGTCTCATACTTTTTCCAGTGGGTGGCATTGGCAGCACTGCTGTAATGGTGTGGTTGGAAGAGTACTTTTTAGTTTCTTTCCCAAGAGCATCACTATATAACAATGTAGAGATTTTCACGGTTTGTAAAAATGAAAAGTGCATGTGGGGTATTCAGAGAAATGGTATTTCTGCCTACCCTTACTGGCCTGATAAGAATTTACCTACATCACGTGCCACTCAGCTTTTCTTGGGAAATGAAGCCTTAAAAAGTAGCCCCAGTGGTTCTGTCCTAGTGCTTCTCTCCCAGTCTGAATCATCAAGCCTTGTCTTTAGTCGCTGCTCTTTCAGTGTAGGCAAAGTCCTGGGCAGTAGGAAGCTGCAGGTTGCAGTCAGTGCCGGCTTGCTGTTCTGCTAGTTAGCTAACTTTCCAATAAAAACAATGTGATCGTTAAATACAACTTCCTTATACCTTAGTGACTAGAACAACGTCAACGCACTGTGATTATATACAGGAGCATCTGTGGGGTATGAGAAAGAGAGATGAGATGTCTCTCTACTATTTTTGGCACTGATTCTTGGTATTTCTTCCATTTGCAGACCCTCTGTGCCATTTTCTGATGACAAAACTGATCCCTGAGGGCACAATTGATATTAATGAGATGTAAATGACGGATGAGGTGGCAGATGACAGTGTCATCAACCACAGAAATAAACAGCAGTATCATGAATAAGCACAAAACATTCACAGGACAGAAATGAACGGTATGGAGTACTGTTGAACAGGTTATTATTTTTTTTTTTTAAAGGTAATGCATTGGAAAAAAAGATAATCAGAGCATGAAATATTAGCATGAAATGGCTCTGACTATTGTAGCTCTTAGCAAACATTGTTTCAGGGTATATAATGTAGGGGATTGAGGAAGAGAAAGATGATTCATTTATTTATTTAAGAGTGACAGTGAAAGAAGACATGCATGGAAATGGAAAGCAGGTATTATGCACTTGCTGTTTACGAAAGAAAGGTTTGATGTTTTCATGGGTCACCACATGAATAAAGGAAGAGAACGAAAGATGATATTTAGCAAAGGTCATGAAAGCTTTAATCTGGAAGCCTATGACATATGTCTTGGTATGTTAAATAATCTTGAAGCCTGGTAGAATATGAGATTTTCACCAGGATTTTTTTCTTGATGCTTATGGACTGAGTCATACCTGTCCAGCCACTGACAATCCAGCTAATTTTTTAATCACTGAAATATGTAAAAGCTGCTGTCCAATTTACTAGCGCCTGTAGGAGCCCAGATTTGAAGAATGGGCCGAGCTTATGAGGATTGGCACATGGATAATTCATTTCCCCCCTCATTCTGGCCTACATTTTCCACACATTTTGTCACAGTGGTTTTTGGTCTTTTTTGCGGCTGATACCCCTTTGGGCTTCTACAGATTACTGGCTTCAACTCTGGCTGGCTGGAGTGGCTGTTAACCCTCCCGCCTCCCCTTGCCACGGTACTGTTGTCTGCAGAGAGTGTTATTTTGGAAGCACAGCTGCAAAAAGCTAACAGAAACTTAACTTGGCTCTATACTTTATTTAAAATGTGCTTCTCTGCAGCACTAGGGCACAAGAATCACTTCTCTAGAGTGATGTGGGGTAAGGCTTACCAGCTCAGCCTAACCTCTGCTAGCACAGCTCCGTGGCTTTGCCGTGAAAGCAGGCTTATGTCTGGTCTGTTTAGAGTGTAGGTGGTGGTTGCTCATACGTGTCTGTTTGCATCCTCGCAAGAGGCCCTTAACTACAGCTGTCACCGATGATAACAATGTATGACGGGACTGTGATTCATCTGAGATCATTGATAAGTTCCTAGTGGCTATTATGGGATTCCTGCTCCTCTGCCATTACATGGGAAACTACTCAGTAGTTAAAACTAGAGAGCAAAAAAAAAAATTAATAAAAATACAGACACACAAAAGAGGAGTTCCTTTTTCTCTGTCTTCTTCTCCTCTTGTTCAAATAAATCACTTAGTGATTGCTGTTCTTTTTCCTCTCATCTTGACTTTGGAGGAGAGCACTTTCCATGAGCTATACAGTAACTTACTGCTCTTGTTCGTACATGAAAAAATGGTAAACAATTATTATTAACAGAGGTGGTATCAAGCTTATGATACGTTCTTGTATCAATTGTACCATATATGGAAATATCATTACGTTCTGCACACATGTTCTTTTAATTATTTTCATAGTTGGTAATGACTGTCTTCAGTGTCCCATTGATGCTTTTGTAATAGCTCCTCGGTTTTAGATGCTTAGCATTCTTTATTAAATTCCTCTTCAGCTGAAGAAACTTCTTCTGCATGGTCTGAGATAAAATGTGAATTGTTTGGGAAGTACTAAGCAACATCTGGTTAATATATTTTTTTGTAGTGTTTATATTTTTTTTGTAGCGTATGATACACAATAATTTTCTGTTGCAAAAATAACTTACAAAGATAAGAACAGGGAAAAATTGATAGCCTTGCTATCGTATAAGTTTATGATGCGGTAGGATTTATTGAGGCCTAGTGAAGTTTGGACACCATTTGTGGCTCGATAGAATGAGAAAAATCCCTGTTACTGGATTTAGCCGAGGAGCTGCAGTTCTGCTGTTTCTCCAAGAACGCGATCAGCTGGATCCCCCTCCTCTTCAGTCAGCTGGCTTGAATCAGCTGGATCAACTTCTTTTGGTGTAAGTGGGAGTTAGAGTGGGTTGGAGTTGCATAAATTGCTACATGTGGATGACAGTGGAGGATAGAATTTTAATTCTCTTTGTCTTTTTTTCTTCTGAAAACTAAATAAAAAGATTAAAAAATACTATGCCATTAAAATTATAATTCCAATATTTTAGTTTCAGGAAAAATGCAAGCCATGTCTCATTAATTCTTGGTCTGATGCTTGTCAGGATTCATCGTTCTTATTTGGCATTTGAAATTAAAACTGTATTACTATTATTGTCACACCAAATGTCTATCTGATTGGAAGACCAAAAACTTATAGAGACTTGTTTCTGATGTGAATACTTAAATTAAAAATTCATAGTTCACTTTCCTCAGATACTCTGCAACATTTCTTTTAAAATTCAGTGTTCCAGTGAGCAATCTTCATTTGATACAATATTCATGGAAAGTGATCACAGAAGGTTGCAATGCAGTCAGAGCAGATTTGTTTGAAAGTTCAGTGGCATTTGTTTGGGAGTCTTTGCTGAGTGCTTGTTCCTCACTCAGCAATGCACTGTGGTAAATTCCCCGGCTCTGCTGTTCTTTGGCATGTTGAGTTACTCTTAGGCTGCTTATTCTGGTGTTAATGTGTGTTACTCAGCATCCTGAAAATCAGTCCTTTAAAACTTGTTAGCTGAAGTAGTTTGGCTTTTCCAATAGTGTGTGTAATAAAACCTGTTTGCTTTGATTTGATGGCATGATGTTTCACTGGATAATCTGGTTCCCGATTCAGTCCGTGCATCTGTCACTCTGTGTGGATAGCAAAATTACTTGATTTAGTTGTCATGGGTTGGATTAATCCAACAGGCTTTGGGGTTAGTAATCAATTCAGGTGCAACTATTTATCTAACTTGCGTTCTCTGGAAATCTCTTCTGGCACAAGTAGAAAGAGAAGAACACAGCAAAACACTCTGCTTTCTCAAAACATCTTTTGATCTTACTATTTGACAAAATTAGTTCTGAGAGAGTTTTGTTGCGAGCCTACAGAATGAAATTGGCAACTCATCCTCAGTTCCCTTAGGGTGATATCTTCAGTGATTTATGTAAAAGTCTGTGTAGCTGAATATGTGGGGAGATTATTTTTGACATTCCTGGCTTGGAGAAATGACGCATTTTGGATGGCTGGATACACTAGTTCTCAGGTGGCACTGATTTTTCCCATGTAAAAAATAGCAATAGTTAGTACATGTTTTCACATTTAATTATTGTAATTGTATTTCAATTTAGTTTTCTAATCAGAAGTATCATTTTCTTGCTACTTGAATTTAAGTGATTGTGAGGAGTTTCAATCACAGGTAAAGAACTGAGTAAGATTGAAATAAATGAATAAAATGGAAAGATTTATTCTGTTTTCCCTTCTGTTCTGTAGGAACTCACCTGCCTCAAGTGCTGGAGTCGCAGAGAGATTGGGCTGGGAGAGCCTGGCAGGACATCCAGGTACAGACCTGATAAGTATCTAGAAATCACAGTGTGGTTGCCTAAAACTTGCTAAACCAAGGCTGAACTCAAGGGTGTTTTTAACTCTAGATATGCTTTTTTCTCTAAAACTGTGAATAGACTTATTTATTTGAAGCCAATATTTACCCATATTCTCGTTCTAATTTTTTTTGTTTTATTAGTTGTTCCTCTTCTATGACCTTTTGAAATAAGTAGCATGGGACTCTCACCTTGAACATCACAGGTGATTCAGCATTTCGGAGCGCTCTGTTTTCATTGATACCACTACATGTGGTACACACAGGCATTGAGAAACTCTTACCACTCTGCCTGTTCTCTTTTGAATTTGTCTTGGAGCCTTTTTTTACTGGCTTGCTAGCTAAATCAGCCCTGTCCCTGACTCCTCAGAGACGACTGTGCCCTAATCCGGTTGATTTTGTGGTCCCATTCACTTAGTGGAATTTCCAATAATGTAATTTAATTTTATGTCCAGTGCCACGTTCCTTTCCCTCTGACGCTGTCATTTAATTTCCTTCTCACCACTGTGTCATGAAGGGGCTCTCGCAGCTGAGGAACAGCCAACTCCATTTCCTGTCCTCAGCGTGCATTCGAGAGAGCTCTTTGGTTTGCTTTGTCACCCACCTACTACTCCCACTCCTTCGCTGTGGTTCCCTCATCATGGAAATGTCTGCTCGGATTGAATACGCAAATGTGCTCCAGGAGCTCTGCTCTCATGGAAGAAAATAGCTGTAGCAGGGCCGTGAATAAAACAGGCTCTGAGTTGAATGGAGTGGCTGCTTTTAGGAAAAAGAAGCATTGCAGTGCATTGCAGAGCAGCGCAATTTGGATGAGGTATAAATGAGTCATTTAAAGCCATTCCTTGTTTTTTTCTCTGAACCAACTGTGTTTCTGAGCTGAGAGAATAAATGTGACATAAACCTGGAAAGGAGACTCCAGATCATTGTGGCATTGCATGGTTTTGTTACTGTGGCAGACTGCTTATGATATGGTTGCTTGACAGTTAGGAATAGGTTTTTGGTTTGCCTACACACTTGAAACCGAACCAAGTGACTTTCCTGTTTTCTTAACACATGATCAGCAAACATAACTCTTGTTACACGACATACGTAATTCCCATAATATTGTCAGTTGTGCCCTGACATAATGTGTAAAGACACAGAGGATCGTTTCTTCTTCAGTAGATGTAAGCGGGTGAGGGTGAGAGGTATTCTGACAGCCAGGCACTGGCATACCAATTCTCTCTTTCTTCCCCACCCTTGAAACAGAAGAAGCTGTGCTTGTACGAGTGTTCTGGATGGGTAGTTTTTAGGTAGGGTAGAATACCAGAGGAGATGCTGTTCTCTGTCTCGGAACAGGGAAAGCCTGTATGGAGGCAAGCGAGACTTCCAATGAAACGCTTCAGATGGAGCTGCATAATACCTATTATTGGGAAAAAAGTCATAATGTTTCTTGCTCTTTCTCTTCAGTTGGGCTAGTTTTAGCTTTCCAGTGTCAGCTGCACTGACGGGATAGTAATGGATCAGCATTACTGTACCTGTCAGAGGAATGCAGGATACAAGCAGCATTTGCTAGATGGACTATAGCAGTTTATACAGATAATAAGACAAGAACAGGTACCAGAGTCTCCAGCCATAATTGTGCTAGGCACTGCACAAATGACCGAGTTGAAGTAAAACGTGCTCTTTCACACAGCGTGCCAGGGACAGAACTGAAAAGAGAAAGCAGGCTTTTCAGCTCATGTCTCCCTTGGACCATGCTGTCTTTGCATGTAAACAGTGGCTGCAGAAATGAACATCTGAAAAATACGTGGTTCCCATGCTTACATCTTTAGAACTGTTTGCAAAATAAGTATTTTTGAGCTGCTAGTAGACATACACGCTCTCAATCTTAAAGAAGAAACAGTTAAGGCTTATTTTGTTGGTAGACTATCCGAGGGGATTATTTCACTTGTGAGTATCCTGGTTCACAGTGAGGGCTGCAGCAATGCCTTTGAGCTGTGTTGGGATGTGTGTATGTGCTGGCTGGACAGCTTGGTTGGGATTTTTTGGTTTGTTGTGAGTGTGGATAAAGTCCTAAACCACTTACCATGATTGATTTGTTTATGTAGTGTCTAAAATAAATAAATCTCTTACACCACAGTGATTATTTACTGATTTTTTTTTAATATTGGAGTCCTGGAATTCCCTTGCTTAGAAAGCTCAAGAAAGCATGATGTGCACTTCTAACATTGTTTTCTAATTTTTAGAAAAGAGGCTAATGAAAATGAGTGGCATCTGGTGATAACAGAAATATTAGTGCGTTGTTCAAGACAAGTTAAAACAGGAAAAGGCAAATGATAGCAGTGAGTCAGCCTTTCAGAGCAAATAACTAGTACAGGCCTTTACTCTGGGTGACACTGTCACGACGCACTCGACTAGAAAAGTACTCTACCAGAGGCCTTTTCTGAAGATGTCAGAGAGATAAAAATACTAAATGTAGTAGCCATATATACTGAGAAGCATCAAGGGAAGACTTAGGAAAAACTAAAGAGCTGAAAATCTAATTTCATATGTGAGGAAAATGTTGGACCCATAAATAAATTATAGCTATGGAACATTTAGAACTGCAGAATTAATTATAGCCTTAATAGAGGGCTGAGAGCGAGAGCCTGCTGTGATGGCATTACAGGGCTGATTAAGGCCAGTCCTGGAAACAGAACACTTAAAAAAAATTTTTTTTTTGAATGACACATGAAAATGCTGGTGCAGAAACCTAGAAGGGAGTCGTGCAACCACATATACAAAGGAAAGGTGTGTGCCAGAGGCCAGGTAGATTTCTGACTTGCAATTAATACTTGAATTTTACTTTCTGTGTTAAGATCAGTTAATCAAACCAGTTTTATACACAACTATCTTAAAAATCAGGCTTATTTCTATAGAAATGTTAAGTTCAGTTTTGTTTTTCTGACATTTTTTCATATTTTTACTGTCTCCTTTAGTCAAAATTGTTCTTCAGATTGGTCATTATGAAACTAGTGTGGATTTATGGTATATAGGAACACACTGCATTTGGAATATACCACCACAGAGCTGGGGGATAAATCTAAAAGCTGAGCTGTTTCAACCTGTTTGAAGAAAGGAGTCATAATTTTTTGAGTTCATTATTTTCTATGAGCAGGAAAAGAACTGTTAAAATAGAAATCACACTAGGTTTTGTGAACTGGGTAACAGGCAATGTTTTTCCAAAGTGTGAATTCAATTATGGCCTGTAGTAAGAAGCATGATGTTACAAATCTAATTGATAGGCAATTTGTCGAGGACATAGTATTCATAGATTTGCTGAGTGCTTCTTTCATCCTGCAAGTACAATATGTTCTTGTGTAATTTTACTCAGGTGATCAATTTAAATTATAAGATTAGGAACAAATAGACATCTGTGGATGGTATTGGTATGTCATACTCCCAAACCTGACATCAAGGATGGGATGGTGGTAACGATGGTTAGTATAATTATTATTCAGTTCTGCTTCTTTATTTGTGAGGAGGTTAAATGATCACAGACTGGCTGGCGTCCAGTGAAATGGGTGAAGCAAGGAGAGATGTGGGACAGACTCATCAGTAAATTTAAAAATAAATTTAGGATTTAGGTGAGCTTACTGAAGATGGCATTAAGGCTGATGGAACTCAGTTGCCCTCTTCCAATCTTCACAAACATCCTGTGTTCGTCTGAAACCATTCTTGTGGTGCTATGACTGCAAACTGATGTCCAGAAAATGCTGCAGATTTTGTCTCTGCACGTAATTCAACTGTGCCATAGTGCTTTTTCCTTTCTTTTTCTTTGACAGTTTAGAATCTCCATGTCAGGAATATTAGAATATTTGGACAGCAGTTGCTGAGTTTAGCTGCTGTTGCTCACAGCAAAAGCTGAAAATTATTTGAAAACATTTCCCGTTCTAATTACAGGAGAATACCTACTCTGAGATACCGAGTTGCGTATGCTACCCTGCTCTGCGGGTTTCCCATTTTCTTGGCTAACATCTGTAAATAACTTTCAGCTTGTCCCTATTGATTCCGCAGCTGCTCTATCTCCCTTGTTGTTAATGTCAGAGACAGATGAGTCTCGAGGGGAGCGCGAGAAGGCTGGAACAGAACTGCTGCAAACGCCCACAGAGCAGTCGGGATGTTCCAGTTGGTCACCAGCATCCTTCTGGCACCCAGAGAGTCTGGATGTTCATTGAGGTCATACAGGTTTTCTGAATATCCATCCTGAACATTTACACGTGAACAGAGGAAAAACGAAGGGTTTACTATGTGTTCAATGGTAAATTGTCTTCCTCTTCCTTTTATTGTGTTCCCTCTCTGGGTTTTATCTTCCACTCATTGAATTATACTGCAAAACTCAAATTGGCTTAAGTGGGACAAGAGCAGTTCCCATGCCAGGAGGAATTATTATAATAGGGTAATGATAATCTGATATTTGGTGTTTTATGTAATGATAGCATGGTATTTCCAGGATTGTATTTATCTATGAGTTCTGTCTGAGGTTATGAAGCTACTGTCTGATAATATTTTCCCCTGTGGATGTGTAATCATCCACAGGCTACGCATTTTACAGGCCGGTGATATTGGAGGGTCAGTAAACATTAGAACCTATTCCAGTCTGAGCAATGGACAATGCAGTAGCTGATTGTTAAATAAACATGACTGTCAGGTTTGTCCTCAGCGATTTAGAAGGTGGTAATTTCCCTGGAAACTGGATTACAAGACTGTGCGGTAAGACTCCGTCTTCAGTACCGCAGATGCCTTCCGAGTAGGAATGCAAATAATCTCTGAGAAAGGGAGCAGACACAGAGGGCTCTACCGTGTTGATAGGAGGGGTATTTTTAGCTGTAGGACCAGCTGAAAAAAAGGGAAAATGCTTGCCTAGAAAGGACAGCAAAAGAAAGGCAGAGTTTGTGAATCAGAGATGAAAGTGTATACAGGAGAGGAGAGTCATGTGCTACAGAAAGGCCGAGGTAAAAGCAGTGCCGGAGCCCCCTTAGGCCAAGCAAAGCTTAGATGTACCTGCCAACGCTGGCAGGTCCAAAAGCATTAGGTTCAGTGATGGTTGCTGCACAGCTGATGTGTCTATGCAGAGTAAACCTGACACATCCCAGCTGGGTCAGGCATACTGCACACTTGCACACAGACTCTATATCGTATGGGCAATGAAGTTGATGCAGCGGTCTCTCTGCATATGTGATTCAGCATTCTTGTGAAATGGCCATTTGTTCAGGATATCCAGCATTTGGACAAATCTATTCAGTCACTGCTCAAAGCAGCAGAGAGAGAGCTTTCCTTCTGTAAGCAACAGCCGAGTATCCAGGCTGGGAGAGCTGGCAGGGCTGCTGAACATGCCTGGATCCAATGCAGCTGGGACCCAAGCACAGCTGTGCGTGAGCTCTACCAGGAAGATACAACAATTGAACGACTCCCAGAGTTCACAAAGCCTGGTCTTATTGGGGGGAGGAAGGGAGGAGAAAAAGATGTTTGGATGAAGGTCAAACGGAGTAATACTCCATTTATTCTTACAGGTACCTTTTACTCATTCACATTCAGTCCCTACCTTCTCTCTCAAATTTGTCTATTCATCACTTCCAGCCCGCTTACTCCAGCTTTGCTCTTTCTTATTCCTTCCTTTCTGGTTTCCCCTTCCTCTGTGTATATGTAGACCACAGCTTCTCCTTTATACTCCTGTCCCATGAGGCAGTATTTCTGCAAGCTGCATTCCTTACTTAACAGGATCTTTTTTTTTTCCTTACCACCATACTAGGAAGGTGAGTCCCAGTGCAATTAGGGATACACATGTCAACAACTGGCTCTCATGAAAACTGCAGAGCTGAAAGTTTGCTGCATCTGTGTTTTATTTTATTTTAAGCAATTCAGTATCTTGTACAAGTTCCTGTGAAAAGTCAGGGTGTCAGTTCTTGTCTTTGAGTTTCATGAACACCTGGAGTTGTTTGAGAGACTGAATTCTGTAGTTGAAGTTCCTGGGTGAATGAATAATGTGCAGTTTAATAAAAGGTGAAGCTACATGGATAGTAACCAAAAATAACAGCACAGAGCAGTTTTCCTGGCCTTCTTCCAGTATAGAGTCAATGGGAATTTCTTCATTGGCTTCAGTGGGATTTTCATCAAGTCTATTGAGAATACTGTACGAAACCCCCACTTCAGACAGCAAGATTTATAATACGCGGTACATAACGTGACATCATAATCATCAGAAAAAAATAGTGGGCTGAAGCCAAAGGCCAGCGACAATCAGCTGTCACGGAAGGCTCAAAGGTTATTCAGGTACTGGGTGACGGTCCTGGGTGCCTGACAAAGGCACCTGGTGGTACAATTTACCCACAAGCTGCTTAGCTGGGATGGGTGCATTTCACAGAGCGCTAGTGCCATTGCAGTATTTCCTCAGGAAAGTCTGGGTGTGATGAGTTCTCCCAATGTGAATTCAAATGGAAGGTGCTTTAGGTGACACAGCACTGCCAGTGACATTGAAAAGATGCCCTTGTTTTCTAGCTTCAATGTTCATGTTCATTAATGGAGACAAACCAAAAGATCTGTCTGAGACATTAGCAACAAATTATTTTCCAAAGCGTTTGCAAGATGCTAAATGTCTTAAGATGTTTGTAGAAGCAGAAGCAAATACTGAAAGCAAAGTAATGAAAATTAAACATTTGCTTGCTCATTCAAGATTAATGATGTCAGGGTTAATCACTGCCATATAAATACCCAAATAAATAAAATAGATTAGGCAAGTATTATCTGAGTATTTGCCTGGCTATCTGGCTTTCTCAGGACCATTAATTATTGACTTTTCAAAACTTGTTTCTAATTGACTTTACATTCACAGTATCATACAATAATTTTTTGAATCACTTATCAAGTTTCTTTCCACCAAATGCATATGTAACACAGAATAATCACCCTCAGATCTGGCGTGCAAGAAATGTGAAGTAAAAATTGAGAAGTTGCGATCAGATCAATTAGTTTAGAAACAGTGCCTCTAAATTATTGCCATATCTTTTCTTGAGAAAAAGTAAGAGTTTAGTGCAGCATCTGTTCTCTAACCTCTTCTACAAGTTGTAAAACAGCATCACCAATGAATAAAACATTTAGCCTGAAAAAAGGGTTAATTACTTTTTTAAAAACAGAAATAGCCAGTGGTTACCATAATTCTCCTACTGAATATTTTGCATAAAGTTTCTTTCATATGAAGCTGAAAGACTAAATGTGGTACTCTCTTCAGAGTGCCTGGAGACGCATACATAACTCGGTGCTATGTTTAACAAAAACATTACATGTACGATAAGTTATATCTGAATATAACTCATATCCTAGTCACTTCTGTATTTAATGTTTAAATAACCTTTCTTTTAGCTTAGAATCTGATGATGCTTTTGAAAGGTTAGACTGCTGCTATTGGACAACTTCTCAGTATACGGAAAAGTGTGCCAAGAAGTTTAAAATATTGCATTAATTGTAAAATGCTGACGCTAGGATCTCAACATGCAAGACATGCTAAAAATCCCTCTTTAAGTGGTGAAAGCGTGCATGTGTTTGCACGTGTATATAAAGGAGTTCATTGCTGCTTTGCAATTGAGAAAAACTGAAGTAGAGACAAAAATAAATTAATTTCCCACAGTCAGACAATGAGTCAGTGACAGAACTGATAAAAGAAACCACCAGTCCCGATGAGATAGACTGAGCAAAGGCTGTGGCTTAGGACTTAACATAACACCGAACGCAACACAGATGCAGATTACTTAAATGCTCTAGTCTGGTCACCCCTTCTGCAGCTAACTTCAGCTGGGACTCATTAATGGAGCGGAAGCTCCTGCTAGCCAAATCTGATGGCTGCTCCTAGCCATCAGCCTGTGTGGTGGTTTAGGATTGGTATCCCCGAGTCACTGAGTCACCTCTCTGCCTGTACCCTGGCCTGTACTGCCCTTTCTGGGTGGGGAACTGGATGATGGGAGAGGGGAGGAGATGGAGGAGGGAAGGAGTGTCAAGGACAAGCCCGTTGCTGCCTGAAGGAGGTTAGTGCCACATGCAACATACTTAAAAACAGCGCAGCAACTATACAATTTCTTTAGTTCTTTTAATTATACAAAACTGCAGTGTTTACTGATCATTACTCAAATTTCATTAAAATAGGAAATCTTATTTCAAACTACAGTGCAGATTTACTGGGCTTTTAAATGACACACTGAAGCATCAGGTACAGTTTTGTAAACAGAGCAGTTCAGATTTTGGCAATGACGAGAAGTAGTTCACACAGCACATCTTTTTGTCTAGCACAGATTTTGCTACAATTCATTTCACAAGGTCTGTAAGAAGTCAGTAATAAAGCACTGGGATGGTGAATTAAAATTGGATTTTGAAGAATGAACTCAGTAACAATTACTACTACCACTGAATTAATTCATATTAATATTTTATTAAAAGAAATTCTCTGCCTCTCTTCTAGCTCCAGGTAACTTCTGTCATGAGGTGCTAAGTGGAAATAGCAGATCTTAATCAGCAGATGCGAGTGTTTCTTGTGGCATAAAATTAAACTGCTCAGATACCATGGTTAGTGGTAACTTACTAAATTTTATTGTTCTGACAAGTGGACTGTGTTTAATAAGAAGCTAAAAAACCTGAACAAGTATCTCTTTTTTCATGAAAAAAACCAGTTTCATTTGCCACTGGGTAGGACCAGGCTATAACTTTACAGTCTGTCCCAGTATAAGTGCTGCTGCAGGCACAGGATTGAATCCTGATTCCTTCCCTTCTCCCAGGGGAGAAGTAAAATACTTCATCCCCTCTTTATGAAGCAGTGCATTTTCTTCTGGGCAGCTAGCTTAGATAACGAGTGGAAATTTGTTTTCCATAGTGCAGAATAAGTTGCAGCAGGACACAGCATACCCTGTCCTCTCCTGCCACAGCTGTGATTACCAGCTGAGTAGAGCTAACCATAACTGGTGACCAGTTTTCTTCTTCTTCTTTGGCGTTGTGTGGCAGCCTTGTGAAAACCAGCGTGGATGCTCCTGCAGGAAGATACTGACTCAGGCCAGCTGAGTGTTATTGAAAGATCTATCAAATTACCGCTCCACGGACTTTGTTGTTTGATTGATACAATGCAAAATTAATTGTTAAAAACCTATTTTCTTTCTTCCCTAACCCAAACAAACATACTGAAAGTTAGTACATAGTAATAGAGAGGTAGGCTTGCTGCCTCCTTTCATACGGCACCAACCCCTGCAGGAAATTATGCTGTCACCCTCTCAGATGTCTTGTCATGCCTTTCACCCATCTCTTCTGCTTTAGCTGCTCGATAACATCTCACCTGTCTTAAGCACTTTGGCTGCAGCCCTTCCTGCCAATTGTGCCTCCTGTTTTTTGTAATTTTCCTCTGCACATAACTTCAGTCTGAATCTCTTCTGTCGTCCTTCAGAGCTGATGTTTTATACATACTATAACTCTTTAAAAAAAAAAAATCTATCCCTGATTGTCTTTCACACTTCTTCACGCACTTCCATTGCCCCTTTAATGTTTTATTCTCACCATATTTATTACAAAATGGCATACAGATGCTCTGGTCCTGCATATATTATTCTGCCCATTCTATTGCTTCTTTATTCCACTAGATTTAATCAAGTATTGCTCCATTATTCATTCATATTTTTCTCTGGTAAAATATAACTTCCTTTGAAAAAGAAATTATCTTGATTTTTTAAATGTCTTGTATCATCCTACTGAAAATTCACCTCTTACTTGATGGAGAATTTTCTTGTTTTGTGAACTTCCTGCAGTTTTTTTCAAACTTTCATGAAAAAAAAAATCCAGTACATCTCAGTAAAAAGAAATGTCCTTTGTGGAAAACAATGTGCCTAATTCAGTAACAGTATTTTATGGCATCTTGTATAGAAAGGTTTCATGTCAATTCGGTAAATAGATGTTGATTAATTGCACATTGTGAAACCATCCCTTTTCCCACAAAGTTTAGATTAAGAATGGCTGCTTGGATCAGCAAATATAATCTCCTACATAGCACAGGTCATACAAATCCCTTCTATTTTGCTTCATATCCACTTTACTTATTGTTGGAATGAGACCATATGCTTTAGAAAAACAGTGCATGTTGTTTTTTAAATTATACAATCTTGGGAAATCTACCACGACATGGCTGTTTGTCCCATGATTAATTAACCTCACTGTTAATAGCGTATGCCTTATTTCTAATCTGAATTTGTATAGCTTCAGCTTTGATAATTAGTTCTTTCTTTTCCTCCTCTTTTTAACATAAAGCCCTTTGACAGAAGTCTTCCTCAGACAGCTGGAAATCTCTTTGTGACTGCCTGGTGTTTTGCAAGTCAGCCCGAGCAGCGATCCCCAAGAACATTTTAGCATTTTCCATTTTGTTACAATAGCTGGATCTTCCAAGCTATTACCTCTCATTGTGCTGAGAGCTGCTGTTTCTGGCAGGATGGAACGGTAGCTCCTCCTCTCCGACCGCCTGAACCTGTGCACTCCTGGTGCCTTCAGTCATCTGAGTGCCAGCGGGTCCCTTGGCTTGGGTGCCTGCCAACCGCCCACCCTGCTCCCTGCCTCCCCTCTCCGTGGCTCTGGGATCGCACATTTCTTTCTGTGTTGAATCTGGACTGGCCAAGCTAAAAGAATGACATTCCCAAAATGAGAACGGTAATGGATGGATTGGTCTCTCCTCATTTGGGGCCAACATCACACCGAAAGCAGTCCTCCGAGAGAGCAGACAGTGGATGGTACAGGCAGTCCACAAGCCTACCTGTAGCTCGGTCTTTGAGCTTCCTTGTAGCTCCTGTAATATGTATGTATACATATGCCCGTGGGATGTATGACTCCTATATATGTTTTTTACATAGATATGTATTATATGCACATACAAGTATATATGTATGTTACATATGCACACATTTACATGCGTATACATGGCAAAATAGCCATTTATGGTAAAAGCAGGTTAAAAACCAGGTTGATTTCTGGGAACAGATCATACTTAAAATCTTTGAGGATTCGTTACTCAGGGAAAGCAGGTACCTTGTGTACTACAGGATCATCATGGCAGAAGCTATAACGGCCCTGTTCTTGTAAACTCTGAAGAGTGGAGAGGTGGCAGGTTGGGAAAGCTGTTGATGCTTCTTTGACTTGCCTTTGATATCATGAACATACAGTAATCACACTTAAAAAATGGAGAAACAAACCTACAACAAACCTTGTCAAAAGGAAACATACACAGATACACATTCCTTATTACTGAATGTCATTTTTTATGTTTATTTTTATAATTAACTACATGACTCCATTGGGAGGGTGTGTGTAAAACAGTAGTTGTAGTAGTAGTAGTATGTAAACATACTACTACAAATACAGTCTTTCTAAATATAGGACAATAAACTCCTGAAAACCACTTTTCCATTAAAAAATAGCTCTAGAAATAGAACTCTAAATTAATAAAAACCCTCATGAAAAGTCTCCTAGTTAGGCAAAAAAGGATAAAACAATTTAAAGGCAAGCACAGTGAAAATGGCAGATTTAACATGAATACATGTGTAGAACTGCTGGAGAATTTTAAGCGATGTTTCCTATTGAAAACCTCTCTGAACTCTCAACTTCATACCTAAGATAATTGAAGGAAAATTAAATTTACCCTTAGGACTGTTTGTAGGAAACTCTTCTAATAAGGTTTGTATTTAGCAGATAATACTGCATTTATGGTGGTCACAGCCTGCCTAATAGAGCTGTAATAGATACATTTTGTATTTAATCAATATCAATGAATAATAGCTTCTCTTTATTAGCTGTAATGCCACTATGGTTAATTTTAGCTTGTACTGTAGGGTTATCTGTATCTTGTTTGACAAAGACTATGATTTTTTTTTAAATAACCCGATATAACTGTTTTTATCAAGGCTCTTTAAAGGTTTAGTGATGGCCTATGATACACCAAGTGTTTACTCTGATTTTGCTTTCAGTGTAAAGCATATTTTCACATGTTGATAGGTATTAAAAGATGCTCAACTAAGTAAAAGCCCATGGACAGATTAAATTTGGCAAATACCCCTGTTCTATGGTCATTATAAATTACAGCTGTTCTTAAATATTTGCAGTATTTTCTCAGATAGCGGTACTGAGTTTGTTTTCTACTGACAATTATGAGAAGCACAGCATTTTATTACTGTGAAATATTTTAGATAATCAAGTTACCGCGTACCCTCCTTGGTTCTTTTTGGCAACTTCGGCCGCTTCCGCTTTCTTGAAGACAAGCTTGAATCATCACCAGATCTCGTTACTTTTTGTATGTCGGGTTCCATCTTCGTGGTTCTGGCTTCTCGGATGCTGGCTGCTGCTGTCAGTGAGAGGCATTCCCCTGCTCTGCTGACGAGGAGTAAGTACCCTGGTAGCCCCAGAAGTCCGCTTGCCATGGCGCTGTGTGGCTGAGCACGTAGACGGGCAGGAGGCTGAACAGGCTTCTGACAGAATTCAAAACCTCCTTGGCTGTCGTCAGAGCCATGTTGAATTTATGGCTGTGAAACGTTTCAAGGTGGATGACTCGGCACAGTCCAACCAGTTGTAGAGCAGCTCTGAGCAAACTTTCTGAAAACTGCAGAAAACCTCAGTAATAGGGAGAGCCTTATTCTAAAAAATCAGAGCAAGTCTTTGCGCATGCCCACAAGCACACTGTGAAATACTGGCATATTTTTAGTACTTTTAAATATAATAATTTATTTTAGCCTGCCAGTGAGATTTTTATCCAAAAGAGCTTTTTTTTCACAGAGTCCTTATTTACACTGACAGTACTGTCTCCAAGAAGAAATACTTTCTTGCATAAGCACTCGTCTGTGGGTATGAGGCATTCACAGGCTGGCCAGGAGTAGCTGCCTTACCTATTGTTGTTGGGTTTTATTCCCTTGATTAAATGGGAGGCAAAGTTTTCTATTTGTTGATTTACCACTCCCTCTTTCTAGAGTAGTGAGGTATCCCTGTCCTGAGAGCGCTTGCACTAGAGATGGAGTCAGTCTGGCAGATCTGGAGATATTAGAGAATACGAGGCTGCTGGAAACCTGCCAGCGTTAGTGTCAGACCCATCCCTCTGTCTGAGTCTCAGCTGATTCTGCTCTGACGGTACGAGAATCAAGACAGCCAAATTTATATTCACAGTTGTAAATTACTGCGGTTCCTATCATCTATCCCTTTGTCTCCAACTTAGCTATAATAATTCATATACATTCTTCTTACAAGAAATTATGCTTAATTTAGTGGAGGATAAAAGAGGCCTTTAAAACAAACTGAGAAAGTCTTTGAGATTTTAGTTTCACAATCAGTTGAAGTGATGCTGTTGCTGGCCTTCTATGCTGGCCTCGCCCAGCTTATGGAAGTCAAGCCTGTGATGTGCTGCTTTTGTGCCTCTTAGATTCATGTTCAAGGCAGTCCTTTGTATGACTGAAATGGCAGTTATCTGACTCACCTCTTGAGCTGATACTATGTACCTTTCCTCGCCATCACTGTTAGAAGCTACCACATCAATGGAAGGAGCAGTATTATCTGGATGAAATGTGAATGTCACAAGAATGAGCTGTATCAGAGCATCTTCTAGTTCTGCATTTTTAGTATTCAGACAACATCGTCGGCAGCAGAAGGCAGGCATCTTCCATAACAGAGCTGTTGCAGTCGAAGCAGAAATGCTGACATGTGTTAGTGACGTTCCAAGGATGTTTAAACTCACATCTCTGTTACCTTTGAACTTGGTTTTGCTCTTTGGTTCAAAGGCAAATCAAAGTTGAAGTTTTTGATTATGATATTGCTGAAACCCCACATCATTTTCAGTGCTCGGTTTACTCTGTAAATGACATAAAACTCATGGCATCAGTAACTAATAAGGCTCCTCTTACTAGATTATTAGAGAACCAGGTAAGTCTGGTGTCATTTTATTTAGAACCCGTAGGAAACAACTTTGCTAAAACACTTTTCATTGAAGACCCGAGGTAGTGTAAGTCAATGTGCTATTAACCCATTTTGCTTAGCTCTGTACTGTACAAGAATGCAGTCTGAGATGAATTAAGATTGAAGAGCTTTGGGTTTAATTCCTTGTTTCGCACAGATTTCCCATGTGACTTTGAGCAAATCACTTACTCTTTTGATTCTGTCTGGAAAACGGAGGGAGCGGGATTTTCGTGCTCACAGGCATACCCTAAGTGTGTCATATACTCAGATACTGGGGTGGCGGAGGTGCTACAGAAGTATGTAAAGCAGACAGATACGTTGCTGCTCCTCAGAGGCAGCTTCAGCAGAGACCAGCATGCTCAGGCTTTCCACAGGACTGTGTGAAGTGAATGTCTTTTCTGCCTCCCCCTTACTCAAAAAAAAAAATTAATTTTTTTTTTTAATGAACAGTAGCTGTACTGAATCTGTATCTTTATTGGTACATATTTGGAAAGTGGTTGCAGCTTGAAGGATAAAGCTATGTGAGGATGTAAGAAAGCAAGACTTTCTTTAATTTGAGTTCTGACAAAAGTGAACACGCCTCACATTCTCCTTCACCTCACTCCCAATTGTTTCCTGCGGCGGCCTCCTAGCATTGAAATCTATTGATGAGAAACACTGATATAGAGACATATTAAGAGATAAATCATCAGTCACAGGGCATCCAAACTGAGCACAGCAGGGAACATAATAACCAAAAATTAAGCCTCTTACTAAGGAAAATAATTCAATGCTAGGTAACTCTTAACAGTAAATTTTAACAATCAAGAAAAGGAATAATTTTACACAAAAAATGGGTGGCTTCCACTTTGTGCTGGGGGATATATAACTAGTTGTTTTACCCAACCAACTCACACAACGATTCTGCCTCCCAATCAGGAGATTTCTCACACCGTTGCACTCTTAATTTTACAGAGCAGTGGATCGCTGCCTCTGTCTCCTTGGGCTGCCTTGCACCACTGCCTCTCCGTGGTGCGCAAGTGTCATAGTAGAAGCGTTAGTTTTGTAGCATAAGCCACTTGACATTAAGACCATTCTCAGTGAGAGTAAAGCCATAATAAAGAAGTGGAACTGTGCATTTATTTGGGGTTTAGATGGACGTTGACACAGCAAGATATATATGGGGAAGAAAAAAATAAGAAAGCATTCTAAGTCTTGCTAATACCAGCTTAAACTGTTGTTAATACAAATGACCCAAACAATGTGTGTAGTTTTCCACTTTTTATTCAGTGGCTTGTGAAAAGCACAGCCTTATGTTCAGCCAAGGTTGTCCTGGAAGGTGTCTTTCTATAGCTCTGATTCCTACACAGTCTTTACTTGTGTGGTGGGAATTTCTGGTATATGCATTTCACAGAGGGAGAGCTGAAGCTTGGAGAGATTTAGTGACTGGTTCAAGACTTGCTTGAAGTCCATGGAAGGACTGCTTTCGACATGGATCGTGCCCCAAGTGACTTGTCTGCTGTACAGGAAGTCTGAACATGGAACTGACCTTACCTCGCCCAGCAGTCTGCTCTTTGAACAAGAACATCCATCCCCTCTCTTTGAAGCCACTCTTTGAACACAAATTTGGCTATCCATCACATTAATTAGGTGGGGTATTTCAGGTTCTTGAAAGGAGTTTTTTGAGCATCTGAAGAAGCTAGTATGGTTTAAATGAAATTTAGGCAGATGGTGCTTGACATGACTTTTGATAGCCTCCTTGTATGCATTGTATTAGTATATATAGCTGAGCTTAGTTTTGCTGTCTATAGTATTAGTAGAAAATAATAGTATCTATTTTCCATGGTTTGGGTCATATTTTATATAGAAGGAGAGTATAAGGATAATATTTTATATTATTGGGAGAGTTATGATTATCTGTTAAACCAGCTGATATAGCTGGAAAAGTGGACAAGCTCTCAAAATAAGAGTCCTAGCAATTAGAAAAGAAAAAGTACCATGAAAATCTTTCTTACTTTTTCCTTCTGAAAATTCCTGAGGCCAAGAAAATGTCTCTTCTATCATGTAAATCATACTTTTCTCACGTAGCCATAGATCATTCCATCTACTCTGTTAACATGTTCATACTTGTTCCGTCTCAAGGCTCTTTTTATTAATCACTATGCACATGTGGGATTGCATGGGTTGAGATATGATCAAAATGGTATGTTAACCTGTGGCATCAAAACAAATATGGGTCATGGAAACAAACCTATATAGCAGGTAACAAATGTATACAACAGCAATTTTACTTCAACAAAATCTTTTAGCTCTGGAATTAATTTTAAATTTTTGTTGCTTGCTTTAACAGAAATGAGCATATTATCCTTATATGGTCTGCTAAGAATTGCAGAT
This sequence comes from Nipponia nippon, assembly GCF_047370975.1. Taxonomy (NCBI): domain Eukaryota; kingdom Metazoa; phylum Chordata; class Aves; order Pelecaniformes; family Threskiornithidae; genus Nipponia; species Nipponia nippon. Next base: position 48,393,940 of record NW_028262391.1, on the reverse strand, counting down.
CAGTAACTTGTAGATAGCTGAGAAAGTCTTCTTGGGAATGTAATAGCTTCTTGGTTTGAAGGGTGTGTGTGCAATACTGGTGTATTTCTGATGCAGCTGTCAGTGCTTTAGTCATGTGTAGGACTCCCATGGTTGATACTGAAAAAGGCAAATGGGAAAAGGTTATTCTTTCCTTATTATCAAGCTTGAGGGACCTTAACATGTTTATTTCTTTAGCAAGGAAACTGGATTCTAGATCATCCGGCCCATGGCTTCTCAGGTTTTTTTACATTGCAGACCATCTCTTAACAAAATGTCCCATGAGCTAACTCCCTTTTGTGCTCGCTGGTTAGACCCCCGCCTCTGACATTCCCAGGTGCAGAGACATCCCATTTGCTCTCTGACTGCAGGGGAAAATTATGGTGCCTTCGTCCACCAAGCATCTTTACTTGGCCTTGCTGATGCGGAGGAGATACAGCCATATGCAACACAGCTGTGAGCTCCTGTAATGGCAGCTGGTTTGAGTTGGATGGTGGTTAAGGGTACCTAAAAGTTGAACAAAAGGGGCTCAAGAATATGGAGGCAATCACTCAGAAGAACAACCTGAGCATCTGCTGAAAAGCTTGCTGCCATCTCTTTAAACTCGCTCTTATTGCTGTTAAAATCCAGCACTCACCTTCAGTACGCCCTGTGATACTCCCCTGCGTGTTGCACTGTGTATCTAAATGAAAGACAAATATCTCACCAACACTTTCTCACAGGTACTAGAGCTTCTTCCAGAAGGCTGCCTTGTCTTTTCATACTTAGCATTGGCGTTAAGGTTAGTAATCAGGCTATAGCCTAATGACTAAGCATTCTCTCTCTGGTACTCTTTTTCCCTCTGATGTTTTTAGTAAATATTAGTAATCGTATTTGTACCTGTATAAATCCTATTTTGGCAAACTGGAGGCATGCTGGTGAGTGCTAGACCTCGCTGACCCAAAGTACGCTGTCTGCATGCGACAGCGGTGACTGCAGTGTCAAGAGTCACAGATTTCATTTTGCTGAAGGAATGCTAACTTACATTATTTTGTGTGAGATTACAAAGAACGATTGGGATATTTTATTACACTGTCAATCAGCCAGTAGCCTAGCTTTCATCTGAGTACTGAGCCCTCTCCCCTCTTCCCCCTCAAACAAAGCAAACAGAAAGCCACACAGATTTTGAAGGTGTTTATCATGAAATGTATGGAGCATGGTGACACCTTTAAATAGAACAGAAAACACATGCCAAATCAGTTCTATTGTGAAGTAAAGAGAGCAGGTGGGTTTCATGAATATATATGTGTATTTACTGGGCATGGCAGATTTTTCTAAAAATGATGAGAGTAAATCACTACAAAATAGGTGGCAATTGAATGAATTTCTTTAGAACAGAAGTTTTTATTGGAGAAACATAATAATTAGTTTCCTCTACCCATAGCTGCAGACACCGACTGTTCTGCTAATGAAAGATACTGCAGATATCGGCTGCAAAAGAATACAGAAAAATTACAGACGCTGACAAAAGGCTGTATTTTTCATTTACTAACTTTTCTTCCCTGAATATTCCCTTGAGTTACCTTGTTTTGTTTACAAGAGATTCTGGGGGCGGGGGAGGGTGGCGCATGGCATCCATGGGCAATTACTTTACATACTCATTTCAATCATAATCCATTCAGAATGATAAAAATGAAATCAAATGTAATTTATAATCTAGAACATTGCAGCTAGAGCTTTTTAAATATTACAGCTGCAATGTGATTTGACATAATCCCTTACAATCATTCAGGCTCAAAACACATTTATCCATAAGTGACAATTACATCTTCATTTTTTCTTCTGAAAATTTGGTATGTTATTATGGTTTGGGGGGTGATCTTATGTAAGTAATGATTGCTGGTTGCACACAAAGCTGTTTATTCTCAGACCTATACCTATTCTGGCCCTGTTCCATGGACTGTCATTTGCTTAATGCTGCTAATCAATATGAAATAACATGCCACTGTTAGACAGTTGAAAAGAAAAACTTCAAATGGAGCTTAGCCCGTTGTAATGGCTGTCTTGTTAATGCCATCGTCATTTGCTCTAAAATGACACTAAACAGTAATTCCAGTATGTAAGTATTACGATATGAGTGGCATTTCATTCTGTGTTTAGAAATCCCAAACCAGCATGAGATGATTGTGTATCCCGCCGCCACACAGGGAGAGGAATCCCTCTAAACCTGATGCGGAGTGTAATTTCTTAGTGATTGATTTGTTTTATTTCCAAAAAGCCAATTGTGACAGAATCCCAGTAGCCCGATGCTGAAGTACATCTGTAGCACATTTCTGAGCAAGCTGCTGCCAATCCAGTTTCTGTTTTGTCCACAGAAGCTGATCTCTTCTGTGTGGTTAATTGCCATTATCTTTTCTTTATCTCTTACAATCAGCAATGTCTAGTTGCTTTTTCATGATTTTGTACAACACTGCAACATTATTCACTTTGGCAAAGAACAGTCTGGGTGTGCTGAGTCCAAAGCTGACGGTTGTTGGAAAGCCTCTGATTTCAGCAGGCTCTGGATCATGCGTGAGCGTCTGTCTGTTCGCGCTTTACATCACGGGCTGAAAGGCCTGGTTGCTTCTGGTGGCAGCTTCCTCGCCCTCCTTCTGAAAGCAGCCTCATTTCAGGTCCGGTGTGCTGCTTAGAGTTGTGTGATAATGGGAAATTCCCTCTTTGAGGTTTTAGATTTGACTTAGTGAATATTGAGGCAAATTCTCTCTCCCTCCTCCCCCTTTGACGGTGACTTCTGCAGGAAGAAAAATGTTTTGCATTTTCTTTGGGGGGGGGGGGAGGATTGACCTTCTTCATGGAGTGAGTCATCGCTTTCAGGGACGGAGCAGAGGATCAGAGCTCCCCAGCTGGTTTTGAAAATGCCAATATTGATGCAATGAGGAAAAGTCCAGTAGAGAAGAAGGAAAGCAGAAACTACAAAGCTGGGAAAATACCAAGCAGTAAGTACTTGATACTAGGTAAAAATGGAATATTCTTGGTATTGCCAGCCTCAAGAGATTAAAAATCTTGAGTCGGATATTCCAAAACAATCATCTGTTTTTCTGAAAAGACCAAGTTCTTGTTCTGTTCTTTGAAGTTTCAGATTTCTGCTGCTCCTTCTAGCATATCAGAGACATACCTTTAATATTTTTAGATACTTTGAGAGGTGGTCCTGGGGTGCTGCAGCTGGTCTCATCTTTTACATCTGCTGATCTGAATGGTTCTGCTTTCCAGAGTCCAAATCAGACCTGTTCCCTTGGGCATTACATGACATCTGCACAGCCCCAAGACTCTGGGACAGTTTTGCCCTATTAATTCTGTCCCAGCCTCTTCCTCAGCTCTGCCCTTCAGCCTGTTCTAGTGTCACTTTTCTGACCCTCACCTCCTCAAACCACACTCCGCTTTCTCTCTGCAGGTCAGGAAGGCTTTTCCCCTAAGCCCTTCCTCCTCAGAGCCTACAACCGTCTGCCAGTTCTGTCCTTCATACTCATCTCTAACTGTCTTTGGGTTTTGTCTCCAGACTTAGCAAGGTCAGCTACAGAAGGGGTCCTTTTTTTCCTGCCTTTTTCTGGCCTGTTCTTAAAAGAGAGCTTAGGAATAAAGAGCTTTACCTACTGCTTTTGGCTGTTGACAAAGAGTGGAGTAGAGCTGATGCGCTGCTTGTCCCAGGAGGTATGGAGAAGTGGGGCAGGCAGACAAAAGGAAGGCTTAAGAAGACATGAATAGAGCTGCAGAGTAGCTAACCATACAAAGAAGGAATGGGAAATATCTGATGTGTCTTTTGGATTCAAGTTCACACTGGCCAGCAGAACTCTGTTTACAGGGGTGAAAAATAAGAGACCCTGACAGGAGATAGTCAAGACAAGAGCCAGGCTTTCTGTACTTAAAAGTCTGAGATGGGCCCTGAGCTAGTATTGCTGTGTCAAGCAAGGAAAAAGTAAAAAGGGGAAAAGATCCTGAAAAGTGTACAGAATTGTGTTACTGTATTCTATAACACAAGACCATTCCAAACGTAGTTGTTTCAAAACAAAACGTTCAGATAAAATCATAATAAGATCAGTCTAAATTTGGAAGCTGCTTAACTTCGATGGAACTATATGTTCTGATTAGATCCCCCTGTCCAACTCTATACTTAATTAATTCGATAATATTGACACTAATTTTATTTCTTTCTTTTAATCAGTTGGCCTTATTGCTGCTTCCTGCTTCATGTTTGTTGGTGAGTAAGTGTATTTTTTGCAGAATGTAGCACAGCAGAAGACTAAGAATGACTGAATAGGAAAGGAGACAGAAATAAATGTCACCTGGTAATGTAACCCATGATTTCTGGCTTCCCACATGGTGTGCTTAACTTTCTAATTTGATCATATTTTTATGTTTTGAATATTGTATGAAGTGGTTTACCTAAAAATAGAATGAGAGCTAAATTAAGTGGAAGTATCATATCATTTGAACTAGTTCAGTCTGAAGACTCTCAGTTTTAGCTGATGGCATAGTTGGGTTTTGTTATTTTAAAATTCTTTCTGTATGAGAGAAAGACAAGAGAGTTGGGCTTAAATGATTTGGTAAAAATCCTAAGTAAGTTAAAAAAAAAAGCAGCAGGTCTCTGTGACGGGATGTAGCTGGTAGAACCATGTCCTCATAAGTTGTCACTATAAATTGAAGATGCTGGTTCAAATGACTTAGGTGTTTTGTGCAAACGATCTGTAGAACTGTAATTGTGCAAGTGTGTAATTTGACTGTGTCTGGAAGACATTGAAAATTGACTATTTTAAGTGCAAATATAATAATTTAATGCATTTCTTTATGTGTATACAAATGGATGTCACCTTGAGGATTGTATGCTATACGCCAAACGTAAGAGGTCAGGTGCTGAAACAGGTAGCCATTGTGAAACACTTCTGACCAGGATATCGGGAAGGCTAAATGAATCTGTACAAACGCGCTCTTGCTCCCTTCTCTTGGAAGGTGTAGAGACGCCTGTGTCTTTGCTTTCTTGCTAGGGTAGTATATCACATTTTCTCTTGTTTCTTCCTATGTTTCAAAATCAATATTCTCTCCACAGTTTCAGTTTTCTTATCTGCTGTATCTTATCTGCTGTCTTCTGTGGAGCTGGACAACAAATTCAGTCCTGACCAGTATTTACAATGCAGAATTTTTTAACAATATAGTTTTGGATGAGTATTCAACAATAGCTGCATGTCATTTTAATGAGTGAGTTTCAGGGTTGTCAGTTTAGTTTAAGAAAACCTAAAGCACTGACTTGCTTTATATTATTTCATAATACCATAGTGACAAATACCTACAAAAGGCCATTTGGAAGGATTTTATTTGCGTTTTGTGTTGGTGTTATCCACTAGAGAAGCCCTAACTACTGCACCTGAGACCTGTTACAATAGGTGCTGTATAATCACTCCAAAAAAGGCAACACAGAGAAGACAAAGGAATGTTATTTTCATTGTTTTATGGATGGAAAGACAGGCACAAAGAGATTGTGGATTATTCTGGGTCATGCAAGAAATATATTGTGGAGTTTGGAAATAGTCTGAGACGTCCTGAATTATAGCTCAGTGGCTCAAACCATCAGTCTTTGGTCATTTTTAATAAAAATAGCAATGTTAATATCAAGTTGAATTCATGTCATCGTTCTCCCAAAAATATTTAAGAGAAAACTCAGACAGAGAATGTATATTAAAGCAAGAACAGAAGCAGAAAGCAGCAGGGAATTATATGCTCGGTCTTAAAATACAGAGGCCTCGTTTTTAGAAAATACTTCTAATTCATCACAGGTACAGAATTCTGCTCTTTGTATATGCAACGTTTGTTTAGTACGCAGTGAACGTAAAGGCCTTTTTTATATGTCTTCAAAAGCAGCACTCCATTGCTTTTCTGCTAGTTCCTGTGTTGTGTCATTTGGGATGCAAGACGCGTGTGGGCAGCTGGGTGCATTGGAAGAGGTGCCCACAACAGCAGAGTTCATGCAGATGCCACGTATGGAAGTGTTTTAGTTGAGTCAGCACAGGACTGAAACTGGGCTAATAAGCTCTACTCACAGGCTCATTTATTAGCTTGGGCACAGCATCACACTGATAGGGCTTTTGGAGTTGAATCTCCACAACAGTGTTCAGCAGGTGCTGATGCCAGTGAGGACATCTCTGCACTGTGCTTCATTGCGCAGAGCAGACCCAGTTATGGTTTCTTCTCAGCCCATGCCTCGGGTGGGTGACAGAGAGACCAGTATCTTCTGAGAGGCTAGGTCTGGTTTGGCAGTAAGCTTCTCAGTCTTGAATTATTGTAGGTCTCCTAGTTTTGAAGAGGTGCTGAGTACCTACATCTTCAACTGAAGACAATAACGATGCAGGTGCTCAGAGCACCGCAAAACAGTTTATTCATTTAAACGGTTCTTGCCAATTTTTAGCACTCAGCTTCCCAGGACTGCCTTCCTAGCATGTCTAGACTTATTCACAATCCACGCCTTTGAAGATCATTAACACTACTGACTAGACGTGTGGGATTAGAGGTGGGTATTTAATGAGAGCGCTTTTGTTTCTCCATGCCTTTTGGGGGCTGGGATGAAACATGATTTAGAAACTTGTATTTTGGAAGATGATATATGTAAAACCGGTCTCTCTGCATACATCGGGGGTTGTTTGAAGAACAAATGACTTCCGTCTGTATGCTCAAGTATATGACAAATTAAACAGAAAGTGCCACCTTGCTTTAATGTGTTTTGGCTGACTAATAGCTGACTAAATGTATACGAGCAAATAACTTGGGACCTCACTATTTATGTTTTTTTAGAACTAGTTTAATAAAATATGCATTTAAACTGTTTGTATCTAACAGTTTTCTCTCTGGTTTTGGGATTAAGCCAGCTAAATCTGCCTTAAGATTTATTAAAATTGGGTTGACTAACTCAAGAATGCCAATTTTGAAATGATCTGGAGTTGATACTTCAGATGTGGCTGAATCACGATTAGGACAATTTCTTTATGGACAATGGGGTCTCATGCTTTTGTAAAAGCACAAGGAGCAAGAACCAAGCAGTAGGGAGCAGAGATGCTGAAAGATGGTTCTATCAGAAGACTTCATTTAACCTGTGCCATTCAGGAGAGAAGGCTGAAGACTTCCAGTCCTTCCAGACTGATTCTGTTGTACCTTGCTTTTCAAAAATAGAGATGTTTTTTGAAAAGAGAGCTGTTAGTGAAAAATTCTCTTGACCATTTTCTAGATCGATTTCTTTGAAACTTATTTTCAGAATGTATCTCCTGTCTTACTTGTCATTGGGAGAGTCCATATTGGTGAAATACTACCTATGCTACTTCAACACAGGAAGACATAGCTGGCAGCTGTCAGATAAATTTAAAGACTTTTTTCTTTTTTCATAAATGGGACAAATTTATGGCCTCTGCCCCTACTGTTTTCAAACAGCTATTCTGGAGGTTCCGGACTGACCGTGTTTGGGTCTCATTTGAGCTTCTACACAGTGAATAAGATATGGAGCAACCTATGATAAAATTTTAATGAGCAGTAGTCATACTATCCACAGGCATAGATCACACGGCCCACGTTAGTGGTTAGAACTACACACATCTAAAACAGATGCCTTTTTCATCATTGTCTCTGCGTTACTCTTCTCCGGGGATATAAAATAGCATTTACGAATCCTCCCAAGGGTGCATTCATGGAGCAGATAAGACAATTTCTTCAGCTAGATTGTAGCTGTAATTCTTTTCAATTGTAATTGCCGGCTGGAGAGGTGCCTGCAGGCCAGAGGGATGCTGTTCTTTACATTAGTTTCTTTGAAAAGAAAAGGAAATATAAACCTGGTGATTGTTTCTAAGATTTTTTTTTTCCAGGTTGTCACCGTGTGAACTCAAAAAGACCAAGGCATCTTAGTAAAATGGAAAATAAATAATAATAAAAATGCCACAGCTTACTCCTGTGACAGTCTCTTTAGGGCTACATATTTGTGTTGGGAAAGCTGTCCCACATTTGGAAGCCTGTGTTGCAGTCAACTGCTTCTCATCACAGTGTGCTCTAAGTGAGAAGATAGCAGTCTTTTTCCCTTAACTGCTCCTTTATTTCTGTGTTGCTTTGTTTTTATGGTGAAGAATGAAATGTTCTCTCTCCAAACATTCTGACATTTGGCAGGGACTGGGGAAGGAAGTGCCATGCCAAAGCAAATCCCTGTGCAAAAGCTGCAGAGGACGTATTCTTTTTACGTTTTGTCCTGAGAAAATCTATGAGATGGAGTCATGCTGCAAGTGCTGTTCCAAAAGGTGGCCATTTGCGTAATGACAAATGGTATAAAATAAATTAATGTTGTGTAATTTAACAATACTTGACTTAGCAAAACTGTGTTGTGCCAGATCTGCACTGCTGTAAGTTGACTTGATGCAGGTGCAAAGATCTGTGCCAGTCCTAAGGCAGAACTGAGACCAATGAAAGTTTAGTAAAAATCTTGCCAAGCATAATAGTTATTAATTTTGCACTTGCTAAGTGATAGCTCCGTAGCTTATTGCTGTGTCACACTGTTTTCGAGCAATCTACGCTGGAAGATAATTAGTTGCAAGCTGTAGGACTTGGATTGAAGAGCACTTTGTGATGTTGAATATTGAAGGGGGAAGGGCAGGACTGGTGTGTAGCCACACAACAGCTCGAGAGGACCATGTCCTGAAGTGAGAGATTGAAAATCCCAACGGCTTTTCATGTTGTAAATCACAGCGTCTGGTTTCTGGGCTGTACCTGTGCAGTTCCCCAGATCACTGAAATGGTTTTGGGTTAGATGTAGTACTCGGTGGGTGAATTTATGTTGACTGTGCAAGGAGCTGATCAAAACTTTCCCTTCTGGTCTTGCAGTGTGAAAGGATGCAAGACTCTTTCAGAAGTCCAAAGAGAAGCCCAGAATTAGGCTACTTAATCAATGGCACGTTTCCAAGAAAACCAAGTATTTGTCTTTCCCATTGCAGTTAGTGAGTACTTTTGGCAATCTGCCCAATTTAAATTTGGGTTTAGAAATATTTACACAGGTTTCTATTTTTAATAATCTTCATCTTTGTTCTTGTAACAACTTTTATATTAACTGCAAAAAGCCCAGAGCTTTTGAGATCAGTTAAAAACTGCTGATTTGACAAAAACTGTTTTCTCCATAAAGCTGCATAATGTGAGTGTGGCTAAATCCAGTGGCCTCATCCTGAAATGAGAAACAGTAGATTGCACATGGCATATCCATTTCACTCAAAGCCTGATGCAGCCAGCCTTGGGCTCATTAATCCACAAATACATTTTCCCCGAAAAATGAGTCTATGTAAATTTTAGAACTCAGAAGTACAATTCAGCTCTGAAAACAGCCTGAGCAGTTTGACAAATTCACATGAGTAGTTTGAGGAATGAGGTGAGTCGTCATTCCTCAGAGAAGAGGGGTTTTCTATACGAATAAATTGCAGTGGTGTTTTGATTTTTCACGAAAATTAGCAGTCACGTTGTTTCAAATACAAGAAACTTCATCAGCAGAGTTGGTGCTGCGAAATGAGTGTGAATTTAGCTTGCGTAACGGTTCTTGATATTCCAGAATGAGGATTTTTTACACCTGACAATATGGAATTGTTTCAGTTGCCTGTTGACTGTAAGACATGTTTATTTGCATGACCCAAAAGCAGTGGGTTGGTTGCTGAGTTTAGTCTGGATTCTGAAAGACCCATGAGTGAAAAAGACTGATTAGAGGAAGACCTGGAGAATTAAGAAATGTACAATGACTGTGAAACGTGCTGCTTTTTTATTGACTTTTCTCTCAAGTTATTTTACATAATTCAGAACTGGATTGCCTTTAGCTGTCAATGCCTTTAGCCAAGCCCTCCCCCTCAAGAAACGATGCTGTTGTACACACTGTTAACTAGTGTTCAGTTGGCTCAACAGTTGTATGGGTGACACTTTAAAAGGTGCAGAAAGCGTTGGTGATACACTGGGAGGAGTAGATCCCGTCTTACAAGGTAGCGGGTGGGACACGGGTTCCGAGAACCATCTTGAAATATGACATGAAATTGAGATCCTGGTCTCAATTATATCAATCTGCTATTGTAAGAAAAGTCAAAGTTCGAGATGAGGTAATTGCTTTCTTTAGTTTACACTCCGCGTGTATTGCAAAACTGATGAGGAGACAAGGAAATGAGAAAGATAAAGAATAAAAATATGAAACCAAATAAAAATAACTTAACATGAAATTGTAGACTCTAAATTTTCAAGGAAAAGCATAGCTACAGTCACCAATCCCCATTGCTTTCACTGTGGGCTAAAGCAAATGGAATGGATAAATGCCATACTGCTCTTTGGAGAATGTTAAGATTTTTATGTCAGTTGGATGTGAGGGGAAAGCAAAAAAAGTCTCTACCCATTTATACCAGCAGACAATGAAAAATGATTCTCCTTCAAATAGATAACAACCTTACCTCATCCCAGCAATACCTAAAATGGTCTGGAATGGCTTTTCATTATCTAGCTTACACATCTGAAAAATGAAAGGCAAGAAGAATAGAAACAGGAAACCAGTTCCTTTTGATGGATGCAGTTTCACTTCTAACGGCACTCTTGAAATTCACATTCTCAGACACATTTGCCCAATAATTTTCAGAGCAAAGTCCTTGGGGGGATTTCCCAAATGACTGCTACATGCATTAAGAGGAACTAGTGCTTTTCTCCCTCTTCTCTTTCCTGAGGTATATATTTGTGTGCAGAATGCTTTGCCCAGATCTTTAGATCCTAGATAGGCAAATACATACCATAGCTGAAATTTGCCCTGCAGCGATGCTCATCTCTGTGCAAACTGCCAGCACAGCGCCTTATGTTGTGTAGGCCAATTTTTGGTCCTTAATGTGGTTCTTCTGTTGTACATAAGAATTTATGTAGATCGTTCCACTGGGGTAAATTTTCTTTATTTGCAAACAGAAAAGATTCTAATTCCATTCCCAACGCAATTGCAAGCCATGCTTAAGAAATGCTTCATCACATACTCCTTTTATAGTTCATAAAATACTTATGTCATCTTATCTTTCCTTTCATTATTTCTGCCTTGAATTGAACGTATGGCTGTGGCTTGGCACTGCCAGTCTCCCAGGTTTTGATGACAGGCAGTCTGATGGAATGGAGATATGAGGTTCTTGGGAGAGGCTTCTTTCTACAATACAGACTCCAAACTAATGGATTACAAATGTGACGCCCATCTACAAGAGGAAGGAGGATACAGGGAACTACAGGCCTGTCAGCCTGACCTCGGTGCCAGGGAAGGTCATGGAGCAGATCATCCTGAGTGCCATCATGCGGCACATAGAGGACAACCAGGCCATCAGGCCCAGTCAGCATGGGTTTATGAAAGGGAGGTCCTGCTTGACTAACCTGGTCTCCTTCTATGACAAGGTGACCCACTTAGTGGATGAGGGAAAGGCTGTGGATGTTGTCTACCTGGACTTTAGTAAGGCCTTTGGCACTGTCTCCCACAGCATTCTCCTGCAGAAGCTGGCTGCTCACGGCTTGGATGGGTGCACTCTGCGCTGGGTTAAAAACTGGCTGGACGGCCGAGCCCAGAGAGTGGTGGTGAATGGAGTCAAATCCAGTTGGCGGCCGGTCATGAGTGGTGTTCCCCAGGACTCGGTACTGGGGCCAGTTCTGTTTAATATCTTTATCAATGATCTGGATGAGGGGATCGAGTGCACCCTCAGTAAGTTTGCAGATGACACCAAGCTGGGTGGGAGTGTCGATCTGCTGGAGGATAGGAAGGCTCTGCCGAGGGACCTAGACAGGCTGGATCGATGGGCTGAGGCCAAGTGTATGAGGTTCAACAAGGCCCAGTGCTGGGTCCTGCACTTGGGTCACAACAACCCCATGCAACGCTACAGGCTTAGGGAGGACTGGCTGGAGAGCTGCCTGGCTGAAAAGGACCTGGGGGTGTTGGCTGACAGCTGCCTGAACATGAGCCAGCAGTGTGCGCAGGTGGCCAAGAGGGCCAATGGCATCCTGGCTTGTATCAAGAACAGGGTGGCCAGCAGGGATAGGGAAGTGATCATCCCCCTGTACTTGGCACTGGTGAGGCCTCACCTCAAGTACTGTGTTCAGCTTTGGGCCCCTCACTCCAAGAAGGGCATCAAGGTGCTGGAGTGTGTCCAGAGAAGGGCAACGAAGTTGGTGAAGGGTCTGGAGCACAAGTCTGGTGAGGAGGGGCTGAGGGAGCTGGGGTTGTTTAACCTGGGGAAAAGGAGGCTGAGGGGAGACCTTATTGCTCTCTACAACTACCTGAAAGGAGGCTGGAGCCAGGTGGGGGTCGGTCTCTTCTCCCAGGTAACTGGTACAGGCTGCCCAGGGAAGTGGTTGAGTCCCCATCCCTGGAGGTATTTAAAAGACAGGTAGATGTGGTGCTCAAGGACATGGTTTAGTGGTGGACTTGGCAGTGATAGGTTAATGGTTGGACTCGATGATCTTAAAGATCTCTTCCAACCTAAACGATTCTATGATTATTACTCAGAAATTGTCTAAATAGCCCCGTGGCTTCTCTGACACTGGTCAAAATCCAGTGGAAATACATGTCCGCTCTGTGGGGATAAAAGGGGCAGTCAGGGCTATTCTTCAGCTCTGGGTGCATCCCAGCAACATGCTGTCTCTATTGGATGAAAGAGGAGGATGGGAAAATAACAAAATTAAAAACTTGCTAATAAATTATGTAAATCTTTTGGTCTACGAGAATAGCAAATGCGTAAGATTTTAGTTTGTTTTCCTCCATACTCCTTTTATGCCCATCATGGAACTGGAAAGCATAAAGGGCAGAGACCCTGCTGTACTGTGTCTGCAGATCATTTAGCAGAAGTGGACCTTGTTCTTGTTTAGGAGCTGGGAGTTCCTTTGAGCACTAAAACTTAAAATTATTGTTAGTTTTATTGACTTAAGACACAAGCCTTTAACATATTCTCTGTTCCTCCATTCAAACTTAATTATTTAAATGCCTAACTTGTTTACAGCTTACAAAACCATTGTTTTGGGAACATTTTATTGAATAATAGGGCAAAACAGAGAAGAAGTTTATTTAAAACTGGAAGATTTGGACTGCATCCAACTTCTGAGCTTAGCTTGCTTGCTTGGAGAGAGGATCAGCAATAATATGCTTCAGGGTAAAATACTGTGACTTAACTGCATCTGTTGTGTGACTGATGGTGCTATAAGGTTTGACAAACATTGGCTCATTGTCCTTTATTTCTTTTAATGCCTCATGTATTTTTTAAATAATATTAACAAATGATAATAACTGGAAGTTCATGGACCGCTTTTGTGAAGGCTGTAAGATACCAGTGACATATGTGCATATGTTTAAGGAATGGTCTGGAAATCTTGAAATGATCTGAAATGGTGAGGAAAATGCTGATATCAGGAGTTTGGATTTGATCTGTGAAAGATATAAATAGTGACTCGGTGTCCCCATTGTTATTGCAATAGCAGAGTGTGCTAGATGTTGCTGCGTTAAATATTTACAAATGATGCATACATAAAAACAAAACCCAAAGTGGAGTACATTGGCACTAACCATTCAAGCCCAAATTATTGTTCAAACACATAAAGCTGTTGCAATTCATATCGCCTTTAGTATGTTTATTTAATCTTAATGTTGTATATGTGGATCTGAGGCAACTTTTAGCTTTTGAATCAGCAGTACCATTAGGCATTTTATAGGCTTCTAAGGTCTTCTGCATTCCTTTACCAAGCTGTTTTGTGTGCCCGCGCCTCCTGCTTTGCTGCCTGTGTTTGATGTGAATGGTACTATGAGAGAAGAGCATGAACTGCATATGCTGAATAGTGGGCTTAATGTTATAGTGGGTGTTATAATAGAGAGCAGGCTATTAAGAGAGTCTGGACTAGGTATGCTGAAAAAGCAGAACAACGAGAAAACGCACAAGACACGAATGGTGATGTTTCCATGGAATCATCTGGACTGAAAATTACAGATTTGATCCGCAGAGGTAAAGGATTCAAATACTTACCAATGTTAAATGTCTCCAATCCTGCAGATGCATATACCTCCCAAGCCTTCCAGATCATGAGAAGGTCCTTAAACTTTCGATGACAGCTGGAACCTGCGAACACCTGGAGCAGTTCTGTTGTATTTTGTGGATGCTGTTGAGGATGGCAAGAAAATTTCTTCACTTCTACCGGTATGTAGCAAAGTGCTTTATTTTGCAGTCTTTCTGTGCTGGCAGAGAGAGATCATTAGGGACAAATGACATATTTCATTTATCTCAGACAAGCTATTTACAAGCTTTTCCAGGGTTTCCTATGAATCTTACCCTTCCCCACAAATAAACAATGCTGGAGTTCTGGCAGTGTTTTAAATTTGAAGAGAATTGGGATCCAACAGAGGCTGCAATCCATGGGACAGTAGTTAATATAGCAATTTCTATAGCAACCTTCAGCTTCTATTAGTCTCCATGGGTGCACAAAGTCTCTAATGGTAGAAGCCTAGGGAGACCTGGCTTTGAAGTGTATCATCTGGGAAGTGACCATAAAAAGGATACATTCCTCAGTTTCACCACTTGCAAAACTTCCATTCTTAGGCTCCAAAAAGCACAGTTATTGCCAACATGACAGACATTAGGAGGCAAAACCACAGGCATACTGATCTATAGGAGAGTAATGCAAAAGGTCCACAAAGAATACTGACCTTGTTTGCAAGTAATGGAGAAGGTCAGTGCCAAAAGCAGCTCAAGTTAAGAGTTACAGCTGGAAAAAACAGGCAGAGAATATGCTGACTGTTGTTTTACACTGCTTAGCTAAGAAGCTGGGAGTGACTGAGGATCACTTCCCAACACAATTGCAAGAATAAATGCTGTGGCCACAGGTGGTAGTATAAATTCCACATCAGTGACGGTAAATTAAGTCTTCTGCCCTGACTGTATACCTGAAAATCATGAGGATCAAGGAGTCAAGGCACTACAATTCAAAAATAAATAAGCACTACCACGTTTCCACCTAATGCAGGCTGAAAACCCATCCATTACTGAAAGTTACTGTCGTAAGATTGTTCTGGATTCACTGCAACAACAGACCTTTCTTTCAGATGGTTGTCCAGCAGTCAACTGACTTAATTCTGGTCACAGTTTTTTTACCTGAAATGGCCTTGTTAAATACAGGTGTGATGTGAACGTTCAGTGTTTGTTAAATCTGTAAAAAACTACAGACCATCACTCCAGGACAGAAGTATCTTGTAATAGTAGTGACAGCACGTGACATCTCCCATACCCTGTCATCTTCATTGCCAGCCTATAGTGAGTAGCAAAGTGTCACAACTGAGTTTCCTCTTGGCAGGATTTATATCGCCTAATTTTAAATATCTACAGCATAGATGTCAATGTAAGAGCTCATTATCCAAACTCCCCCTGCAATCAGTGGAGAGAAATGGCCACTTTTAAGGTTGAGCTAATCAATAATTCACCAAAGAAGGTGAGGGAAGGTACCTTTTTTTCATTTGCAGAGTCTCAGGGAATCAATATGCTGGATGTGAGAGAGTTTCCATTCCTTGTGATATATGCCTCAGGTCTCTAATTCTCTTGTTAAGTAGTTGCAAGTGTTTTAATGTCAACATTAAAACCCCTCCCCAAAATTAATAACAATGGTATTTTTCTAGTATAAGCAATAGAATACATTATTTATACTTTCATTGCATCTCAAAACAGTGTTTCAAAGTAATGTATATATAACTGTATTATTGAATGAGTTGGTAGTACTGCTTGTAAATATTTCTTAGGGCTGTTACGCTATGTTAGAGGCTTTGAGTAAAGATATACCACTATCAAAAAGGAGCAGCATGGTTAAACAGTAGAGCAAAAGGAGGCTTTTATAAATAAAAAAGCATCTGGCTCAAAATGGGAGGTGGAAAAAGAGCATAACCTTGGCTAGTTAAATATAAAAGCAGACCATATATAAATATAAAACCATGAGGCAGACCTAAGAAGATTTTGAGGAACAACTTGCTGAAGGCATAAAACTGTTGAAGAAAAAAACCTTTTTCTCCAGAGAAGAGATTCTGCCAGAGAAGCTGAATAGCCAATAGATGTGTAAAATACACATGCAAGAAAAATGACATGGCAGAAAAGCTGAAAGAATTATTTGCATTGGTGTTCACTCTGGAGGAAAGTTTGATTTTTCCTTCACGGTGCCAAGGCTGAAGACTTGCCTTGTGTTCAGGTGCTGGTAGGAGAGATATTAGAATAAATAGAAATGAGAAGCAGATACAACAGAGCTGGAATAAATTTTCTCATTTTTCATTAGAAAGAGAACTAGTGCTGTCCTCCAGACATCTGGGCTGGGAATCTCTGCTGTTTAATATATTCATAGCTGAACTACAGAAGTGACCAAGAGTAGTGAGTTGATCAGGTTTTCTGGTGGAAAAATTATTTTTGAAGATGTTAGTCAAAATCGAAGCTGAGAAAAGTGTTTTGAGAATCATTTGTGAATAGTTCCCTGAAAATGTCACCTCAACACTTTCACCAAGTGAAAAAGGGTAATGAAATATTGGGAATTATTAGTAAGAAAATGGAAAATGAAATAAAAAATTGCTGCATGCCAGTGTACTCAATGGCAGATCTACATTTTGAATGTGATGTGCAGTTCCATCAGCCTGCTCCTAAAAAGGCAATATGGAATTAGGAAAGGCAGAGAGGATATCAGGAGTGGTCAAGTATGAATGGCCACGGAAGAGGCACTAACAGTCTAAGACACTTCAGCGGGGAAAGAGGGTGCCCAGGAATCACGGGATAGAGGTTTCGAATGGCAAGGCGAAGGTGGGAATATTATTCATTTCTCTGAACACAGCACCTACGAGGCGTCAGATAACATGGTTGTGCTGCAGACTGAGAGCAAACAAAAGGAAGTACTCATTTTGCACAACACACAATTAAGTCATGGGATCCATTGCTACAGGATGTTTCGTATGCCAAAATATATATAGGTTTAAAAAATGATTAGACAATTCATGAAAGAAAGGTCCATTGAGGGCTACTAAACAGGAAGATGCTGATGTAACCTCCAGCTCAGGAAGTCCCCAGGCTGCAGGTTGCCAGGAGCTGTGAAAGTTACTGCGGGAATGCTCGTAGAGTCTGTCTTTTTGCATCTGTTACTGGTCACTGCCCTCTGGGGAACAGGGAGCAAGCAGCGGTTATTTTTTGCTGTGGTTGCTGCATGCAGCTGGTGACATACCATATTTTGGAATCTGTGTCTTAGGATATTAAAACTGAAAGAAGAACTGAATTTAATTTTCTTCATTCCTGCAGTTTGTCTATTTCATGCATTTCACTCAGTTCTGGTGATGAAACTAGACCGCTCGATTCCTTTTCAATTACAGTGTGTTCAGTTTTCTAGGTCTCCAGTTCTACCAAAATTATACAGTCTGGATGTCTGACATTCCTGGACAGTATCACCAAATAAGAGCAAAGAAACTACCAAAAATATAAGGAACAAAACAAACTAATGAGGATATTTCTATTCACGCTGAGTTCTGCATTGGTCTTCTACCGATGGCTATATCTGAAATGTCAGTAGTTAATTTTGGTTCATTGTTAGTATCTTAACCCAGTGCCTATTTTAAAACAATGCGGATGCCCATTCCCTGGGAATTCAGCACCTTTCTGGGGGTTTGGGACCTATGTCCCTTTCTGGTAGGCGCTTTGAACTCTTCAACTGCAATTTCTCATAACAGGTATGATGGGTATTCCTCCTCCCACGTTGGGAATTGTTCCTTAAAGGCAGACTTAGAACAGGAAAGAGCAATTATAAAAATTCTATTTTAGGGAAAATCAATCTAAATATGAGTTACCCAGAATAAAACAAGTTCTCTTTGGTGGTAATAGCCAAGCGTAATCTTTCTATCAGATGGAAATGTAATGGGAAATCAATGACTGGACTACGCTTTGTTCGTTATATTTTGCCGCCACACTAATGGAATCCCTGAATTTACTCAGCCTATCTGCCAACTGCCATGTCCGTGGAGGAGCAATGCAGCCGAGGAAATCTAACCCCAGAAGAGAAATATCAGATAGAACACACGGACATTTAGGCGCTCCATAACATATTACAGAGATCTTAAGAATAACTACAAATAACAAGCAAACTAGCAAAGATTTTTGGTAACGATATAGTAAAGACAGACTCTTAATTGATTCAGGAAGTTGATAATTTCTTATTAAAAGAAGACTTTACAGTTTTCGGTTGTTAGAACTGTAGGTTGATATCTTGACAATATTTAGTTTTCCTTAAGGTGATGTTCACTTTAAACCGACATTTAGAACGTTAAATAGCAAGTACTAGGCTTTCCATGGTAATATATTGCTTTTAACATTTGTAAGCCATAGAGTCTGCTGTTAAGGAATGATATGATTAGTCGAAAAGATCCCACCAGCTCAGGTTAGCCAGCAAATTGTTCTTTTTAGCAGACACTTCTATACTTAGACAGTTGGAAAAAAGATGTTATTTGTTAGTACCATTTCAGTTCAAATGTATGTGACACTGATACTTCAAGCTGAGAGCTTTTGTATTTGAAAGAAATGGAACTGGAAACACTTTTGCTGTAGGAGCAACTTTTACCCATTTTAGAAAAACAACTATGAAGCTCAAGGGAGGTTGTGTCTTTTGGTAGTTTTAATTTTTCAAATCGCTGCAAATTTTTTACCTTTTTCCTGTGTTAAAGTTAACAATACACTGATGTTCGTTTTGATAAATTAGAGACTATTCTTATTTGTAAGAATAGTATTTTATTTGTGCACCTCTGCTGCTAAACCTGTGTTTCAAAGCTATGTAGATTTCTCCTCTTTCCATTACTCCTCTTAGACATTTGTTTCAGAACTTCACTGATTATTAGAGATGTCCTTCAGACTTCTGCAACATTTTTCTGATTAATGCTAACGTTGTCTTTTTGCTTAAGCAGCTCTTCTTCCTATTTCTCATATGTATACCTGGAAACAGTAGCTGCACTTTCTCAGCCTTTGTTTTGCGTAGGTCAAAGAAATCCGTCTTTAAAAATACTTTTAAAAATTCTTAAGACAGATCATTTGCCGCCCCATCCATCTGAGCAGTTCTCCTTTTTACCAATGTGAAATAATTTTTTTCCTTAAAAACAGGTGATAGAATTGTACCATTGCCTAGATAAACCCTGTTCTGTGCTGTGTACCTACAGAGCTGGTGTGCTCATCTGACTCGTGTGTAATGTTTTTCTCTGCATAGTACTTCATTAGGTTTGCAGAAGGGGACTGAAGTGCCTTCTTTGCATTATTTTCAAAGATGTAGTTGTTGGAGTGCCCAGATAGTTCCTAGTTAACATGTTTCAGCCTTGTAGCAATTATGTAGTGACAATTAGCATTTCAGATATTTCTGTATATTCCATTGACAGTCTCTGAAGTTTCTATGGAAAATGATGATTATGAGCCTATCAAAATAGCTTATAATTGCTTTCCCGCGTTTCTTTTTTTGAAAGAAAAAATATTATAAAAAGCATGATGATGCACTATTCAACCGTACTTTTTCATATTCTAAATACACACTCATGTCCATCCTCTGAACTTATGTCCTTATCATTGCACAGAAAACTGGTTTATCTCCAGAGAGCGTCCAGAGGCTCTTCTTGGTCTGCGGAGTCAAACGCGCGACCAATAATCTCCGTATCAGGAGTAACTTGGTCCTGGGTCCTTTCTGCCACTTCTAGGTCACGCTCAGCTCTGGGCTGCGCCGCCCCATAGCGCTGTGAATCAGCCTTTTTCAGAGCGGGGCGTCTGGCCCGCGGCACAGAATTGTGGGGTTTTGCTGCAGCCATGAAACTTCGAATCCTTCTGCGGAAACCAGAGAATATATCAGTGTCAGGCCAGTCTGCAATAGCCTTATTCAGGTCTGGGCCCTACGCCAGATTTCACGTCGTTTCATTGCTTCTTACTCGTAATGGATAATAGCACTGCTGTGACCAATTCTGGAGGGTTTTTTTTTTTTAAAGTACGGGCTGAAACTCTGCCACTGGATCAGAGACACTTTAGATGATCAAACTCTCTTCTGTTGCATGAAGTGAGTTACTGATTTCTTAACCTTACCATGAATTTTCCTTTACTTGTTAGTTAGTATGAGACCAGTAATAAGTAATAATGAATTAATTTAATATGCAGTATATATATTGGCATATTACTGATTTGCACTCTACTGTTACTTAGACAAGCATAGGCTATTGCTTCTTTTTTTTCAGTGTTTCTATTGTGCTTGTCATGCATATCAAAATTCAAGGCCCACCATATTTGAGTAGGTCATAGGTATCTATACATGGATGTTTGGAGGTTTCCCAGACCAGGGCACAAACATTTCTTAGAAATCAGGTGGGAATAATCTGTGAGAGGCTCTGCATCAAATGAGTGTGAAGTCTGGCAAAATTGCCATCAGTTTTGGAGAGACCAAGGTTATACCCAGGCTGGTAAAAAACAGAAGTGAGGAAATTAAATACTAAGAAATACAGTAAATGTTTTGATTTCAGGAGAGATATAAATGTTTCTTACTAGAGGTATTCTAAGGAAAAGAATGACTGATTTTTTTTTTTTTTTTAAAGTGATGATCTTTTTTAGGATTTATTTAACGTTCTTCTGGAATTTCACCAAACATCTCTCTGAGTTACGTTTGCTATAAAGTGTTAAAAAACTGATCCGTAAAAAGGAGTCAGTTTTCTATTAGGTTACCAGATTTTTAGAGTGCTTTTTCTAGAGTTGCTTCTGGTAGCCTCTTGGTGTCCCGCCCGTTAATTTCTAAGACTTTTTCCATGAGCGATTTTTTAATCTGATCAATTAGCTTTTTTCTTCTGCGCGGCTGTCTTTTGCAGTGCTTGTTTGTTGGGTAGTTGTCTTAAATTCAGAGCTCCAGAGAGGTGCGTGAACCTTGCCTTTAGCCACCCCTCGCTCTCACTGCTTGTGGACCCGTTCTAGCCCCAAATTAGCAAAGTCTCCAGGTTTCCTGAGCGGGTGAGGGCCCAGCAATGACACCCGCAGCCAGGTTTCGCAGGTTTATTCTGCGTGCCACCTGAGCCAGCAGCCGGGTGTCATGCCAGGGGCTGCTTTGCTGAATGTAAGGTGATGCTGGTGTAGCGTGGCAGAGGCACGGAGGGATTAAGTGGTAGGTGGGGCGTTGCTTCACACACCCAAGGAGTTATTTGTTGTTATAATTTGTGGGAAGAGTTTTAGAAAGGTGTTATTTATGGTTCATGGACTACAATATGCAGTAGCAGAGCTCTGCTGTAAGGGTTAATACAGCCATACCACAATCGTTGACCTCGGGACAGCTGAATAGGGAGAGTCTCCCTGTGCCGCCCGAGCCACTCTGCTTCCTGAGCCTGCGGGAATGGAGGGGAGGGGACGGGAAGGGAACAGGACTGCCAGTATCTTCTCCTGGGAGGCTGCCAAGAAGAAGTAGCTTTAATTTCTGTGGAAGGCTTGGCAGTTCCCAATCATTCCAGCCATCTTTCCGGGAAGCACCATGCCGCTTCCAGGCAGTCTCAGGAGGAGAGGCTGTGGGGGTCTTGGTCTGGATTTTCCTCCTTGGGAAACATGGCTAGGAGCTGCACGGATCTGTGTTGGGCCCCAGTAAGAATATCTATATTGGGATGTGTAGGCTTCTATTTTATTTTTGGCTGTTCTTTTGCCCTCAATTAAATTTTCCCCAAATTCTTTAGCTGGTCTGCGCAGCCTGTGCATGGGACAGCTGTCCAGGCATCCACGGATGGAGCAAGTGGCTGTGTAGCGACCAGAGTGAGATGGAGGTCTCCATGGCAGCTCCTCCCTTCCCTGCTGGGTGACAAAAGAAATAGATCCTCAGGTCCCTGTAGTGTGAAGCTGTGGTTTGTTAAAGTAAATTACATTTATTTTTCTTTCGAGTTATTTATTATTATGCTTTTGCTCAGTTATCAAATTGGAAGCAAATGGTGGAAGAATTTGCTTTGCACGTAAATGAGAAAGACTGAAACTACTTCACTTCGCCGTGGCACTTTGTATACAGTTTGCTTAAGCCCAAATGGCTAATCTTTCCATAATGAACTTGAGTATGTCTTTTCACATGAGTAGCTTCAGTGACTTTAGTGAGATTTCATGCATTAATAGGCAAGCGAGATTTTACCTTTGAGAGCACCAGATCCTTTTGGAAAAATCCTATAATGTTTAAGTAGAAAAGAAACCAAAGAATTTATAGATTAATGGCTCAAGCCTACAGAACCTAAGGGAGGGTTTTCATAGATTCTTTTAACATCTGGTAACATTTTGCATTAATGTTATGTTTACATGGGGTTAATAAACTGAGCAGCAGTAATAGGAATTGTAGGGAAGTAAGCAAAGTACACAAGAGGCAGTAGAAATCACCCTTATTAATAGTCTATTAAGCAGTTGCTCTCAAACAGTTTGTAACACTTTGTTAATGTTTTAATGGACACCTGAATAATTATTCCTCTTTATCAAGTATTTAAAAATGGAATCTCCATATAAAGCATGATCATGTATCCTATCACATCTGAGTGCAGGAATAGGATATTTGTTCTGTGCTTTAGGGTTTGTCCAAGCATCAGTAAAATAGGTCCTCTTTCTTATTGTATCTGCCAAATGTAATCAACCTAACCAAAAGAATGCAGTCGTTCTTGACCTGTAAATACACTAAACACATTTTGTGTAACACTCTGCAGTCATGACTTGGGCAAGTATCCTGTGACTCTGGTTGAGGAGGCAGGCTACCTGCTTTCTGTTTCATTACCTTATCAAGATAATATCAAATTCAATGAAAAGCTGCTAATTCACTAATTAAGTTCACTTCTAATTAACTTAGATTTTTTAAGAGTTAAGTAGTATTTATTAGGAATAAACCAGCACTGCAGCAGTTGGCCCTCTGTGGTGACACAAATGGTGTATTTCAAAATGGGCAAATGTAAAACAGGAAACGCAGATCATATTTGAGAGGATCGTGGTTATATAAACTTGTTTGTTAGGGGAATTAACTTCCAGTGATTTATTATTCTGCTTGTGCAACATATAGCACAGAAATACATGAGCCTGTTTGCAAAAGCTGCACAACTGCCGTTGGAAGAGTGGGGCCTTTTTTTCCCTCTCTGTTACAAGGATGAGCAGATGTTAAGCAACGCTTCACTATTTTACGATTGAGATTTATAAAGGTTAGCAATATGTATTGAAAAGTCTTGAGGTATGTTTTCTGTTAGAGACTGATAAAAGAAATTAATGACATCTGGAATTTTAAAGAAGAGTAAAAATTGCTTCATTTAAAGCAGCAGTCATAAGAGCAAAATTAACGTGCAGAACATTGATGTCTGATTCCTGAAAGGATGTACGTATTGTGTTGTAAATGGTTACCAATGTATGGGAAAAGGAGAACTTGATTTAAAACAATTGAGTAGGGAAATACATGAATCACTAGGAGAATAGGGAGAAGTTAACTATACTTCCGAAGTGTAGCAATTTAGGCTACAATAATAAGAACTTTTTTTAAAAGAGTGAAAATTCAAATAACTTACCTTTGATATCCTCTCCTTGAGTAATAATTACGCATGATTTCTACAAAAATGCTCTTCTCATAAGCAATCTATAAGAAACTATATTACTAATTTTTTCACTCTTTGTAATGTTTCTAATCATCATTAATGGCTTTCATTATTATTCAGTTATTCCGTTTTAGAAAAGCCTGCCAGTTATGCCAAATTATGTAGCGGTATATGAGATTCTATGGGTGTTTCTTTGCCAGATACTAGAATGATAAGTGACTATTTGTTCTTACAATATGAGAAAAATGAATTGTTACAGATTCAGGATACTTTATGACCAGCCAGTAACATCCCAGGCTGTACCTGCAAGCAAGAACATTTGAATCACAGAATTATAAAATACAGACTGAAAATGATATAAAACACTATTCTTGGGTTTATAGTTTTTTCCAACTGTTTGGTGTAGCGCCCGAGCAATCTGTGATTAGCTTTGTCATACAGACTAAATCTGTGGGCTTATTTTTTAAATCTCTCCTACCACTTTCTAACCAGCACAGTTGTTCCAATTCCTTTATGACATGAATTTTCATTTTCCCCATTCACAAGCACATCCCCCGTCAGAATACTGGGGACCTGATTTAAATGGTTATCAGTGTCACTGCAACGCACAGTCATTTTCTGTTGCCTTTTTTGCTCACTGGCTAAGGATATGCTGTCCTTATTTGCTTAATAAATGGGCAGTTAAGGATCTTCATTTTTTATGCTTGCTGCACATTCATGTTTTATTATTATTTTATTCTTTCTATTTATAGATTTTACATTAATGTTTGATGAATTTTCCACATAAATAGCAATGCTTGATGTAATTCATATCACTCTTAATATGTACAATTTGCATATATTATCCCAAGCAATGACCTAGTAAATGAATTAAATAAGCCTTGGTAGTAAGAATGACATATCTGAGCCCATTTAGACAACAAAAGCCAATGCCTCACCAAAGCAGGGCAGTACTGAGAAAACACAGACACCATCTCAGAATACACTATATATTCTAATTCATCCCAACCTCTGTTGCAAAGACACAAACACCTTCAAAGAACGAACCAGTGTCTGAAATAAACCAGTCAAGGGTAATATTTTCAGTTCTTTTAGTGAGCAACAATATAATTTTAACATATTCTTGAAGAACAAATCCTCCAAAGAGTCGTGTGTGGTTTTCATTAATTTTGAACCTAAAAACATTAATTATATCAATTATATGAAAGCATCAGTGAAAGAATTGTAATTGCTTGCATTGTGCAAGCCATGCTGGGCTCCTAGCTTTTCTTCCTTGAGGAGCTGCCACAAAACAACCACTTAAGGAAAAGAGACTTGCGGATGTTTAAAGTGATGGAGCAGGAGTGTTAAACAGATTCTAGGTAGGTTTCTATACATCTGCTTTACCTGATAGCATTTCTGTTGCCATCCATTATACTGGGTAACTGTTACCCAGCGAGGAAAGAGGCATCTTCTGAAAGGTATAATGGGATCCATTTGGATTGTGTAGCTTCCCTAAGATTTGCTGAGACAAGATAGTCATTAAGACTTATGCCATTCCTTCAGGAAACGGCTATCATATGACTTGAATATTATTAGGGAAATATGTATTCCTTTAGTGATCATTCAGTGTTAATATTAATTTATATATATTATTAATCTCTCTGTTGTGGTCATGCTTTTTTTTTTTTCTTTTCTCAGTGATTCGTATTTAGGTTATTGGACTGGTTTCTCACAGATTCTTACATTAGCTTCACAGGATTTACATTAATTTCATGCTGTTGGAATTATTCCCAGCGATCTCATTGTGAGGTTTTTTTCCCTGTCCTTACAATTGTTCTTTGCTTTCCCTTTGGCAACTATGGAAATGTTAGGCTTTTTCTACACAAATTAATTATTTCAGGCTAAACTTCTTTGTTTTGATGGGAAAGAAAGTTGTGCCTGTACAGTGAAGCCATTATACCTGCTGTATATTGAGAAAATGTATTTGTACATTTATGCCAGTATAATTTTGTTTGGTGAAATAACTTCAGTGTGATGTTCTATGGTCTATTATTTTTATAAGACCACCGAACCTTCCAGCACTACTCTGCACCTTCACAGTTAGATCAGTGACTGGCAAGCCACATTTATTCATTACAAGTTATATTTGACGGATGTGCCCATCTATTTCCCTGGGTGCTCTTGATAAAACTTAAACCAAAAATACAATCAAGACAAACTGGGTAATAACTCCCTCAGAATTTCAGGGGAACATCACGAACACCCTTTGAAAGCCAGCATGTTTGTTTTTTTTTTCTTGTACCAGTGCTCAATTCCACATAAAGAGCCAGCTGACATTTGAATCCAGTTCTCCTCAACCATCTAGATGAAGAGGCAGCCTACTCTGGAAAGGAACAATCCCAATCTATTTTATAGCAAAGGCAGAAGCTTTTCTACAGCTGAAAACCCCATATGGAGAACACTCTACTGCCAAATTTCTATCTATTAAGTTGAATAGGATCCAGCATATGTGGCTCCCTTGATTACAGAGCTGACCGAAATGTGCAAAGAGAAATGTGTTCTTTTAAACAGACAGCTCCTAAGACAATTTGGGCTTGAAGGCTTATAAAATTCAAATTCCACCTGGATACATGTAATCATCAAGGGACAAAACCCTGAGCTCTACCATTTTATGCTCCTGGTAAGATGCACTGCCTACCGGAGAGTAAAGCATTTGCTGCATTCTGCACTAGCCAATTTCTCTAGCTCATTTTAAAGTGTAATTTAAGCCTCTTTTTTTATCCTTCACTATGCCTCTCTGATGACAAAACCAGTTTTCTAACTCCCAACTGCTGGTAGGCTACATCCACTTTTCGATCCAGGGGTAAGGCTTACGTTAGACACTTGAAACCAGTTCACTTGGATGCTGGTAGCCCAAAATTGCCACGTTGTATGGACAGTTCAATGCAGACTGCAAAACCTACCCAAGAAACGGCGTGGGTACTTGTGGGCAGCCAACCTTGACCTACACAGCAGCTATATTTGTACTCAGGGGAGGTAGCTTATAGCTGGGTCTGTACAGTCTCCGCGCACACCTTTGGTCATATTAGACTGGATCGCTGGGCTGCACAGCTCTATTTATTGGAAAAGCCTGACAGAGATTTTGTCATCTCTGAACCCTCCTTACAAGATCTCTGAGCTGATGGTGAAAGCAACTCAGAAGCAATGCCTTAACTAGCGTTTAATAGACAGAAGAAACTCAACTGGTTACAACAGCAGCTTAATACAATTAGGGAGCCTCTGTGGCCAGTTTATTGCTGTCTGGTTTGGGAGGAGCCCTGCTTATTGGAGTCTGTACGTGCCAGCTATGCCAGAGTAATACAGGGTAATCCAAGACAAATTCAAGCAATTCGGTAGCTACAGCAGAGCACCTGGCACATCGTACCTCTGCACCACATTAATGCCATTGTACGTGTACATTTTGTTGGTGTCCAGCATTCGGTTTAGCAGTTGGTCTCACTCAGCTAACAAACCCTGTCTGGACAGTAGCACCGTAAGGGTTTAAGCTTCCTGTTGATTTTAGGTATTGGTTTGGGACACGGAAGACATTGAGCCAGGTAGGTACCTACTTCACATCAGTGTGTCAGCCAGGAGCGAACAGGCTGTCTGTGACTAAGGTGTAGTCATTAGAAGAGAATCTGAAAAACTGTTCCAGTGTCCTGGCCAGTATAGAGAAGGGGCGACAGCATTCTCCCTTATTGCTACTCCATTTATAGTGTCAGGTTTATGGAAAGTCTTTGAGAGTCAGTAGGATGTAGGCATTTAACCTGCTTAAGTACTTTTGTAAATCCCTTTGGACATCCACCTAAACCATTAGGCAACAGAGAGCTTTACATTTTCAAAGGTAAAGTAAAGACATTAAGTAATTAATCCCCACAATGTTCCTGTGATCTGTTATCATTTATATGGAAGAGGAGGCTGAAAGGAAGAAACTAGGGTTACATGGAGATACACAGAAATACGGGATCTCTTGATAATCAACCCTATGGTTATTTCCTTCCTGTTATTCTGCCGTACGGCTATTTGTAGATGATTAAAGTTGGATCCATAGACTTCCTGCACAAATGAAGTCTCAACTCTGACTCACCTGCCATCCTATTAAGAAAATATAATAGAAAATGAGGACATATCCCTTGTGTTTTCTCAGGTTTCAATTGTTTCCAGAGGCCCAGGCAGCATGGAAAAGTGGTTAGTAACGCACTAACACTGGACAAAATCTTTCACAAACCATGTGTCTTTGAAAGGTTGCTTTTTTGATGTGATGTGCAAGAAACTTTTTTCTTTTTTCTTTTTTTTTTTTAATCTGCCTGACTCCATTGACTAAATCTCGACAATAAGAATGTAAGTTTGAGGATTTAGGTACAAAGAGAAGAGCAGCAGTTACGCACCAGTTTTCTTTTAGTGGAGAAGTGATTAGACAGATGCCAGCTGGAAACAAGTTTTGAATCTCTCTGTATTTCAGACCTGCAGTGTAGCCCCAGTGCTGTTTTTTGGGAAAGACGGGAGATAGACAATAACCAGGACTTTATCTGAGTACTCTGGGGAGTGGCTGCACTGGCCCATGGGAGTCCCATGCATTGAGAGTGGATGTTAAGGCCTCTCTGCAAAGGTTGTAAACAAAGATCAGTGAATAACTGCAGAGATAAAGAACTGCATCTTCCACGGTGGATGGTCTCCAGACACCATTAGCGAAGTCAGTAGCATGCGATATTGCTTATCATCCCTGATGTGCCAAGTCACCAGTCTGTGAGTGATGGCTCTTGTCCTCAGTGGAATATGCCAAGTGGCTGGCTAAGCCCTGCAAAATATGAAGACTGGTAAATCCCATGGGCCTCAAAGGCAGACTTCAGTCACTGTAGGCACCTACATGGATCAAGACAGTGGGAGAAATCCCACTGTGAAATTGTGAAATGTGAACTATAGATGCTATGCAAACTGTAACAAGAAAGCTGCACAGTGGAATTAAGGGACTGTGGCCATTCCTCAACTTACAGAAGCAAATGCCAGGTCCAGAAGCATCTCTAGTCACTGTGCAGTCCAGTTTAAGGATATGGTTGGGTCTAAACCCAGTCCATTGCCAGCTTTTATATTCAAAAAGGTTAAGCCAAGGACTATTCAGCAGGGGGGAAATTCAGTTTTTCTTCCATTTTTGGGATGCTCTATCTAGATACCGAACAGATTGAAATAACCAAATAAAAGACTTCTCCATAGAGAAGGAACACCAGAGTTTAGTATGTGTCCTGTGTAGTCTTAAGCTCAGCTTTAATAAATTAGCCAGAGCTGCATGAGTATTCATTGAGCAGAGGTGCAAGGAGCAAAGTTAGACAGAACTTGGGAAACACATTTAATAATTTTCCTCTCTTTCATTAGCATTTGATTCTCACAAATACTTTATGACTAGTTTTAACTCATGGTAACCGTATTCTTGATGTCTTGGCTTAAGGGGTACCTTGGAAGTTTCAGTATGAATTATTTATTTTTAATAATTTTTTTGCAAAGCCTTTATTTGCTGGGCACTATACGTCTGGCTAGGAGCGAGTCACTGTCTTGAAGGATGACATTGAAGACAGCACTGTTTGTACAGCCCAGTAGTAGCAGAAACAGAATTGAGTCCCAATCCATTACTCTAAGCACAGGGCCATGCTGTGTTTCCAGTCAGAAAGCTCAGACTTATTTTTTTCTTATTCTTGGTATATTGCGTGTGTGGTACTATTCAGGGTTGAAACCTGGTCTGTAAGATTCAGGAGGTTTATTTTCCAGCTTTGCCAGTCTATTCTTGCTGCTCGTTCAGCCTGGAAAGTCATTTCCCCAAGGATCTCTGGACTCATTTCAGGTTCAGAAAGCTTGGATTTCAGATTGCTCCCCTACCTATTTTTGCTCAGTTCCTGTGCTTTCCCCTCTTGGACTTGCATTTGCCCAGGAGAACCAGAGAAAGTTGGCTTTTTCCGAGACATCTGTGCAACAGTAGATAATATTGTCATCAAGACACTAGTAGTATTGCATTGCGTTTCATCACTTAGGCAGTGTCTGTTCAATGTTCATCCTGTGCTGTGTTGTCAGCTCGAGGCACATGACCTCATTGGACTTTAAACGCTTGCAAAATATGATCAGGAAATAGCTTTGTGGTTTTCTTGATGTGGAAGTCCTTTTCATAACGCCTGAAGTGCTCAGCAACTTTTAATGGTGCGTCCTAAAAATAATTGTTTAAAAAAGCAGAGGTGCAATGACAGCACATTAGTTTCAATTCTTAATTTTTTTAGTGATACACAACTAGTGACTTCGGTGAAATCCCGCCTTCACTGAAGTCAGTGGCAGAACTTCCAGTGACTTTACTGAGGGCCAGGATATACTGGTGTAGTCCTTACCACCTAAATGGTTGACAGCTAGTAAGAACTAATATCATACTATTTCTCAAATGTTACTAATTTAAATATAGATAAGTTTTACCATAAAAAGTAACATGCAAATATCTCTGATTGAGAAAGATCCCTTACTCTTAGCTGTGAGCTCAAATGATCCTAATATTCAAATATACTGCAGTATTTATAAGCAGTGGAGCAGAACTTTCTCAAAGTTATGGCTGGTATCCGAGCACCGTAACATTTACAAACATTAAATGAACAAAACCATATATTTTTATGTTTGCCATTCCAGACCCATGAAACTTATCTGAAAGGTTACGAGACAAGGGACTGAAAATGAATCTATTACACAATTGCTGCAGGGAGTTGCTGAGCACAGTAATTAATTGCTGGTGTATTCATTTGTGGCAGGAGGAGCAGCAGAAGGAAAATATCTCATTGAATTTAGAATTGTATTTATTCATGTATGCACTGTGGTGTTACAGCACAATTATTATCTGACACACTGGAAGCGGACTTGTGCTCCGTTAGTTGCTTGAGCTATGTGCTATTATTGGGTGATCTGCTACAAAAATGCACAAAACATTTACTTTGAGCGATGCGTTCAGGATGATAATTGATGCCTCACAGATCGCAGCCTGGCATTCTCACAACCCAGCAAGAGAAGCAGGAAGCTCAACTTGGCATCATGCACGGTTAGTGTACGGCCCCCTACGATGCCGGTGTGTCCACAGGGGCAGGTAGAAAATCTCGAGTTCACAGGTCAGCCATATCTAACGAGGACCTCTGTTTTTTTATCTGTGCCTGGAAGGAGAGACGGGTGCAAGCCAGTCTGTGCTGCTTTCCAGTTTCCAGTGCAGTGTTGGCACCAATCCACAGGCAGCCGCTCATCCAGCATTCCTGGCTAGAGGATCGTTTCAGCAGCTATATAATATGTCAGCCAAGAGGAAGCAAGAAGGAAAAGGAAAGTGGAGTTATGAAGTTAAAACCAAGAAAATAAAAATTCCAGGCAGCTGTAGTGTGGCAGTGGCTGCTGGTGGGGTAATAGTTTATTTGGTCAATCTATCTGCTGCATAGTTTCTAATAAAACCTCACTAATCCTATTCGGAGATTTTTTTCCCCTGAATTGTACATTATTGTTTGCATAAAGCTTGTGAAAGCTGACATGACAACAGCTGATGTAAGGTTTATACTTTGGACAGGTTTTAAAAGAATAAATATGGACTAAATATGACTGTAGGCAGAACCGTAATGAGGACATGCTATGCAAGTGTCACCATCCCAGGAACAAGAGAAATACGGTGTGCTTTGCGTTGCGTGAACCAGTGCTGAGTTGTAGTCCCGACCCCACCAAGCTCAGCCGTGGAGAGTGTCCTGGAAGAGCAGAGGTGGGGATGTGCACGATCTCTATCCACAAGCCAGATGTTGTATCCAGGAAGAAATGGGGTAGAGCCCACCCTGCCACCTCAGAGCAGGGTAAGGGGAGGAGGCAACGTGGACCGGGCTCTTCCCAAGCACACCTTTCGCTCACAACATTGTCACTGCGAGTGATGAAGAGCTTGGTCCTGTCCTCTTGCTGCAATGAGCAGTGCCCTGCCCCAGAGGAGCCTTGTGGTTCCAACCTGGCGGCTTATACAATAAGGTTGTTTTACACAAAGGGGTAGCAGAATCAGGTTTGGAATGATTATTCCTGAAGATTTTAAAAATAAACCACCAGCTTCCTCTAGGCCTTTTACACAAACAGCCTAAGTGAACGTGAAGTTAACCTCTCTTTTCTATCACTCTGATGAAAGAAACGAATGGAAGTGATGACAGGATTATATTACTCTATTAATATGACAGATTCTAATTTGTGAGAAGAAATGAACTCCATTCAGTGCTTTATTACTTTCAGAGATTCTAAAATCAATGCAAGATATGCCATAAACATCATTCTTGGCAGGCACTCATTGAGGTAAACATATAACTCAAAGATAGCTTGAACTGAATTCTGACCAATTTAGCAAGTAATAAGCAAGGCAGTCTGTGATAAGAACATTAAAAAGAAGAGACAGTAACAGAGTTATGAACAGATGGTATCCATAAATAATGCTGAAATAATAATAATATTTTAAATTTAAATATGATGCCTTTCAGTCTGGAAAATCCCACAATGCTTTACAAAACTGAATTTAAAACACAAACTTAAACTAGAATGCAGCATTTCTGGTGTGAAATATGACAGTTGTTTGAGAGCCCAAGCAATGCCAAGTCGTTTGGGACAAGAAGAGAATAAGAATTTTCGTTCATTGCTGCTGCAGCAAGAGCTTGGGTTGCATTTTATTTCTTTCCTCTCCTCTAATCTATTTAATCTATCATCACTGATAGTATCTGGATATTCTGCCATAATACATTGCTATTATCCAGAAAGACCACTCTCCCTACTGTTAATGATATCAGATGCAATGTTGATTTTATTTATTAACAACTCAAAACGATCAGCAATTTGGCTTTATCCCATGCAAAAAAATGGCATTCTCAGCAAAAACATCTCCTGAGGCCAAGTAGTGACAGCAGTTAGTACCATCCGTGTGTGGGGAATATTAACTCCTATGTCAGTCGAAATTCTGAAACCTTCGTCTTTCGCTGCAGAACATAATTGCTCCTTCCAAACACTTATGTAGCTCAGCCTAACTTGAGGCTGCCTTCTGATCTCAGATAAACCCAGGCAATCCTTCTGGCTTTAGTGGGATTATGCCAACATAAGTGAAACTAAAATTTACCCCATGGTATATGAGAGTTGATAGGTGCATAAGGCACTGTGTGACGTTTGAAGGCTGCAATGGAAAAGTGCGGGAGGATGATAGGGAAAAATCATACGCTGTGTACACAGAGCAATGGAAACTATTTAAAGCAGCTCCAGCCTCGTATATTCTGTGTAGTCCCTTCAGAGGGAGAAAGATGTTACGTGGTAGCCTGGATATTTGAGTGAGTAGACTCTGCATTATAGAAATAATATAAAATAGAAAATGTTGAATACTTCTGAGGGATGAATGACACAATCTATTTGCAGGAGTGCTGAAGACAAACCAGGAAGTGATGTTGGTTAGAATTAATTCACCTTTAATACTTTCCCATTCAGGTCTGTAGGAATCGGCCAGCGTTTTCCTATTCCAAGCTCACATTTTTGATACTGGCACTTGCAAGGACTCTTTATGTCAGATGAGCTTTATATCAAGGTTGTGGTAACTGTCCTGGAAATAGTAGAAATACTGCAGGGTACAGAAATACCTTGGAATAGTGGAGCGTTTTTTGAAAATGGGAGTTTTCCTTGTAAAAACAGAAAAAGATGGTGGTGACAGGGCTTTATCTGAAACTAACTTTTTAACCTTTCCAAAAAGCTATGCTAGCTTGTACTCATTAAACACTTGTAGCTTTCTAAGAGTGGGCTGGATGTAAATAATTTTTCGTTGATAGGATTCCTATCCACGGTGCCTATGAACGTCTCCATGATGGCGTGGGACTCAGGTGTGGGCAGATTTACCTTGTGCGCCTGGAGAATAACGACAGCCTGCCCTGGGAGGTACCGCAAACCGGCACCTGTGCGTTGCCATTTACTGTTGTCAGAGCTACTGTTGGCAGCGTATTCAATCTGCATTTTGATGCAGGTGATAATTTAGATAGCAAAATGAGCTAATCTGTTGCACAGTAGTACTCATGGCTCGCTGGCATCCCTTCCTCTAAGAGGAAGTTGAAAGGTCAGTGGCTTAGACGTTGCTGTACTCTCAGGACCATTTGTTAAAATATAAAAATCTTGTCTCCTATAATTATCAGAGCTCCTACTGGTTCCACTGGATTCCACTGATTCCACTCCTGTAAATTATCAGAGCTCCTACTGGTTCACGTCTATTGTTTTTCAGTCAAACTGGGGTTTTTTTTGGATGGAAAGGAAGGAGAGGGATGTGGAAATTACATTGTCACATACATAGCAAATATTAGCATAGGCATAGCTTCAGGTTACTGAATAGCTATCTCGAACATCATAGAAAACAGAGTTTTGTTGTTTATTATGTAAAGTTATTAAAGTTTATTAAGTTACATAGTGAAATGTCCACTCTTAGTCCAGCAGGTATCTATTTTATAGGAAACAGGAGTCTTTGGTTTAACTATGGCAATTTGTGCAGGAATCCTTGGACTGTCAGCTTAAGTGACAAACTGTAACTCATACTTAATTCTTATTTATACCAGCTGGATGCTTGTATAAGGGTACACATACCTACATGCATGGACTCATTAGTGGTATCTGAGACTGCTGCAATATTTAAAAGGGTTTTTAATTTTAGACCTGCTTTTGTGAGACACTAGGCAGTCTCATGTTAATTTGTTTTCATTTGCATCTTGGGATTTTACAACGCAACGGATTTGTTTCCTGATTTTAGTTTTGCATTTGCATATCTGCAATGCATCAGGCTTTAGTTGCAAGTTTAAATTAAAATTTATTTTTCGAACCTACAGGATTGTGCGGGCAGAGTTGACGCTGTTGTCAGGGATTCTGTGTCACCATTTCATATCCTTGAAGCTGGTGCCTGTAAGTTGTTACCAACAAGAACTCTCCATGTAGGCGCTGTACAGTGAGCCCGGTGACCTCAGTCTGCCTTGATGGGCACATGTCCATAGCTAAAGAGCCTCTCGCTACAACTGACGTCCTTATCGGCAGGCTGCACAGACAGCCTGAGTTTGGAGTGGACACGGAGAGACGGCACATCTCCATGCCACCGGCACAGAGGCAGGGAGCTGGCAGTTTGCGACCTCCTCCCAGATCCATCAGGCTTGGGAAATCTGGTCCAGAAGACACCTTCCTGTCCTTCTGGGAGTCGGTTTGGGTTCAGAAACGGGGAAGCTGCTTTCACGTGGAGCTATGGCTCCGCTAATATGTCTGCGCTGTACTGTGGAGATGTACTATGTCAGGTTGGCCCTATGTGCCAGATTCCACTGTCTACGCAGGCTCCCTTGGGGATACTGACTTCTTTGAAATGTTTTGGGTTTGGGTTTTTTTTTTTCCATCTGAGCTGAGGCATGAGGAAGAGAAACCGTGTTTAGTTTATCCTTGCTGCTGTCTCTTTATTTCTGTTAATACAGGACTTCACTTTTCAGGTCTGTCAGTGTAGTAAGATGCTCAAATGCTAAATTTATATGAAACCATAGACCCAAAAAACTCCCAATTTAAATGCATTTTAGTCTGGCTTATAAGAAATGGGTCATTCGGTAGCCTGTTTTCTGAGTATTGTGTTAGTAGTATTTTGTCCACAGCCTTATCTTTGTCATACAGACTTCCAGTTTTTAGGAAGCAGGTTTGCAGATCTGCCTACAGGTATTTAAATATTTCTGGCTGTTTTAAAACCTCAGTACTAGCTGAAATTAAGGAAAAGGTCTGAACACTAAACATACACTGCTGCTAACTTAACCACTTTACATAAATTCCCTCTGGATGATTTCTTTTCTCTGTCTTCTGGAGGGTGACATTTGTTCTCCCAATCTGTGGTGAGACCACAGTGAGCTGGCTGACCACAGTAACTGCTGCACGTCGTTCTGCTCGCTGCAGATTAGGAGCACGGGAGGTATCTCTTGCTTCTCTTTTTTTCTTTTTTCCTACTTCTCACTTGCAGAACAACTGAAAAAGGACAAGGTTGAGATATTTCCTGAATGTTGCATTGTGCCTTGCCCTGCATGGTGCGCAGAAGAGGTGGGGAGAGAGGATGCAAAAAGCTGTTGGACTAACTTGACGCTTGTGTCACCCAACTGCTCAGAAAACAGAGGGTCGACAGAGACTGGGGCTTCAAAACAGTGAGGCTGGAGGAAGCAGGGCTGTCAAACTTTCCTGCACCAGCCTGCAGAATAGTTGCTGCTCCGTATGATTTCTGCTTCCGTCTAGAAAAGTGCTTTTTACAGTAGGAAAAGCATGATATAAATATTCTATATTTATTGTTTTTCCAGAGCTTATTCTTTATGCTGAACTTAGATCAATAAAATGAGAAAAAGGAGGAAGAATACCCAAAGATAAAAGAAACCCAGAGAGCTGTGCATTCCAGAATAAACACAGCACTCCTTGACGTGGTACAGGCACTGTTTGTGCCTGGCTTCCCAACAGGGGTTCTTGCACATCCAGTAACTTTGTTTGTATTTTGTAAATTAGCAGATGGTTCTTTGATACAAAGGAGAAAGTGTTCCCACATCAGATCCAGTATCTTTCTCTCCTTCCCCCGCTCTGATATTAAACAAATCCTAGAGGAAGACACAACCACAGTTGCTAAAAGTAAAGGGGAGATGGAGCAAAGAAAAAATATGTGTAAGAAGTTAACTGTAAAGTTCAATTGATGCTGACTACAGTAAAGCAAAGAATATAACTGAGCAGGAGATATTCTCATTTCC
Organism: Nipponia nippon; assembly: GCF_047370975.1. NCBI lineage: Eukaryota > Metazoa > Chordata > Aves > Pelecaniformes > Threskiornithidae > Nipponia > Nipponia nippon. The sequence goes on along the minus strand of NW_028262391.1, from coordinate 48,357,535 downwards.
AACATTCCTGAGCTGTGCTCCAGGAGACCTAGGGTACAGCCAGGTCAGTCTGTGTGACCCTTTTCACTGTTCCCTTCCAGCAGAGGCTGCGTAAACCTCATCAGTTGAGGGAATTACTCAGAAAAGTGTGTCACTGCTGAAGGGGGGCAATAATTTCGTCTGTCATGTAACCATTTCATAGAATCATTTGGGTTGGAAAAGACCCTTAAGATCATCAAGTCCAACTGTTAACCCAGCACTGCCAAGTCCACCACTAAACCATGTCCTTGAGCACCATGTCTACAGGCCTTTTAAATACCTCCAGGGATGGGGACTCAACCACTTCCCTGGGCAGCCTGTTCCAGTGCCTGACTATCCTTTCCGTGAAGAATTTTTTCCTAATATCCAACCTAAACTTCCCCTGGTGCAAACTGAGGTAATTTCCTCTCGTCCTATCGCTTGTTACTTGGGAGAAGAGACCGACCCCCACCTGGCTCCAGCCTCCTTTCAGGCAGTTGTAGAGAGCGATCAGGTTTCCCCTCAGCCTCCTCTTCCTGAGGCTAAACAACCCCAGCTCCCTCAGCCGCTCCTCACCAGACTTGTGCTCCAGACCCTTCACCAGCTTTGTTGCTCTTCTTTGGACACGCTCCAGCACCTCAGTGTCAGGGTGGAGCCTGTGTCTTACTTCATGATATATATAAGGCATAGTGCCTGTTCACCAGAAGTTGGGCCTGATCTTGGCTGGAGCCTCAAGGCAGCAATTTGATTAATGTAATAGGAATTAAGTAAGACACTTTCAGACCAGATCTGGCTAAAGCATATTCCACATTGCTTAAAGAAACCCTTTTTAATTGCTAGTCTGAAATTTCCTTGGAAATATTGCTGCGATAGTCAACTCTCCCCTCATGTACTTGAAACCTTGTCTATACAGATATTACGATGATAAACTATCGTGTTTCTTTCTGCTTGTGTGTGTAAACTATATAAGAGTTATAAGAGAAAGAGTGTTCTTTGGGGCAGGCTGCCTCTTTTTGATCTGTGTTTGTACAAGACCTAGCGTTATTGGGTCCCAGTCCATGATTGAACCATACAAGGACGACAGTACTGTAAATAAATAAATAGCTACCCTGAAGATAAAATTCCATTTACTTGCTGTTCAGCAGTTTCCCCTACAGGTCTCTGCACCAGAAGTCTTGCATGAAAAGGAAGTTCCTCTGCTATTCCCATGTGTTCTGCATCCATGCCTGGTCCTATTGACCTGACTGAGAGTGGAGGATTTGCCATTGGCCCTAGTGAGAGTAATGGGTCCAATAGCTGTAATGTTTTAGAACAAAAGAGAAAGTGCTTTCTTCTTCTGAAGCTTTGCCCGAAATGTAGCTTGTTTCCAAAGACGGAACAAATTATGGCTAGTTTTCCGTCGAACGCTGGGTAGCAATTAAGGGGAATATTTGCCGAAGTACTTACGCAGAGACTCAAGGGGTATGATAAAACCAAGATGGATTTAGTGCTCATTAACAACAAGTAATTCTCTAAGCAGAGAAAAAAGAAATTAAGAGAAAAATTTATATTATATGTAGGAAAAATATGTGCTGTGGAAAAATGTATATCCAATACTAAACATGGGCACAAGCCCAATCCTCATTTTACAATCATTGAGAGTGGCTCCATTGACTTCCAGGGGACTTGAACGGGATCCAGCTCCAAATCTGGCTTTCTTAACTCATGAATACTCTTCTTGAAATCGATAGTATTTCTTGCATTAGGAAAGTAAGACAGATTTTTGGTAGTACAACTCTTCCCTCAGTACTTCATCATATATATGATTTGAGAGAGGGCCCTTTCAAGGTAATGCCTGTTACTGACATGCATAAATTTGTAGTGATGTTTTGTTCTGTTTTCTAAGGATGGGAGTCTTGGGACATACATAGGGAGACAGTTAAACTACCTAGAGAAGTTTAAGGAGTCACCAGTCTACCCTCTAAAGGTTCCCAGTATAATTCAGAGTGTGCACAGGAGATAAATCATATATTGGATCGATTTGCTCATTTTGACTGACTGGGCACTCCTTGCTTCCTCCTCCGTATTTCTCACGTGAGCATAACTGGGTGGTTATTTGTATAAGGGTAAACGGGATTTGAAAAATGAGAACGCATCTCTGCACATTGCAGATCCACGTCCACTGAGCAGTGCTGCTAGTTGAGGCAGGCCGCATAGATTATACGATTTTCTTACAGTTTTTTTGTTTGATGAACATGTAAGACCTTTTCACTGAATACAGTGTGTTCTGAGCTAAAACGCAGATTCTGACTGTTCTTTTGACATACAACTGTGAAGCTCATTTTCTGCGATACAAAAACATGAACTGTGTAAAAACTTTGCATTTTTCATGAATATTCATTTAATATTTATAATTATTTTCATCTTGCTTTCATACTCTCCTTGTTTTCTAATACTCAAAACAGGGGTTTGGTAATTATTTTGAATTTTAGTACTAACAAGAGGCGTCTCCTATGAAGCCTATTACAAACACGGCACATTGTTCTAAACTGCACAATAAAATAATCGTCTAGAACTGCGACATATTCAGCAAAACGGCCCCACTTCTGTTTGACAGGGTGAACGCCTATGTGCTTTTCAAAGCAACTAGTTTAGCACTCTTCATTTACAAAGAGGGAAGGGAGAGGAGAGAGAAACGCTACTCTGAGAACAGCTCGTCTCATGTTGACCTACTTTCTCCACCAATCTGCGTGCAGCCGGAGCTGCTGTTGTGTTGACACGACATATCCAAGCTAAAGCAAACCCAGCAGAATCCGTGGCCTTAGAGATTGGCTCTAGAGGAGACAAAAGGCCTTCTGGGTTTGATATGACTTCTGGACGTGCAGGCACTGCAGGACTGGGATGGAGTGAGCTGATTTTCAAAACCCAGTCTCGTGCCTCCTCTTTCCTGCGAGATCTAAAGTAGATTACGCTCACGTAATGAGGCTGCTTTGTGTCTAATCTCGCAGGTACATTTATGTCTGAAGCAGGTGGTGTTGGTCCAGGGAGGGTCTCCTTATCTGCATGGGGGGCATGGTCAAAGAGCTGAATTTGCTACTCTTATCAGCATTTTCTCTCTCCTGCCAGGAAAATCAGGAAAACAAGGGAAAAGGGGTGTGCCTATGAGAAATGCAGGGATACCCGTTTGCCATGCCTATCTTTGACTCTCTTTTAGCCCCTAGAGGTTATCTGCAGACGCTGCAAATTAGCCATAGAGCTCCCCTAATCTCACGGAGAGGGGAGAAGTTTTGTACAGAGCCGGCAGACCAGGGAATGGGAACCTTTTTTGTATCTACATATCCATGCGGGGGTGAATACCTCATTATCCGTGCTGTTCGGAAATTATTGGATCCTGAGGTTCAATTCATGATCTTTGGGTTTTATTTTTGACTTGCTATCATTAATTTTTGAAAGGACATCATTTTTTGATGTGCTGCACATCTGTAACTCCTGCTGCCTATAGTGGGAGGAGGTACTGCTACGTCTTGAGAAATGTGAGTAAAAAATATGTTGTGTCGATATGCATCACCACATCACTTTTATCATTTCAACCAATGTTTTCACAGAAGCTGACCTATACTTTACAATGCAAATACTACTCCTTTGCCCCTAAAAGCCTCTTGTCCTTTAATGGAAATGAATACAATTTTATTCTTAGCAGCTTGTTGCAGAAAACTCCAGCAACGCGGCTCTTCACCAAAACATCATTTTTATGACTAGTTTTAACTTAAAGCGAGAACCCTGTTGATTCTGAGAAGGACGAAGACCCCAAAACTTCTGTTTCGAAAACATGGCATTTCCTTTACGCTGTTCGGGAGATTTTGTTTTACAAATCCTTTCTCTTGTGATAGGACACTGGTAAGATGTCTTGAGATCCATTTATTTATTTGGGTCCTAAAGGAATAGAGTTGACCACAGTTTAGTAGAACAAGTAAAATAATGAGTCAAATCAGAGCCTTTAAAAAGACCTAAATGAGGTCTAGTAGAAACTACTTACTGCTAGGTGAAATGTTACTGGGACTTTCTTGTACCCTACTGCTGGAACCCTTGGGGGAAATTATAGCACAGTGTGTCAGCATGTGAACATGAAGTGCACTGACCGCTGCGCCCTGCCTCGCTCCGTGGCACTCTCATCCCACATCAAGGCTGCCTTTTTATGGGTTGGCTTAATCTGCTTTCAGAGGGGCCTAAAACGGGCACTCGCAGGGTGGACTAAGAGTCCTTGGATAAAGCCAGCACAGAGAGGACCAAGTGCAGTTATTACACTGAACTTCTTCCCCACAGAGATTTGGGTATTTTAAAATTCACTCAATATAGTGGGTTCTATTTCTTCCTAAGTACCAGCAAGTGGGTGGAAGGTTCACATCTGCCATTCTGCTCAATCTGTGCTTCTGGGGTAGAGGTTCTCCTCTCCGCCCCATTAAGATTTCTCTGCTTTCACTGCCTATTGCTAAATGTTTTTTGGCTACCTGAATTTGCTCTCCGATAAGCCATGTAGGCCACTGGGTCAGGAAGCTTCGTGGGCTGCTTTCATTGGCATGCTGCTTGGTTTTGAGAGGCCGTGATTCAAGGGTTTGGGCTTGCATGGGTCTCTTGCAGTGCTGAACCTCACAGCCTTGTGAAATGTGTCACGCACACGTGATCCAGAAGTCCCTACACCTCTGAGCCATGAGAGCCAAGGAGAGCTCGGGAGTGGTAAGAACTGCTATTACTGTAGCACTCAAAAACTAGAATAGTTTTTATTAAACTATCTGAAGGTGTTGTTTGATAATTGTTTGGCGGAACGCCTGTGTCGTATGATTTCAATTAGGCAACAACAGCTTAAGCTACAATTCTTTTTGTGAGGTGACTTTCCCATTGATGTCTGCTGGGAATTAAGCAAAGTCAGAATTGAGGCACTGGAAGGAAAGTGAGGATGAAATTGGAGGTGGATTGAGTGAGTTTTATAGTTCAGAGAGAATCACAGGAAAATAGATTGGTTCCCTACACCTGCCATTTCTTTCATCTGTGCTATTGCTTAATATTTCTCTTTAATTTACATTAATTTCCTCCTAAGCTTTTGATATTTATGGAACTCTTGTAAACTACAGTGCCACGAACTGAGTGTCATGAATTCTAGTCCTAGCTTTCCTTCCTCTCCATTTGGCAATGTCTGAGCTCGAGGAGCCAGGACCACATCCAAGACTCTCCACGTTGAGACAAGGTCTGGGAATGCACATCTCTTCCTTCCCTACCTTAACATCTGTGGAAACCCATAGCTGAGAAAGCGTTTCAGGCTAATGCAGCCAAATCAACCAGGTCTCTGGTCCGAATGATCCAACTGCCAGGACTATGCTGCTCTACAGAGTGCAGATGGAGCCCACAAAAAACTTAGGGAAGGTGCTTGATCCTCCTGCTTCAGTTTACCGTGCTGTGCAAATAGTCATATTCCTCACTGACTAGCACGAGGATCAATTCCTTAACATCTGGAAAGAGCTCTGAAAACCTCAAGCAATAATTTCACAATTATGCTTAATCAGTACTGTGCATTTAATGTTAATCTTATTATATGAATGTTCATTGACAAATGAAAAATACATTTTAAAACTCCCTTAGAAAAGTCAGTAAATATAAAGTCTTTGTTCATCGGTATGTGGTTTAGAATCCTCTAACAGCAATGTTCTAGCCTGTCTCTTACAGATGTCTACTGGAGAGATGTGATGCTTTAATGACTTCTCAATAAGCAAAGCTTACAGCCCAGTTCTTTCCCAACATTAGAGGTTTGACTTGATTGTGGTGGTTTTACATCTGCTGAAAGCACAATCAATGCCTTTTATTTTCAATACCATGAAGATAAAGAAGTGCATTACATTTTTCAGCAGGAGTATCACTTCCAGCAGGAGTAGAACAAACAGACCTGGCTAGCGGTTTACATGAATGTACGTTCAAGTGTATCCTCTAGTTCCCTTGGGAGGTTAATTTTTAAAACTTACAACAATGAAAAACAAAACTGAGTTAGTCAAATGCCTTTTTAAAGTCTTGAATGAAATACAGGCTCCCATCCCGCTGGTCAGGTCAGCTGCTGCATAATGACTGTCTGCAGAACCAGCACCAGACTGCTAACCCGTCCTGTTAGAAAACCGAACTGCACTGCCTAACATTGCCCGTGCTCTGCTTGCACCATCACGCCTTGGCTCTTGTCTCAAGCAAGGGATATCTGTGCAGTAGGGACTTCGCTTCTGCTCCCAGCCCAGCAACAGGCGGGTCCGTAATCAAGGTCTGGTTTGGGGATGTTGCACATCAGCTACCCTGCGCTGCCCTTCTGCTGGGCTGAAGTTGTGCTGGGCACTGTAAAAGCTGAGGCCAAATGCAGCCATATGCAGGCACAGCTAAAACCATACTAGGAGTGCGCATACTGCACCAAAAGTTATTAATTCCCTGAGCTGCTCCAGTAAATCTCTTTCTGCCACAAGCATACGCTGAGAGTTGCTCCTGCCCAAAAGACCTGTGGGAGAGCATCGGTGTCAGAAAGGTTAAGTAACTCAGTCCATAATTGCAGACACTTGTCCGTAATTTCAAATTCTCTGCAGAAAGGAAGGTTTTTCTTTCCATTAGACCATGTGGTTAAAGACAGACAGAATCTGGCCATCCTGTGCAAATCTTCAAAGTGTAATAGTTTCCTCATTTGACATAGATTTTCAAGCCAAGGTGATTAATGAGTCATAAGTACAATGCTACGGTGATCCTTAAAATAAACAACATTCCTTGATTTGAAAATCCCAGGAGATGAGTTTTAATTTCTCTTACCAATCTGGGAATGTAAAAGATTTTCCTGCAGTGCCTTATTGATATAATTTGACCTTGCTCAGCAGTGGAGCTCCCTGATGGAGGTGTGTGGGGGGAGGAGGGTTGTGTGGGCACACATGCAAAGTGCTCTTACTATGCCTGTATTCAAATTCTAATTCCATATTCTTGTAAGAACGATCTCACTGGGAACCAAAAATAGCACAGACGGAAAATATTCTCACAAGATGATTGTCAGACAAATAAGAATAGTTTCTCTTTAACCCATTCTCTTATCAGCTAAGCTCTCTGCAGGCTCCCGATCCTCTGTCGGTGCTTTACTTTAGCCATTGGCCAAGAATCTATTAATGAAAAGCAACAATTTAATAGTAATGAAATATCTCTGTGGTTGACAGTATGCCACTAAGTGGCATATTAAATGAAGTGTGCTTACCTTGTTTTAACAATATAAAAGTATTGCTTCAGTGATGGTAATTTGCCATCTTTGTAATAGGGTGTGTTTTGGAGTTTTGGTGACTCTTTTTCTGGGTCCTTTCTGCTTTAAACATTGCCAGTTACATCTCCTGATGCCCTGTTGCTTTCAATGAGATAGCACAAAATGCATGTCTGACCCAAATTCTTCCTGCCAATCACAATTTCCCGTACAGAAAGAGAAGGTGAATCACCAGTGATGCCTTTATTTATTTTTATTACCGCAGCACCCACAAGCCGCAGTTTGGCAGAGCCTGGCCTGTGCTAGGCATTATAAATACACAGAACAGAAAGGTTGTCCTTTCAGAAAGCCTGTCCTCTTCAGTACCGGCGGGGGATGACAGAGGATGCTGGTGGAGGGTGCAAGGAAACCACGAAACAATGTTGTTCAACACACAAAGGAACCGAACAGTTGTCTTTATAGGCACCATGACAGAGCAGAGGTGTGAGGAGGTTGAACGAGAAGTATGAAGCTGTGGAGGTTTAGGGAGCTCCTGCAGTGTGAGAGAAAGCCTGAATTTGCTTGTTTGAAGCTCTAGCGAGTGGTGTGACCTAGCGACACCCAGGCAGCCAAGGTGGAAGCTGATCAACGCAGGAAATAGATCCATCAGAGAGGGTGCCCACAGGCTTGAGAGGCGATGGGTGGTGTGTTGGAGAAGGGGGAGGTGGCAAAGGGGTTCCGAGAGAAAGAGGGGGCAGAGGAGAGTTGATCCCATGAATCCTCTATTTTATCCAGGTTGTTTTTGGGGAAATGCACCCTGTAGAGTGTGAAACGGTCGTCTGCAAACGAGCTGATCTGCCAAGTTAGTGTTTTACAATGGCGTGTTATTCCTGGACTTCCACGGTAGACAGTTACGTATAAATAAAAGCTATCATCCTGTTCTTTTATTTGAATTTGTTTATAGACTATGGAGAAAAGCTGATGGTTGCATATTTACCACACAACAGATGTTCATAGTTCTCAGGCACATCATCTGCCCAATTGCCCATGGCTTTGTCTATTCCAATTATTTTTTCCCATATGTACACATTGGGTCACATTCCAGCTCCGAGACAAAGAGGGTTTTATTTTTTGTTCCTCTCTGGAACTACTGAGGTTCTTTGGGCTTCTGACAAGGGCTGTCGCATCCTGAAGAAAGGCCCTTGAAAACATGCCCATGGCAGTAACCTGTAAGGGGGTCACTGACAGGCTCCCCGTCAGCAGGTCTGGTGCTACTTCTGCTATGGAGCCTTCCATTTTGGGCATGATCCTCAGCTCGCCCATGTTGCTTTACCCCAGAAAGGCTGCTATACCTGGGATATTCCTGCAAGGCTCCCTCGTACTGACTGTAAGAGAACCTGGAAAAAAACCTGTCGCATGATGTTGCTGTGCCAGCTGAAGTGAGTAGAGTATATGGGCAGTCTGAGCGCAGGAACAGTGGAGTGCTGAATGCTGCCCAGACAAGCAAAAATGTTTTTACTGTTGTAACTAGCTGAAGAATTGCTGTCTTCCCTTCTTTTCTGTAATGATAACCTTAGACGGATCTGGCTTCTCTGTGACACGAGGGTTGCCAGTGAACTTCAGTGCTGAGAAGGAGTTGGGATATGCAGTTCCCTAAGAAGAGAAGATGCTGCTGGGGACCTCCCTGGTGATATCTTGGCTCTTCATGAAGTGGGGCGATCTGCCTTCCTGGGATTTGGAAACAGGCCCCACGTTTTCCTTGCACGTTGAGCTAATGTGCTGCTCAGCTTCCCTTTGTGCGTTTGTGTCCTTGGCAGAAACCTGTACTGAGTAGCGCTTGCCTGTGCCGTCCTGGTGCAGGCAGGTGAGGCAAGAAATCTCGGACCAGCTACACTTGTTGTAGTCGAGAACTGAATCCCAGCGGTGCAGTCCTGTGGGGAACTCGACATCATTTGAATGCAGCGTAGCGCCGCAAAACGTCGCATGGAGCAGAGAGAACACAACTAGCTCGGAGCAGCCGGTTTTGACATTGGACAGACTATCAGCCAGGCACAGTGCAGCCAGCCTGGGATAATCAGCCATGCTGCGAGACAAGGATAATTAGGCAGACACAGAGATACCCTGCAGATATCCTTCTGCAGCTCTTAACTATTCTTAGAAAACTTTTTCTAATATATAGCTTATATATTGCTTGCTCTGAATTAACTGAGTTCTTATATCTGTCACATATTCTTGTTTACTATGTTGGAAGCTCCTATCATATTCTCCCGAGTCTCCTCTTTTCCAGACCAAACAGAGAAGAAATTCAGCCTTTCCGTATAGGAGGATGTTTTCCTCTCAAATTTGTCTGCATTTTTGGTAAAATATGGTGTTCCAAATTGCACCCTAAGAGAAGTTTCACTGATGCTTAATGAAAGGGAGTAATTACTTACGATGTCTGACATGCATCAGTCTTATTAATACATCACTGAATGAGCTTGACTTTTTTTGTTGCAGTGTGTCATGGTGTTGAGTCATATTCCACCTGCGGTCCTCCATAACTCCCAGCTCTCCTTTTGCAGTGCTCTTATTTAACCGGTTATTTCTTATTTTGTATTTGTTCATTTGATTTCTCCTTCCTTTACTCAGTACTTCACACTTGCCTTTATTGAGTGTCTTTGCTTGATTTAAGGCTGTTTTTTCAATTCATCAAGACTGTTCTGAATTCTGAAAGAGCCTTTCAAAGCGTTCGCAACCTTCCACAGCATCCACACCTTCTGCACTGTCCTTTCTATGAGCCAAGTCATTAGTGAGAATACCGAATCGACCTCGTTTCAGGACAGATCCTTAGGGGACCTTGATACATCCAGATAAGCTCAATACCTGTGGGAGGAAAAACTGGTGTTTGAGCATAAGCTTTGGTCTTAATTCGGAAACAGCAAGGCATTAGGGCAGTTCATGTAGCCATCTGAAGTGAAGGCTCAGCTTCATAAAACAGGACGAAGAGGAAAATACACACGTACGTCTTCTGCGCAAGCCATCCCCTGCCTCCGCCCTGCCCAGCACACAGACACCACGCGCTGCCTTTGCGCCGTGCATCCGCGCAGTATCTCGAAGGGGGTTATAAATACACATCCTCCTTCGGTTTGAGAAATAAGAAGAGGATGCAGATGGGTGAGAACTGTTCCAGTGAAGCTCGCGCTCTCGCCCGGCGCATAATGAGATCAGAATGCAGGCAGGAATGTGTGGAGGAGTGGAGCTGGCAAGGATTCACCAGCCTGAATTATTCTAAGCCTATTCCATCCCTAATCAAACCTTTTCTCTTTTTATTTTTTGTTTTTTGTATGAAGGTGCTTTATGGAGAGGTTTCTGTTTGAACATAAGATTCAAGCTCTTTTTACTACATGAGCACATTCTAGTTGACAGGATAGTGCTCTTTCGGTGAGTTTTTGGTGCGCTGGGCTTCTTATCATAGCTTCCTTTGCTATGGTTATTTCCGAGCGCTTGGCATTTCCCTGCTATGTAGCCAATTTGCTGGATGCTGGAAAGTATGAAATTGGATCTTTAAAAGGATCCCAGATCATCTTTTATGTTAATATAAATCTAAAAAAAAACCCCAAACAGAAAAGGGGGTGGGCAGAGCAGGATCACATGAGTTATCCGACTTGTTTACATCCTGATTTGCCAAAGATACAGCTTGACCTCAGCGTAACCTTGAAATCTACACAGGGAGAGGAAATACTATGTAAATGAGAGGAGCCAAAACAAGGCAGGCAGACAGAAGCTCAGTGTACAGAACAAGCTGGGAAGGCAGGCTTTGCGAACACTTCACTATGGAGAAGAAATGTGCACAAATTCTTCTTTTTTTCTGGGATGTAAGTGGCTGTGAAAAACGACCTCCCCAACAAAAAATGGCAGTGCTGGTTTTACAAGACCTCACCCCTTTTCCATAGCACAGGAACAGCGTGTTTTCCCGCACCAGCCCTGCCGCGAACCCTCCCGGGAAGTCGTGCCCTCAGGGGGGCCGGTTCAGAGCGTCCCGGGAACCGTACCTGGGCCCAAGCTTCTGCCATCTAAATGGGTTTTAAAAGACGACAGTGATGCCTTGGGGGCCCTACCGTGGGAGCACAGTAGTGCACGCTGCTTATAAAATACTTCATAGCAGCGAATGGATGGTCGTGGTGAGCAGGTCTTGTGTTAGCCTCCTGTGTTGGATGAAGAAGGGGGAGAAGCGTACCGAAGGCTGTGGTTCATCCAGGAGCTTTTAAGCAGTGGTGGGGCCATGTGGTTCGCTGTCTCCAGTTCTGCACTGGGACAAATGTTTGTGTGGCTGAACCATGAGCTGGACTGAGAAACAGATCTAGAGGAAAAATAACGTCATTTTTCCAGTGAGTTAAAAGCTTTCCACCCCACTTAGGTTTTTGTCTGGGTTTCCTATGCATGCTCACAGATGCCTGCCTTGGCGGGGTGGGGGGGCTGCTGGCAAAAGGGGGCCGAGCCCACCTGAGCTGGCAGAGGCATGACCACCCTTAACACCGTACGTCCACTCCTGAAATTACAGCTGCGGCTCGGCCTCCACACGCTCAACGCTTCCTGGTATGGTGCTTGTGTGCCCTGCCGGCGCCGTGTTTTGGAGAGCTGAACTGCCTGAGGACTCCTGCAAAGCGATGCATCTTCACTTACAACTCTCTTGCAGGATCTGGTGACCCCAGAAGTAGCACGAAGGAGGCCACCGGAGCGTGGCACCCGGTGTGGCACCCGGCTGCAGTTTGGCGCAGCGGCACGCTGGGCGTGTCTGACCACAGCCATGCCGGGCTGCTAGGTGTCTGCAGATCAGCCTGCTCAGGCACTTAACCACGTTGGGAGAATGTTATTCCTTGCCTCGTTATTTGGAATTGATTTCAGGAGAGGGAAGGTGGTTCCCATGCTGACCCCTCTTGGCCCTTGAACCCACAAAACAGTTAATCTCTGAATTTTAATCTCCGGAAGGAAGGAACGCAGCAGTTGTGAGCCGTATTTTAAGCCTGATGGAGTACAATTACCTAGTCCACTGCAGGCAATGGCAGAGCCCAGTAGAAGTACAGCTTGTAGCCAGAAGCATGTTCACAACCAGCAAAGTTTAGGAGGCAGCAATGAGATAAAATGGGGGCAAAAAAAGAGATAACTGCATGCCCCAGAATTGCCTGTATCCTTCCTGAAATCTCAGGTAATAAACAGGTTCTCAGCCATATTACTTTACTGAAGTGAGCATTGTACGATTCCAGGAACAGCAGTGGTTTTCTTTCACCCGACAACATCAAATTTCTTGCTCGAAGAAATGAGAGTTGTCCATGGAGCAGTGTTGACCTGAGCCGTTGCGCTCCGACGTTTCATTCCTTGGATCATCCTGGGCTCACCGGGGCCGTACTCTTCAAGCCTTTCTCAAGATGATGTGAATGGTCGAGTGCTATTTAGAAAGAATAGCGGTGCCAGAATTTGTTCATGTTGTTGAAAAATAAGAAGTATATTGTGCTAAACATAGCCTTTCATAGCCTTTGCTTGCCTGCTGTCTCCTACTGGCTACACACTCACACACGCAATGTCCACAGTTACTTTTCTTTGTCAGAATGCAAAGCATCACTGTTGAAGTGTAAAATAACATTTTGGTGTACATAGATATATATTTAAGTAAAATATGTTTTGTATGAACACTAATGGGCATAAGAGTCTTGCTTTAAATGCACGGATTTTAATCCTAGAAAGCTTCTTCAGCCATTGAAATGTGTGCTTGTACAGGAGAAATTTGAGAGAAAAGTAAGTGTGGGAAGAGGAATGAATCTTTTAAAGCAAAGGCAGGGAGGGAAGTTAAGGAAATATTAAGGCAGTCAGAGTTGTCCTTTATTCCATTCCACTGCAGGTCCATTGGTTTTCAGGGGGTTGTGCACAGGAAAAAATACTACTCCCGAGGAGCGTTGGTGGCCAAGCCTAGCTCTCACCTCCAGTACTGCTCTGTAGCAGCATGAAATGTGAAAGGACGCTAACGGAAAAGCAAACGTCTCTCTCCAGTGGAGACCACAGGGTTCAGTTAAGTCTGAAAATCTGGCTGTTTAATTCATTCTCTCTTCGGATTTTGACCATGTGGGAAATCTTTATTCCTGCTTGCACAGAAATTTATGAAATAAATGGGAAATGTAGCTTCTTAATATTTAATTTGCTTGGTGATTAAAAGAAATTAGTTTCAACCATTGAGCAGTTTAGCATACCTCCATTAATTTTTATAAGGAAATATTTGCCTGACTCCTTTCTGTGAATTTATATGAAAAGAATAATTGTTAAATCTTCTCCCATCTGTGTGTTTTTCATAAGGACATCTCTAATGTGAATAATCAGAAACGGAATCCTAATTGAATGCTAATGCGTTAAGTGTAATGTAGTCCATACTTCATAAATAACATGTGGATTGTGGAGTTAAAATAGTGGAATGACAACGTCCAGAAGTATTTTGGATAGCAAATTTATTTTCAGATTTTCAAAGCAACCAGGCAGAATCAGGAACTTAATTCAGAATTGACTTATGCATTTAGGTGTTTAAGCCACGTTGACTTACAACACCTTTGGACGTCTGTGCCTTTCTTTTTTAAACCGTTAGTGAAGAACAGAACTTGTTGCGTTCTCTTGGTTTTGAGACAGTGCTGAGATAACTTACAGTGATAACAGTGTCACTGCAGAGCTAAAACGGCTTTTGGTATGTGTGTAATGAAAAGTGTGATGTTTTCAAATACTGAATGACCAATGAATCAATATTTCCCCAATGTTTTTCAGGCACAGTATGATAAAGTAGTCTTTCAGATTACTGATTTCAGGTTTGTATTAATCTTTTTCATCACACCTTTATAAGTAAGGCTTTTGTTATTGCTTTTTTTTAGTACACTGAACTGGTAATCTGATCTCACTTTTTGAGACTTAAGCATCATTCTATACATGCAGCTTTGGGCTAAAAATTATTTTAATTTTTGACAGTTTCCATATGATTTTCATTCTTTGTGCCCACCACTAAATTACCTCAACACATTGTCCCATGGCTAACAGCTAAATTGGGTCTCTCAGAGAAATGTGTAATTCTTAGGCAACATTTCTTCATATATGATTTAATAAGACAGCACAAGAGCTAGATGAATGTAATTTGAAAAATGAAAGTGGAAGGAGAAGATTATTTGCTTTCCAGCCAGAAGTGAAGGGAGCATTTTTTTGACTGCCACCTTCTTTGCCTTCCCTGTGGCTCTGGCGATACCCCAGTGGAGAAGCCATAATGGTGGTGACTCAGCTACGGACAGTGTTCAGAACAACCACCGCCAGATGAGCATTGCCTGAACTGATCGCTTAGGAGTGCTCTTTATTTCTCATCATCCGTAGGGCTGTGCTGGAAGGAGATTGCAATTGAAATCAGGGCTTTTTGTGGTGCAGCCTGCGCAGACCCACACGAAGAGAGAATGGCTGCCCCAAGGCTAACAGGTGAAATGATACGGCAGCTTAGAGGTTGCCAGACCTTTTTACCAGATGGGGAAATCTAGAAGACCCATAAAAGAATCAGAAATGGGGAATTCTAATTTGCAGGCTATTGCTGCAAGACTGTCTTCTCCCACTAATAAGTCAGTGAACTGAGAAGGAGGTAAGTTTTATCTGAATTTCAATGGGTAAACAGGGTACGTGAAGACTGTGTAAAAGACAAGGGGTATGTCGACAGTACCACACGGACAGGTCCCCCAGAACTGAGCTGTTGTTGAGCCAGGTGATTCAGGTTCTGTCTGGGCTGGAGCTAGAGCAGCACAGGTCTCAGTGTGGGCTGCAGAATCTCTCTGAGGTGCTGGGTAAGGGCTGTGCTAACAGCCCAGCTCCTACAGTGTAGCACTGCTTGCAGGCGAGACCTACTTAATGGAAAGAAACCTGGAAAAGCCATAAACAAACTGCTCACAATG
Source organism: Nipponia nippon (assembly GCF_047370975.1). NCBI lineage: Eukaryota > Metazoa > Chordata > Aves > Pelecaniformes > Threskiornithidae > Nipponia > Nipponia nippon. Next base: position 48,342,391 of record NW_028262391.1, on the reverse strand, counting down.
TGCAATGGACCTTGCCTGCAGCACAGGGCAGGGTTGTGCTGCGCTGGGTTTGCACTGCACAGGTATTCCTTGTAGTGCATGACTGTGCCTCTGCCAATGTTACTATTGGTGCTTTATATTAGATCGCATATCCTAATTGTTTTCTGATTCCCCAGTGGAGAAAGGCTTCTAATCTTCCTTCACGTGTCTTAGTTCAGTACTGTAGTTGCACCTACACTTCTGCCCCCATGATGGTGTGTGCCCAGGAGGTTGGGGCATGTTCACCGTCTCCCTTCCAGAAACTATGTGTGTGTGTATATCTCTGTATAGGACAGCATGAGCAGGCAAACCCATAAAGAATTTAATTAGGTTAAGGATAAGTTTCAAAGAGGATATAAGCCTCTAAAACATAGCCATAAACAGAGCTTGCCATGGGGCATGTGTGTCCTTATGCTGCTGCTGAGGACACTGCAGAGGCAGCCGCTGGCTTCTGTCTGACAGACCAAGCTGTGGGCTGGTGATCATGGATTGCGACAAGCTCTAAACTCTGCTCCGCTCTTGCAGGCTGTATAATTTTTTTTTTTTCCCTCCCATGAAACAATAAGGTTTCACTTTTACTTTGGACTTTGTCTCAAATTCATGTTGACCATTGCTCATACCCTTTAAATGAATCTATAAATAAAAATCAGACTGAAACTGTGCCCCCTCCCGCCTGCCAGTATACTACATGCTACAATAAAATGCTTCTCCAGCAAACTCTTGCTTCTTGCTAAATAGTCTGACTCATGTTTTCTGGTTAGGGAAAAGGGAGTGGCATCCTGCAAGGGCTGCGAACCCCAGTGCAGCTCCATGTGATACAGCGCGTGTGCAGCGTGGAAAGGAAAATACAGTCTTTGTTTGCTTAGCTTTATGTTGAAATGTAATTAATGGCAAACGGGTCAAAAGCATGGATTATAAAATCATGGTATAAGTGAAATTCATGTTTTAATAAAGAGGTCCTAAAATGTCTTTTTTTAAAATCAGTGTAGGGCTATTAAAAAAACCCCTCTAGTCTGATGACTGAAAAAGTGCAGACACATGGAAATATTCTTATAGTTTCCAGATTATTTTCATTCTGAGGTGTTTAGAATAGCTCCATTTTTATTTTAAATTTTTGTTTTGTTTTGGGAGTTATTCCTGGTTAGTAATAATTTCCAAATTTTCTCATAAGCATGATGAAAATGTTAAGATACTTAAATTCCATTAAATATTTAAGTAACCATCTCAACAACAACAACAAAAAAGCATAAATTCTGTCAATACATTTTAAAAGTGACAAAAGAACATTTGTGAAAATCCTCCTTCCAAATTACAGTAATAACTTTTTTTTTGTTTTTTTAGATATTGTTTTCTTTCTTTGTTAGATTTTTGATCAGGTCTCTTGCTACAAGAAAAAGATCCCAGAAATATGCAGGTTTTACTTTGTGTATTAATACAGAAACCAGCTGTAATTTAAAAGAAGTGGAACCAACCTCTTGCACGCAGGTTGCCTAATATTATCCAGTATAAAAAGTCTGAACATTTCTTTGAGAAGCATTAGCATCCCCACAGCTTACGGCAATCCTTATGTACTTAGCAAGAAGAAACAACCCAAGAACAAAACAGAAAACCAAGCCTCCAAGGTTACAAACTGGCCTTTACTGGTCCAGTGCCATTCCTTTCAGGTGTAACCAAGCAGTGAGATGTTAAAAATCACCATTTCCCTTCTCTCGCAGGAGATCCTCAGGGAAATCCAGTCAGTCTGCTAAACCCACTGAGCTCTGCAGAGCCCAGCAGATGCTGCCAGCGGCGCAGGGGCAGGCACAGAGCAGTGTCCTGGGGATGCCTGGCAGGTCTGGGGAGAGCAAGGTGGCACCATCCTCCCCATCTAGCATCCCACCGTCACCTTACTCAGGATCTGGTCTTGTCTTGTAACCCCGCATTTGGAGCACTGTGTGAACCCAGCACATGGTGCTGAAGATGCCGTACAGTCTTTCAAAGCTAATAGCCTTCTCCTGTTGTGAGCTAATACATATTTTGCCCTGTTTTCCAGTGATGGGAGCCTGTTTTAAGTAGGAAGGCATCAATCCTCCTCCTGGTATTCATTCACAACGGAGAGAGCATGTTAGAAGTTGTACACGCCACAAATGTTTTCTTTAATCTGAGTGTTTAAAAATTCAGTCTAGTAATTAATATATGGGAGATGGTAAAAATCCACACAGAAGTCAGAAGAATTTCAGAATGATGGTGATTATGCAAGCTCTATTAATTTCCATGCATGCAGGTATTGTGATCTTGGACTACATGGTCACATTTTGTCTCGGACAGCCTGCCTGCCACAATGCGCGGGCTGGATGCACAGGGGAGACAAATTAAGATTGCATGTGCAGCTGTAAATGTGACATTTGGAAAGTCTGAAATAGAACAGAAATAGCATTATTTTAATGTAGCTTTTTGTATGCATACAAATAAGCTTGTGGCTTATGTTCACCTCTCAGGTGCCGAGGCTTTGGTATTTGTTGTATTTAGAGGTTCTGTACTTGTCACTTCTAGAAACGGGTGTTGAGCACAGTGGTGGAATGAAGATTGAGTTCCTTGGGTTCTTGCACCTAGATAAGGTGTGTTTCACTGCCCCTTGAATCAAATTATTATTAATGTTAAAGATACGTTAATGCATTACAAGTCTGGAAAGACGCGTGCTAGTGATTGTGTTCTGCCTTAGTGAGAATTTTTGCCAGTTTTCTCTTCCCTGTCCTCATCTGTAATGGCCTGTCTGCTGAATATTTCTTTTAGGCAACATTGCTGTGGGTCTAACTGTTTGTAAAATTTGATGAGTTGTTCAATGAATACCAGATTTTCTTTTTATAGAAAAAGAAATATTTTTATAAGCCTTAACTAGTCAAATGACAAAAATAAAGTTTGTAAAGCTCATACTTTGTGAGCTCACATTGTATGATTATCTTCAAAGATGACCAGAATGACTTGGACATAGTGGCTACTCTATTTGTGCATGGCTGAGTTACTGACTATCCCAAAATTGTATGCACAAACCATGCTTGCGCTGAGGGGATATGTGCACATCACTTATTTTGAAATCTGGGCTTTGAACGATAAAATAAGAGACGAATATTAGCCTGATCAATATTAGTTGGTAATGGAATGCAAAATTGGATTAGACCATAATGTCTCTTTGAAAGAACACATTTATTAATTATTTCTTACGAAGTTTTTAGAAAAAGACATTGTGAAAAATAAAGTCAAAACCTTACCTTGCGTAGAATCTGCTTTGGTAACTTTAAGTATAGGAAAAAAGTGAGGTGGTGAGGTAGTTGCACAAAGAGGTAGGCTTCTGGGAATGGAAAATGACATTTTTTGTCTCTGCTACCTATGCTTAAATGAATGCCACTGACTCAATGGGAAAAGAAAGCGATAAGGAATACAGTGGCTGCTGGGAAACGTGAACCAAGATCTGCTTTACTCCAAGCCACTAGCCCTCAGGGTGGATTTGCAAGGTCCTAGATGAGCTTGGAAGACATCAGCCTGTCCTGGCATGGTGAAAGGAGGGACGGAGGAGATGCAGGAATGGTGCGTTTTACGGTGTTGCTGGACCAGCCGTAGTCAGACCTCACAGGTCTTCTTGCTTATTTTCACCTGCACTGCTAACAAAGCTTTTGCATGCTCTAGAGCAGCCATAAATCTGTGCACAATCTGTCACTGCTTTCTTCAAAACCTAATACTTCCCCTTTCATATCACTTAGTACAAGTTCAATCAATACGCCACCTTATTCTGTGAAATAAGCTACTAAGGTGTGCGTTGAGGCAATTGTTTTATTATTTTGATTGTATCAAAAAGCTGCACCTGGAATATCCAAAAAGATACTGTAAATATTTTTCATCCTCTGTTATCAGGACCACTGTTTAATTCCTTAAAGAAGATACAAATGGCTTATTCCACTATGGAAAGGGAAAAGAACATTGTCTGACCATATGGTGTCATCTCCATACAGGATGTTTAAAATAGAGTGAAACTGTTTCTCATAGACATGACAAAAAGCAAAAGCATTTTACCACAAAGTGATGACTTTTTTTTGAAGAAGGTGCTCTTTATCCCAGAAACAACATAAGCATGACATGATGTGGCAGTTACCATGGCAACTAATTATTTTTTATTGAACAACAAGAATAAGCACAATAGCTTCACAAAACCCAGCATATCTTGGCAAGCAAGTTAAAATATCCCGGGGCATCATCAACATGTGCAGTTATCATTTTTAGTTTCTTTTTTTTCTTTCAGAGGTTTTTATTTTTTGAATATGAATAAGTACATTTGATTATGGGTCAGAAAAGGTATGTTGCTTTCTCATCTGACTTCTTCCTTTACTGAAATCTCCTCTTGACGTTGTTGCACTAGTGATGCGTCGTGGTCATTTAAGTTACAACAGGAGATGTCTGCCTTGGTTATGCACTTGAATTGATGAGCCCACATTTCAGAAGTAAGGAGTGAAAGGTTGACAATTTAGCTGACAGGAGAACATGACAAGGAAAATGCAACAGATGGGGGCCTTGAAAATACCATTCTCTAGAATATGTGGAATCAATTTAATCCACAATAATAGTACAATGAAGAATCTTATTCTATGATTACGAGGCTGAAAGAGAGATGGTTTTGATCCAGATATTATTGATTTAGTAGACTGTGGTTAATAAAGTAATTCAGAAATTGTAGTGTCTGATTCAGGCCTGGCTGAAGTCAACTGCACATTCTTTTATTTAGAGATCCTTTTAATAAATTGGAATTAACTTTAATGAATGTCACACTGAATACATGAGTCAAGGGGGATGTATTGATGTTACCAAAGCTGATGAAACTTTTGCTGTGTTTGCACAGTGTTGTCCAAATAGAGAGGCGAGAAAGACCATGACACGCTTCTTCCTTTAACACCCAGAACTATCTGGGTTTGGATAGATTGCTTCAGAAATACTGCTGTTTGCAGTAGCAAATATCACAGCGAGTGAAGATTCTTATCCTGTGATAGTTTGCATGTACATAATTCAGTTCGTGTAATTCACTATGCTAAATTCATACTCTCATTCCTGTTATTGCAGACCATCTTGAAGGCAAGTATAATATTAGCCTCAATAGCAGTATTGCTGCTATAGTTTCAATTATGCATGCAGGCTCATCTGAGGACAAATTAGATATACTGCCAAAGCCAAAACATTTCAGGAATTTTTCCATCTCCATTTGATATATCAGAATGAAAGAAGAAAATCTCCATCTCGGTTCTACCATTTAGGATGACCTTATAACTGAATATCACTGGTTTAATTCTAGCCTCAATTAGGGAAAAAAATGATCCCTCAACCACATATTCAACCTCAAAATCAATATTTTGGTTTGGTTCAGAGTCGGTTGTGTTAAACCAGTTAAGGTCAGATTTAGTCTGGAGAGGCTGCGAAATTACAGGATCAAATGACACATGAGGTACTGTGAAACTGAATTGCATTAGAGGTTGCATAAACAGAATTAATATTGCTTAACATTGCTCCAACATCTGAAGCAGTAAGAAATCACAGTGAACGTGATTGAGAATCTCCATCTGTAGTAAAAGTAGAGTTGTGTGATGGAGAATTGAACGAGACCTGCCAGGAAGGCTCACGTCTTGCAGGGGCAGTGCTGGTGTTCAGGAGGGTCTTTTTCTTTGAGTCATGGCTGAATCACCAGGCCAGCCTGCGGCTTAGGGGCAATGGCCGCTGAAAGGAACCGGACGAAATATCCATTGTCATGCTGTCGCTGTTGGCTGTCTTTTCACTGAAACACAAAAGAGAGACTTACTTGTTCACTGCTGTTGAAGTGAACGGTGGTTCTGTTTGTAGGATTGGGAGTGCCAATTTAAGTGCCGTGCACTGATTCTGATTGAGATGAATTAATTCTGCTGACCCAAAGATGTTCCTGAGAAGCTCTGTCCAACTGTGCTAGTAAGAGTGACTAAAATGTAACTTATCTACTGCCGACTTTGGTTAAGACCAGTATAGCAAGTTACTAACTTTGGTAGCTAGTCCCTAGAAGGTCGCTATTTGCTTCTGCTGACATGGATACAGGGGCAGTGACCTCTGGGGAAGGGGAGAGCTGGGGTGGTTTGTGGGTGTTATAAATTCTCATGTGCCTTTAGGATGAGTCCCTGGAGCTTCCCGGTAATTTTGTCAGGCACCTGATTCTTCAGTTCTTAATGAGTATATGTGAGTAGCACTCGAGCTCTCGCTGATGATGGAGAAACTCCTCACATCTTCTCCGTGTATGAGAAGACTTGGCTGTGTATTCATCAAGGGAGAAAGCAAGACTAGCAAATAGTGCTAGCTGGAAAACTAAAATGTTTACAACCCCCCGAAAGTAATTTTAAAATTTATGTAAATAGCTGACTTTTCATTCAGAAATACTTGTATTTATGTATTGTGTCTTGATGAAACGCTGAATATTAAAAGGCAAAAGTACTTGGTCCTGTTGATCTGATTTGCTGTAGAAAAGTCTGGAGTGTTAAAAACTGTTTTCAGAAAGATGCCTGGTCCCTTCTAAAAACCATAAATGGGATGGTGGCCTGTGCAGAAATACTGGTTTCATTCATGAAACGTAGAGCATTCGGCAAACTGACACAGAAGCCAAGAGATGTATAGTTCTGTGATGACAAACTATAAAGATAAACAAGCCTTTGTGGAATTTGCAGTGAAAAGGCATCATTTATTAGAAAGATGCATGCTTTCCTAAGCTTTTTCATTTTCTTTCTGGCACTCTCTATGAGGTACTCCAGACACCACTAACAGAGCAGTGCCTGGAGGAGTCTCCGAGAGCTGAAATTACGGCACAAAGGGCGGGAGACCGGGCTGAGAGGATCCGTGTAACTACGCAGATACACACCAGCTGAGAATGTAATTCTAAGTGCAGACTGAGGTGGTCATAGCTCAAAAACAAATTTATTTTTATCGTCGAACTAAACCCATGCAGGCAGTAGATGCCGATTTGACATTCCTCAGCCAGCACTCATGGGAGCGGTCCCTATCATACGTGTAGGCAATGGAAGTCAGCTCTCGAGCGAGTACAGGTTGCGGGTCAGCCTGTCATTGACTTCTTCACTTGCCTAACATGATTATATTGTATCTAGGAGTGGGATGCTGACAGCATTTTTTCGTTGTTGCTGTTGGAGGACAAGGACAATAGGCTGCAAATTAGAAGTTCAGGGCAAATCAGTTATGTTATGTTTAAACATTATTTTGAAATGGAATATAACATGACATAATGTTATAAAGAAACAGATTTGACTGCCCAGTCACCTTTATACCGTGCTGGCAGGGATGGGACCTTGGAGGAATAGCATATTACATTATGTTTATGCCCAACTCAATATTCTTTAACAGTATCGTAACTTTAAAAGTGCTTTTGTTGTAAGTAAGAACCAGGAGCTGAGAATTTTTTGCTGATGATTTTCTTTGGGATTTTCTCCTGTATTGGAGTGCTAAGAATGCAATATCCAGTGCTGTATTCCCATACAGCTGACTTGCTTACGGAGCAGTACCTGGCTTCATATTTACCAGAAGAAATACTTGGCTTTATCACACAGGCTTTTGCTGAGAGATTCAGTCCTGTACCTAAGTGACGCGATCTTTGTATCACTTACAATTAGTGTAAGAAAACATCAAGGGGACGATAGTGTCTGCCATTGCCTACAGGACCAATAATTTTTTCGGTAGAGGTCTATGATATAGTTGGATGTTTCTGATAATAAATATCAAGCCCTATAGAAAGAGTTATGAAGATCTGTTCCTAAAAGGGTAAATGGCGTGCAGGGAATTACAGCACTCCTGCTGTAAGGCCAAAAACGTCTTGACTTCATACTACTCTTTTAATCAGAAATGCATCTGAGTGTGTTGCAACACAGAAGGAGGAAACTAGACCAGAATCATACAAGTTGTAAGTAAGATAATAATACAGTACTTCTCAGTGATACATATTCCCTTCCTTTCCCAACCTGGAAGTCTTTATCTACCACAAATTTCTCTCCCTTCCAAAGGATTTTAAATGGGAAGTAGCAATAAGGGACATAGCTGACGTGTGGCAAAAGACCCAAGTGTCAACTTTGGTGAATAAAAGTTTACATCTACCTGAAAATCTGCTGAGTATTACAGCTTAGACCTGCTCTGTTTGAATCACATCGTGGATATATCTGTACTGCAGTGTAGTAGAAAGTACCCAAACTAATGTTAAACTAGTTGCTCATATACCAATAGCAGTCCAGCTATGGAGACGCTCAGCACCACGTACCTCATTAGCTGACACGGAGCTCCATGCTGCTTCAGGCAGAGCACTGTGGATGCACTGTGGATGCGTGGCCTACATCATTTAACGTTAATTCAGAAAACTGCGTCATTGCAGGAGTAATGGCAGTTGTAGGCTGTATCTTTTGACAGCCATGTATTTTCTGAAGCAAGCCCCTCTCCTGAAAAGGAGTAGAGGAAACTGTTGATTATCTGTAGAAGAGGCATTTGCTGGCAGGGAAGGAGCTCTTCGTGCTCTCAGACTTAAAAGTATCTCCATGAAAGCCTTGAGTTTTCTTTAGAGATCTATAAAGTAGCCCTTTTGGGCCCATATGTGATGTGAAACCATACTTCCATTTTTTTCTGAGTGTCCTCCAGCAAAAGTTTGAACTGGCGGACAAATCTCATGTTGTTAGCACTTGTTTTACTTTTCAAGAACAGTAATTAGGCACTCAGATACTGGAGCGATGACTATTCCAGTCTGAATAAAGCAGCACAATGAATTGCCTCAGCAGCATGTTTTGGAGGAGTAGTTTTTCCTCCTACCCTTTGCCTCCTACTCTGAAGTCTGTAGGAGATCCTGTGTATATTACAGCAGGAGTATGGCATGCACTGATTGTGCTGAGGGAATTTTCTCACAGGCAGCCACCACACACACTTCTGTGGCAACAGACGAGGACTGTAGTGAGAGAAAAAAATTTTCCCTTTTAGCTGAACTTCAGCTGGAGTCAAAGCAGTGGAAGGTGCTGAGCAGTCTTGTTTTAGCCTTGTAGAGCACTTAACCATGTGCTTAGGAGGCAAGTTTGTGTGCAGTCCCATTGACATCAGTGGCACTTGGCAGCATCTAGGCCGGTGCATTTCCACCTAACTGGATCAGGCCTTTGACATACAACAGCTTTTGCTATTACATAAATATGGGTTAGGAAAACCCACCACAGCTGGTTCATTTGTCACTTGAAGAGCCAGGCAATGTAGGCAGAAATGAGCTTTTGTCTGCAGCGAGGACCTGTAATACTGAACAGTGTGAGTGGCGGCACGAGCTCAGGTCCTCCTCAGAGGTGATGTCACTAGTGCAACCCACTGAGTCGCTGTCACACCTTTAGGTCTTTTTCTGCAGGGGCTTCTTGTGCTGGACATTATATGTGGTTATATTCACATGGAGAGACAGCCCCTTTCCATAAGGCTCCTTAAGAACTATCTCTAGCAGGCTACACCTGATTAATTTAAAAGGTGATTATCATAATCTGTAACATTGCTCTTGGACTGCAGACATTGCAAGGACAAATGAGAGCAGAATTTGGCCTGCGAACTGTAGTTTACAGATAATATAGTATTAAATTGAAATGTCATTTGTCAGAGAAGCCCTCAGAAACAGCTTCTGAAATCACAACATTTGGAAGAGCAGCAGGCAGTTAGGAACAGGTATGTGCTCCAGACTGTGTATGGAGGTGCAAGGCCGATGTGCTAGTCACCCTTCTCATCTGTGCACTTCATACCCGTTGCAATAACCACATTTAAGTATGGCACACACACCTCTAGCCTTGTCGTCTTATGGTGGTGGCAGTAAGAGGTTGCTCCTCCTGCCCTGGGTGCTGCGCTTGGGACTAACTAATCTGTCCGGTTAAGGGGCATGTTCCCCCTTACAGGCACTCTCTGGAGCTGCCCCATTCGGTGCAAAACACAGCAAGCAGCAGGGGTCCGTAAGGCATATTTAAGTCCTTAGCATCTCCTCAGTCTCCTACGAGCTGGACGAGAACGCAGTGAGAATGTATGGACTCGGCTGTGCATAGCACGGGGTCAGACGCAGAGCTGTTGATTTAGTGTTAATCCTGAAACTGAGAGTTACAAATCAGAGAATACCCCACAGTTGTTGCACACTTTTCAAAGTAACGTATATTTACAAATGCACACGCACACACATATAAAAATATATTATTTATTTCATTAAGGGCATTCATTGTCATCTTGAACTGTTGAACGTTTAACGCAAAACGCTAAAGGAGGTTATGAAAAGGAATGTTTAATCCTAGTGTTGTTGAAGCATTTCTTAGCATCTAGTATTTTAAGTGTTACAAAGGGTCAAGAGAAGAGCTCAGGATCAGCCGTATGCTTAGAATTTTTTTGGCAGGATGGAGTTGACTGAACACTTTAGCTAAGCAAGGAAGATAGAGGGGTCAACATGAAAAATTGGAAATGACATATCTGGGCAGCCTTAATGAGATACATGCAGGCATGGGTCAATTCTCTTGACTAGGTATCAAGCTCAGAATCACATGGATCCAAACCCCAGTGTATATTGGCTGCGAGTGTGGAGCTTTAGATCAAGTTTAATTGCAGTTTAGCAACTTTTAGAACATTAAAGAATAAGGCAGCTATCCATGTTATTCTGTAAGCCTGGAATGGGTAAAGCAAATGAGTAAGTACATCATATTAGTGTTTTCATTTATAGACAAAATGATTGTGTATGTGAATGTGTGTTTTTATGTGTACATGCACACACCCCCAAGGTTACGTAGTCATCTCCCTAGAATATCTGCAAGAGTTATTCAGTAACATCATTTTATTAGATCAGTTCTTCCCTTCATTAACGTATTTCTCTATATGACACGGTACAACAATAACATGTAAAAAAAATCTGAGAGCATAAAGAATGCAAAGATCTGTATAAATTATCAAAAGAAGAAGACATAATGCTTCAGTCAATTTACTCACACTTCACTCTTTGAAGAAAATAGGCAAAGGATAGTGAGAACAGAAATGTAAACTCTTGGAGGCTGCGATTGTAGTTAATATCCACAAAATCCTCACATTTCAGTGCCTAGTAAAATGTTATAGGCTACTATGGGTTTTTGTCATCAGTGGATTTTATAGACCATTTTAATGATGTGCAAACCTTTTACAATTAATAAGCAATTATCAGCCTGTTCAGGAGGTTGCACAACACTGTGGACTTTGTCTGATAGTTTACTCATTTTGTAGACAAATATGTTGTCAGCCATTAGTTATAGGTCCTAGAGGGATTCCTTTGGAGATGTCTACAAATCAGTACTCGGAACAGTGAAATTCACCCCATTATTGACTGAGATTAAAACCCAAACAAACTCTATCAGTGATCGAAACGTGCATCTGCTATTTGAAAGGCATAGTTTAGTGCTCCATAAATTCAAACAGCATCACTCATGCGATTTTTGGAATCAATATTTGAATAAGCAATTGTCACATCTGCCACTGCTGCATTGAGTAATTGAAAGTCATTGGTTTTAAGGGGTTCCACTGGCAATGTAGAGTCAATGCGCATTGATATGTTTTCTCTAATCAATAATGTGGACAATAGTCAATCTTCTTAGCTGATAAGCACATCTGCAAGTTAAAATCAGGTTATTTACTATGAGTTTAGTATATACGATATCACCTTTTATGGAAAGTAGGTCCATATTCAAACAAGGATAACGATAAAAGCATTAGAAAGAGAGACAGGTTCAGTTGACATATTTATTATTTCTTTTGCTAAGGATAAATTTCACAGGGCAGTAGCAGATCTTCCCTGACAGACTATAAGCGATAAAACAATTACTAGAGAGAGTGGCTTTTGTGTAATTCAAAAAGAAAATAAAAGCAGATGAAAAAAGCAGCAGGAAAACCCACGTGGGGAAAAATGCCTTGTGTTGTTGATACATTGAAGTGTTTCCTTGATGCTCTTGCGGAGATATGTTTCATTTGAGAACAGTGTTCCCCAAAATGGCTAAAACCCTCCGCAGTCCTTCTGTGTGCAATCCCAGAGCAGCTCTGCCCAGGGGCAGGACAGCCAGGCTCTGCCGTGGGCTTCAGCAGGGCTGTTGGGGTGCAGAGCCCAGCGAGCTTTCCCAGCTGAGCAGTGGCTTCTGGGGCTCTTGGTGGTTTGCCCCACCCAGCAGTCAGATGTGGAAATACCTCCAGTTGTTCTTGGCAGTTCGATGTGTCCCTTGGCTGGAGCTGTAAGTCTCTGTTTTGCTTCTGATTCCTTCTCCAACTAGCCTGCCTGGGCTTCACTGGCTGTCTTTGATCCCTTTTGCAAATCCCGCTTGTCGTACATGCGCCCTGGCTTCCTGACCCTTCGCTTGGCTTCTCATCGTGCTTTCTACTTACCCTTCGGCTCAGTAGTTTTGGGTTTCTTGGCCCAAAGTGTGATCATGCCTTCCTGTTTAATCCCTTGGCTGAGCCAAACTCTTTTTTTGTCTTCTCTCGTTTTGGGCAGCGATATGTCTCCCTGTGTATCTCTGCCTGCTTCCAAACCAAGCTCTAGCCTGGCTCCAACCCGCAGGGCCTGACCGCCCATGTCCTGCCTGCCAGTCTTCAATATTTGGTAAGATCAGTGGTTTTATGTGTGGGGACCTAAAAAAAGGATGACTCCCTCTGAAGATCATTTTGAGTGTGTTGTGAAAGTTGGGCATATAACATGGCACATCTGCACAAATGTCGTTATGTCTGTGCTGTTGGCTTAAATAATCCCCATATATAAAACATGGTTTATGCGTTCCTAACACTGCTAATACTGCTGCAGTCACTGGTTGCAAATGCACATCTCCTGTTAATAGGGGTCAGGTGCAGTTTAAAGTCAGTCAGTAGCACTTCAGGGAAAATATTTCCATGTATCTTCTCAATTGAGAAACGATTTTTCATATTGCTTTGTAGTCGAAGACTTAATATAATATCCTATAATAATATAATATCTGTGACTCCTCCACTGTTGCATGTGTATGCCCACATTTTCAGTAGATCCTACAATACCATGGGCAAGAAAAGGACCCGAAAAAGCAGGGAATCAGCCGATCTCAAACAGCATCACCCTCACATCCTGCAGCGAGCTGAGTGGAGGATTGATCACCCAGCAGAGTGAATGTCTCCTACTGTAATCATAAAACTTTCTCACTATTTCAAATGAGATGCAAGCGATGCGTGGGAGTTGTGCTGGTGTTGCCCACAGACAGATGTTTGTATCCGTCTTCCCGAGCACGACTGGAAGTGGAGCAGTTGGCTGTTGGGAAGGCCGGTCCGGTGTGGTGGCAGGGCAGGTTGTCCTCGGCTGCCACCAGATGACAAAGACCTCTCAGGAGGGTGCTCTGGCCTCCACACACACTCAGGACAGCGTGGGTTTTCTTAAAGTGAAGCCTGCTTGGCTGCATCTCTTGTGCTAGCAAACTCTCCCATTGTTTTTGATGCTCCGAGGAGCTGGGTTTCTTACAGATCTTAAGATGATGTCTATGGAAATGTGTGTTTTTGGCACTGGAGGACTTAATCTTGATCCTTATTGGAAGGATCCTTGACCCTTCCAACTTGAGATATTCTATGATTCTATGATCTCTGGCATTGACCAAGATGGCAACTGTAGCAGGGGACTGCAGGCAGGGCTGTGGTCAATGCATCGTGGAGCAGGAGGGCAGCAGCAATCAGAAGTGGTGACCTGCTATGAATAATGCCACGTATGTGAAAATAACCAGTGACTGTGTCTGAAATGAATCATCCACCAGCTGAGGGTTTGATGTGCCAAATTTTAAAGGTATAAGCTAGAGGACAAACATGTTCCCTATAGACACAAATTAAGCTATTTTACTCTGGCTCTGTGTCATTGTTGTTGTTTTTGTTTTTTACTTGAGCAAGAGACTGTTCTGACTCAGACTTTAATTTGCGAATGTGTTTCCAGTATTCCCCTGGTGAACATAGCATAGCGTGCACAAATAGATTCTTACTATGAAGCAGAGTGCCAACGTGTAACCCAAATCCTTGTGTTCAGGCTTGACATCTCATTTTTAGATGTTCACTTTCCCAAGATGGATTTTTTTTAATGGAATAACTTCATAGTCCTGCCCAATAACTGTCATTAAATATATCTAAAGAACTTTACGTGTATGCTGAGTACGGTCATTCTGGGGAACGGCATTTGGATTGGGTTGAAGCTTAGTGATATGAAACAATAACTTAGAGCTAAAAAATCCTGGAAGTAAAGAAAAATACAGTAATTTGAAATTTAATTATATTACATAAAAATAAAATGCCAGTGCTAAACTACATTCATGAATTACATTTACTGGATTTACCAGGATGAACTAGAATCACACGGTCACTTCAGAGGTGGGTAAAGATGCAATTTACAGCTCTGGTGGATTAGCTGCAGTGGTTTAAAGAACTGTCACTCCAGTTGTCCCACCCACCCCTCTTCAGGTATCCGTGTATCATCAGCAGTGGTTTAAAGTAATACCCTGGGCAATAAACTGTGGCATCTCAAGCATAACTACATCCCATTTGGCTGATGTTAACCTCTGGCAGAAGGATGAGGCAGAGACCTAGAAACACTAATGTTTTAAACTGCCACTCCTAAATCTACTAGAGCTTGACTCGCAAAGCTCTTTCGTCTTCTTCTGACCTTAGGAATGCATCTAGGCTCACGTAGGATGAGCGTGTAGATGCTTAGGCCTTTGCAGATCAGGCTCAGAATGGATAGATATGATAGATATGTCAAGATACAAAAATTTTGTGGATGAAATGTGCAGTAGACTTCAGAATCCAATGATACTGGTGGACTGTTTTCAACAAACTGCAGTGTTCTTTAAATCTAATATCATGAATATGTATTTTTATTCACTGTAAAATGCTCCAGAAAGAAAGTAGAGAGTTTTGTGCAAAGCCAGCTGCATATATTTGAAAGTGAGGTCACGATTACCCATACTTATTCATCCCATAAAAAGTAGTTAATGCTTTATCAAGGCAAATATTTGAGGTTATCAGTCTATCAAAATATTTCTTTTATCAGCATAAATTGGGTGGAAAAATACCTTACTAAGAAAAAAGAAAAATACTTCCCAGGGATTGGTGACACTATGAATTGTCATGCTCACACTTCTGTGAACTAACAGATAAGCAACCTTGGAAAACTCAAAGTTAAGAATAAATAAAAAAATCGATGGTTTAATGTGAAGACCATTTTTCCACGTTGTTAGAATTAGACCAGATTCTTCTGTCTGTGGCTTTACAGTACTACCAGCTTTCACACTTTTATCATGAATGATGAAATACTGATGTTTGTAGAACCCCATCTTTAAATAAAAATCTTAGCTTTTACTTCAGAAAACAGATTTATGGGTAGATAAAACAGCTTTAAATATGACCAGTGTTTATACAAAAATAATCTAGAACCACACAGCAAAACTAGACCGGTCATATATCTTTTTGGTAATTCACTAATTCATATCAGAATCTTATTATTAGGTGAACAAGACCAAGATACGATCACTCATTCCTGATTTTTATGTCCAGGTGCTGTGATCAAACCATATTTAATAGCTGGAGAAGCTGAGAGCGGTAGTGAGTTGGGAATCTAAATGTAGGCTGTGATTCATAGTCAAGGTGTAGGAGAGGAAAGTGGAGATGCTAATGTACACAGCAACCAAACCAGGTGAGCACGAGATCAAAGTCCACCTGAAGACGAGGAGATGGAGGTGCCTGTGAAATACCCAACCAATGTGAACGGCAAGAGCAGAATGAAGGGCAAGGCCAAAGAGAGACACCCCCAAAATTTCTACGTTCGTCTCATGATTTTGAGGGGCTTGGTTTGTGATTCTTACAGTATATGGCAATGCTGTACTTATGTGACTAGTTACATTGTCCTCCAAGTAAATATATGCGTAAATTTTCTTAGGGGATGACATTAAGCATTGCACAATAGATTATTTCTACAATAGCTAGAATAGCTCCCCATACAGAAACTATTCTCTTAGAATAATGTCCCTTTTTTGTATTTGCCTTAGACGGCTTTTGAAACAGCCAGACATTTCTTGTGCCTAAACATTTTTGTCGCTGCTTGTTTTCTGTATGGTATAACATGTCTGGAAGATTGATGTTTGTCTTCTGATTGTCCATTACCAATTTTAAATCTGAATGGCACGTGCACAGCAATTTGTCCATGCCTATGGCAGCAGATTGTCAAGACGGATTATAAAGTATTGCACTGTCTTACATGGTAAAAGCTATTCTACTATTTAGGTGAAATTATTTGATTAGCTCAGGAAACTAATACTTCATAAATAATTGAAGTCTAAACTCAACCCTTCAATTGGATAAGGTTCAACATCATGAGAGATTGTATATGCTTCAGTTTTGTTGCTGAGGGCTTGAAAATATACTGTGTAGATATCAAAGAGCTGTCAAGCAAGATTTCTAACAGGCTGAGTGCATTGAGGAAAGAGTTAGTTAAAGTCTGAGCATGAGTGATAGTGTTTGCATAGTAAAGCAGTGATTATAGCACTGCTGGACTGTAAGGATATGACTAATGTTATACTGAGCTAGTAATGCTTATGAAGCTTGAAAAAACGCACAACACAAATTATTTTTCTCTCCTGAAAATGACATTTGAAATCTACCCAGAGAAACTGAATTGGTTCCCACATGAAGCCCTGCAGTGAAAAAAAATGTACGCCAAAGGCAGACAGGAGGAAGGTATAGTTGTTTGCAAACATATTACTACTACTCAGCTTGGCTTTCAGTAGATAGTGAAGTTGTGTGGAGAGTGAGCTGCCAAAGGTCCTACTTGTAGGGTCTTCAGGGCATCCATTCGGCGTTTCTGACCTGGACTGCATGGAGAGGTTTCTTCTCACTTGCTATCGCTCCTCAACCCTCAAGCACGGGTGTGCTTTTAAAGTGGTGCCTGTTTGCTGTGCTATCAATATGCCTTGGTGAAAAAAATCTGGACAATTTAAGAGACTGACTCCTAATGAAGATGAGTGAAACTTGGGAAGAATCTTTCCCATGGACTCACTGCATTATTGTGCTATCTGCAAGCTAAGGCAGGGGCTGGGCAACGTGCACTGGACCCTGACTTTCTGAGCAGTCTCGGCACAGATACCTGTCCAGGGAAAGGGAGATTGCTAGAAAAAATATGAGTAGTTTATAATCTAGATAGAGATTAGATAGTAATTTTCAGGTGAAAATGATGAGTTGAAGGTGCCTTCCCAGTGAGCCTTTTCTTGCGGAAAGGATTTTTTCCTCTCTCTCTGTGCTATTTATAGATTGTGATTGCTACCAGGAGTGGAAAGTAAATGTCTTTTAAAGAATTATAACTTTTAAAATGATAATGATACTTCAAAAGCATTATGTTTGCATTACTTTCTTCATCAACAAATGTGAGATCATCAGGTGAAAGGTAAACTAAAAATACAAAATAAAGGGTCATTTATTGTCAGTCAGTATTTTGGCATCCTTTCATTTGCTATATAGTTTTATAGAAAAGTGGTTGGTTGCTTTATATTTCTTTCTCCACCTATCCTGATTTTTAAGTGCTGTTTAGGTAATCGGGGTAGTTAGCGAGCATCTGCAATATAAATACTCTTGTTATTGGGTAGGTATAGAGGAAGATGGGTCCTTTATGAAGCTTATATGCTGGGAAGGAGAAAGTAGGGGATTGTAAAGCTACACTGGCAGAGTAGAACAAGACTTCTCAGAAGAGTAGTTGATTTTATCTTATTTCTCTAAAGATTATGACAGAGAAGCTTGCTGGGAGGCTGGCCTAGGTCAAAATTCCTACTCCTGCGAGGAGCGGTGATGAGACCACCAGCTGGAGAGGCATCCCTTGCCCCGCACACCAGGGCGACGCTGTGCAGAGTAAGCACGCAGGTCACCGAACAAGCGGTGGGAAGCCGAGGTTTGCCCAGGTTGCCCGTGCTGCTGCAGTGGCGAACCCCTGCGCTCCTGCGGCATGAGGTGGGTGAGGAAGCCACAACTGCTTCTTGTTTGAGACCCCCGCAGCCCGTAAACCCGTTTACCTGTGCACAGAGCAGATTCTGCTGACTGAAAGGGTCAGGCTGTGAACCCTCCCAAGAAGGTTCCCTCCCTCTAAAGATTACGTAGGCTGGAGATTTGGAACGTGTTGGTAATTAAAATGAAGAGATTTCCCTTGGAAGTGGAGGTTGTTTCGCTACCTGGTTCGGCTCTCTTGTGGATTCTCTTGTGGTTTTTTTTAATGACTGATATAACTGTATTTTAGGAAGGCAGGTCTAGGCATATTGCCTGAAGACTCCGGACTATGGGGGGGATAGATATGATGTAGTCTTACTGATTTCAGATGTATTTCTTCAATGTTTGAGTTATAGCAGTACCCTGGTATCTAATCAAGCAGAAGCTCCTGGTGTACTTTTCCTGAATGGCATGCAAAACTATGAGATGGGAGGTAGACTGTGTCCCAAAGATGTTTATAATCCAGGCATAGTTAGCAAGACTAGAGAAAATGCTATATGCAAAGCATTTATGGAACGGAATTGCCAGCTATATGAAGGCTTCTCTAAAGAAACCACCCAGGTGGTGTCATTAGAGAAAAGTTTTGAAATGCCTGGTGTATTAAGGCCTTTCTGGTTTCCTCAGAGGTGCTGATTTCTTGACTTCAGATGGCTAGCATGTAAGCCATGACTTTGAACCTTATAATCAGGACAGAGAGGAGAGAGAGCTTTTGCCTCCTGAATTTTGGTTTTGAAATAAAAGTGTATTTTAAGTCAAGAATACCTCTTCAGGACATCACAATATCTGAGAGTCATAGTATCACAGACAACTTGAGTTGGGTACAGATGTTCTTGGCATGTTGCTCATCTCGAGCCTTCATTTTATCACGGAGCTGGAGAGTCAGTGCAGAAACTCCCCAACCATCTGTATCAGAAAATTTATTTCAGATAGAGTTGTAAGTGCTCAGTAGGGGTCCAGTTTTAGACAGCCTTAAAACCTGACCTTTAAAAGGTGCTATTTCAAACACCTTCAGTAATTGTGCCTCTGGAAAGCTTCATTCCTGCATCTCTCTCTCATCTGTACAGTCCTGCAGTCTGTGATCATCTCATTTATTTTGGTGGGATTTGAAGCTTATTACCATTTATTTGTGTGGGTTTTTGGTTGTCCGATTTCTGTGTTTTCTTGGTAAATGCCTGCAATAGTAAACTGCTCTTCCGTACCTCAGAGTGTTTTGCCATATTCTCACAACCTGGTTACCTGCCTTTTAGTTATAATTGCTCCTTAACCATTCTGAAAACAAAGATGCTATCAAGACAGAAGTATTACTGAGGATTCACACACACACACACTTTTGTCCCCTCTGCACTCGATTTATCTTTGTATTGTTCTTGTATAATTTGAAAAATCTCTTTGAAGGTATATTTTGGGATTGATTATATTTTTTTCTTACAATTTCTTCAACTCTTAATTAAAAATGCTAGATGGTGATAGTAAATAAAAAGGAAAATCAGTATCAAGATGAACTATTTTAAGCTCATTAGTACACATTCAATTAGGTATTTTGTATTATGGGTAAAGAATGAAAATATTTATTCAGAGCAAAGGTACTTCAATTAAATGAAGCTTTAATTTTTATTTTTTAAAATCTCTGAAGAAATATGCAGCATTTTCACTTTTATTTCCCTTCATGCCAAACATATATGTAATCCAATCTCTTCTGGAGTTCAAGCAATTAATTCCTACCGCCCCTTATTCACTCCCAGATAAAGCAGCATACAATAGAGTCTTTCCTCCACAGTACATCTAGTGTGCCAAAAATAATGTCTACTTGCAAACACAAGTGTCTTTAGAAGGATTATTTCTGAAGAAAAAATGAAATACTGGTGCCTATTAAAACACATTAATGGGAATGCAACTGATGCAATAAGACTTAATTTTGTTTTAAAGTTTTGGCCTGGAGCCTCACTTCTATCTGTTTTGCTCCTCGATTGTACATGTAGAAACAGAGGAATGCAGCAAGGATTTACCCCCGCCTGGAGTTTCTTTCCAGTCTGGGGTAATGATAAGACCGTCGTCAGGATGCCAGAGCCTTTGCGTGGCATGGGAAGGCCAAAGTAGGAGATAAAGGCTGTTAAATGTCCCATATCTGGTGCCTGGAGCATCTAGTGGGATTTGGGACATGGCTTTAAGGCTGCAGTAGAGGGAGGGAAGCAGCTGCAGAGACAAAGCTGGTGCCTGCAGCACGGCTGAGCCCTCCCTTGGGAGAAGCTGTCTCCCTCTCACCTGCAGCCTTCCCTTGCCGAGGTCTCTTCCTGACACCTTCCCTCTGCCTCCTCTGGGAAAGAAAGAGACGTCTATGGAGGACTCGAAGGGAATGGTGGAAACCAGAATGGCAAAAATAAGACCTTTTTCTTCCCTGTACGTTGTCCTTGAAACCTTATCTAAACAAACAAACCCTACCATGAATCCATATCAGGAAAAATGCAAGTTAGGTAATGCTTTGGAAAGCATGTAAGGAACTCTGTTTTGGAGCTCTCTGCGGGTATCGCAGCAGGATCAGATGCTGTGTCTCCATGTGATAACATATTGCCAGTGTCCAGAGAGGTATTTTTGCCCGGAACCAAGCTGCCAAGAAGTCTGAAGGAGAATACCCTTCCAAATGGTGCAGTGTTTTGTGATTAATTCATACAAATCTGCACAGAAATTGAGCACTGTCCCCATTCTGAAGTCCTTTCATCAAGAGAGTTTTTTGACAAGAATCAACTACTTGACGCATAAGCAAAAAATACATAAATGCTCATTTGGAAAAGATGTCAGACAAACATAGTTTAAAATAAACAATTGGTTTTTCAGGAACAGATAGCAGCAATAGGAAAAGTTGTTGCCCCCCTATACACATCAAAGTGAAATATTCTAAATACTGTGAGTAAGCAGGAGGCTGTATTCTACTGAACAAGTAGAGAATGAATAACTTGATATATAGGGGAATGGACAAGTATCTCAGAAGGTGGCTTCTAATCATCCAGAAACACTTTATAACCTGCATGATGCAAGGACTGTCAGTGTGGACCTTAATAGCTGCACTTGAAAGCATGCACACTTACTGCTTTGCACAATGCCGAAACCCATCTGTGTGTTACTCACTGATAGTAAAGATGAATGTCAATTAGTTACCCTCTACACAATCTGATCTGTGCAGGACTTCAGCCGGCAACTGCCTGCGAAGAATGATCTGCTCATACCGGGCCGGTCTGCGGGACTGCAGCCTTATTTACCATGCAAATAATCGCTATAAATGAATACAAGTTTTACCATGTAAGAAATCACTTTGAACCCAAGCTGTGGCATTTTAGAAAGGCCAGACATGAACAGCATGCATAATCAGTTTGGCCGATTAATTAGTTAATACTGATATAAAGGAAGAATGTGATCGACCTGTTTTCCGTTGATACTAAGACCCTTTCATATCAGTTGTTTGGCAGGGAGTTATTGTTCAAAGTTATTAAAAACCACTCCAAACGTGTCTCCATGTTTTCATACAGCTGCTATTCATCAGCAAGTTAGGCAGATTTTGTAAAAAATATCTGCAAATACTGATTCAGGTGTGCAAATTAATTTTCTGAGCCACGTTTATACCTCTTTCGTAGTCCCTTTCCACGAATGTAATTGAAGTGTACAATTAAGATGCCCATGGAAAGCGCTTGCACACTCAAGTGCTTTGGGGATGGAGTTATAAATTTGTGTGCTCAAATACTGATGGGGAGAGAGTGCTACTTGTGTGCTTAAATGTGTGCACACGTTTCCATCTCCTTGCAAATTTGGCTGGGTATGTTTTCAAAAACGACATGGAAATTTTTTCTTTAAATTTACTTTCTGTGAATATAGTATTTGCATTTGGAAGCTGACTCTAAAGCTGAGCAAAGTGTGTTACAGAGCTCTCCAGAGCTGCATGGTATAATAACATATTAGTCAATTGTAATATTTGTAGTTAATGAGGGATTTGAAAAAAAGTTTAAGGAGTTACTAAATAACACTTAGATTTATCAGTCTTTGGTTATTTCCAATTGTGAAAATAAATGAATTGCATAGAGTGAGATAAATGCCGACTTATTTTTGGAATTACAATGTGTTACAATTCAAGATCAGATTAGGGTCAATTTACACTAAGTCTGCTTTGAAACTATTATATAACTGAGCCAGAGTAGGTCACTGTGTCCTGCTCCGCATACAGAAAGCTCCCAGACTCGGTGTCTATAAATAAAGATCAAGCTAAACCAGACAAGCAGCTTGAGTCTAATATTGGGAAGATCATTTTGTGCTACCTTCTGCAAATAATTACACTGGAGTCCAAGGGAGAAAGGAGCACACACTCCTCTGGTGTACGCCACGCATACAGAGTGAAAAAGATTATCTTTTGGCATTAATGTCAGCGTTAATAAATAACCATTCGTAGCTCTTAGGAAACTCCAGGACTAAAATATGAGCCAGAGGAGTGGGCGATGTCTAGTTTTTGTTTACCCATCCGCTTACCTATCATATTTTGTATTGCAGTGTGAGAAGACAAAATAGCATGGCACGGGTTATTTGTGAGATGCTGTTGCCCTAGTTACCAGCCTCATATCGGGGTTGAGGTTGACAGGGTGGGCTCATTCCTTAATCTCAGCTCAGGTTGCTCACAAGGGAAAAGGCTTTAATGTTAGTTAACTGAGCCTGTCTTTGGCTTGGGAGTTAGGCCTTTAACAATGCATTGGGGAATATTTCTTCTTTGCGGCTGTCATAGCTTGTCTGGGGAATGGGAAGGGGAATCGTGTCATGGGGGAGGGTGAACCTCGCTGCCGTGAAGCTTATTAAATTATGGAGGAGGGGATTATTGGTGGGAGCAGGGCTGTGGGCTCAGGCAGCCTTTGGAGGAGCCTTTTGTGTTCCAGCCTGGCAGAGGACAGGTTTTTGTTACAATCCCCTTCTACGCAGCTCGGATAGGATTGCTTTGTGGCGTGCGCCGTATGGCCGAGGAGGGTTTCGCTGCAGTTGGAGTAACAGAAGAAGGCACAGGGTTTGGCTGTGGGATGGCAAGTGTGTGCAAATATACTCTCCCTCTTAAAAGCGCTGAAGAAAAGGGTGAATTAATGGAGCTGGTCCCACTCTCTGCTCCACCAGTCAGGAATGGTTCAGGCTAAAATTGCCATCCTGGATAGGCACCTGCCCTGCTGGAATTAACTGTGCAGCTCTGGAATTAGCTCTCTTAACTCTCAAATTAACTCCTTTTTCTGTTCTAAGTTCCCTGCAAGACACAAAAATGGTTCTTGCATGCCACCCAAAATCTTTGATAATCCAAGGCATCAGAATGTGTTGGTGAGATTGAGCATCTGGCCCTGATCTGCAATGAGGTGCCTCTCCGTCCACATCACCTAGAAGTCTGACCTAGGTGACTTTCTCAGGGGACGTTTGTCACCCTGACTCGATCAGCTTCATCCCAAAATACACTGGTAAATGTTGCTTTCTTTAAAGCTTGGCGAGGGGCAACAGGCATCACAGCGATAGCCCCCTTTTCTTACCGCAGCCTAGTGACTGAGCCATAGTCAGGCGGTTGGAGCTTGTATTTGGGCACCTCCTTTACCTGGGGAAGTTTGGATTCGCATCTCACTTTCCCTAAGTATTGTAGTTCTTAAACCATACCATGTTGGAGGGGACAGTATTGGAATTTAATTGAGAAAGGAAATGCTGGGCTGAATTCTGGGGGTAAATGGCCTTATCACGGAACGGCATTAGAAGAGTTAGAGATCACGATTGCCCTGCTGGGCTGGGCTGTGCAGGTCTTTCCCCTGGTATAAGGGAGCCTTTGTATCCTCATAGCTGAAGGCATTAGCATTCATAGAGCAATAACCTTAATCTATAGCTAACCATATAGGAGATACAGGCCTTTAGGTGGGACATGTATAATTGAAAGGATCCACGGTCATTTCTTCAGCTCATGAAAGTGCCTTTTTAATTTCTTCTTGAGATACTAATTTTCCTTACCCACTGTTACTTGTCCCAGTCATCCGTTATAAAGAGGGGACAGTCTGGGGCATTTGCGTGCTATCATGACAGATATTTCACACTTTTTACTGTTCTGTAAAGACAGTGCCATGAACAAATCACCTGAAGAAAAGACCCTCCATGCTTGGTAACAGTTAGCCAGAGACATATAAATCATCAATACAGTTGCTTTTTATAGTATCTTTTCCATATGCTAGTTGTAGCTGTGGAGTTAAAGCTGTTTGCAGGGAACAGGTTGCAGACTGTGGGCTGCATGTTTCAGAAGGCAAACCCACTGGCTGCGGTCTTTGCGCTCCGTGTTTACTTTCCTTCAGCTCTCTTCCTTAACATATTCTTTGAGTTTACACATCAAGATAAGGTTTCTTCTAACTGCCAGTCAGGCAAACTTAACCCGGAATCTGATAATTAACTTGTGTTCTGCTTCACACATCGGCAACCACCACAATCAATATTGGGGTGAGAACTGGATTTGTTGCTGGCTGCTTTTGCAAATGATGCTTGAGGCAAAAATGGAGCAGAGCGGCTGTTACACAGCTGTATTCGCTCCAGCTGCCCAGGCCTCCCTTCGACAGCCTGCTTTTGTAGATTAAGGAGCTGATTTGCAGGGGGTATAAATCATCATAGCTCTATTGACTTCAATAGAGGATCTTTCTCTTTCTTCCCCATATGCTCATACAAGAGTTGCACCCTCTTCCTTCTGTTTCTGTTCTTTCTCTGCAAGAGACCAGAAGAGTGATGTCCCTTCTGTGCTGGAGTTGTGAGCTGAAGCAGAGTCAGCATGCAAAAACTTTGGATGATGCCACATACAAACTACAGTAGCCACATACTAGATCTGTTAGGCAGTTAATTAGCTGTGTGCATTCACAGCGACTGGGCACATAAAAGCACATACATTTCTTAAGATGTACTCTGAAAATCGATACTTAACGCCTCCCTGGCAAAGAGAGAGAAGCAGCAGGGGCCAGGTTGGCAGAGCTGAAGGAGCTGAGCAGCCACAGTGGATATGGAGATGAGAGTTGGTGCTTAGGAGCAGACGGGATGCATTTGGCCCAGTCTGATTTACTTTGCATACTCCTAAATGCACTTTCCAGGCTTTTCCTATCAAGATGATTTATAATTGCTGCAGATGGCGTCTAGGCTAATCCCTGATGGGATCTCTCTTAAGCTTCTGACAAATTTGCATCTGCAGCCACGTATCACATCAGGAGTGTCGAAGCATCCCTCTAACGTGCTACAGAAATACAAATGACAGTGACTGTGGATGACCAGAACTGAACCAACATAAAGATACAACATTTTAGTGAAATGTTTCCTATTCTAGTTATTAAAAGGAAACATAATTACTGACTGGTATTATCTTGCCACTAAACACAGTTTTCTTACCTAAGTGGTGTTAATAGACCATCAGATAATGGGGCAGGCAACAGAAAGAGACGCTACAGAGCCAGGAATTGTCAAAATATAATACATTAAGTGAGGCAGGTGGTAACAGAAGTAGCACCTCTCTAAGACCACAGTAAAACTTGGCCATTGAGTAACTCTAATAATGGGAGAATATCTCTATATTTTGACTGAGTACAAATTCTTAGCAGGATAACATACTGTTTACTGCCGAGAAAATCTGTGGTTTTCCTCCAAAAGTAGGTGGTTACAACCCAGCAATTGTAAATATTCTCCCTGGACACTCTTTAACAGCAAGAATCAGACATGAAATTCTGCCCACTTCAAGCTTTAATGAATGTCTGAGCAATATTAAGCCTTAGTTTACTTGTACTGTAGGTCAATGAAGAAGTGACATCTGCAGTTAATGTCTGCTTAACTGTATCTTGCTGGAAACCTGCATCAGGCCAGGATGCTCAGTGGAGGCTGTGGTATTGCTGAGCAGCCGGCAAAAATCACAGTTTCATACATTTTAATACGACTACATTGCTGTGGACACACAAACAACATCTGGCAAATGGTGCACAAGCAGTTACATGGATGACAGCCCATTTAGTATTCTGTACCTAATAAACCATTGAGAAAATATCTGTACAGATCAATATTTTTCCTGGTGGGACTCGTTCTAAGTTTAATCTAGGGTCTTATGAATGTATGTAAGATGGTTGTTCGGATCTTCTGTTACAAAAGGTGTAAATTCCTGACTTGATGTACAAGGGATGTTTCTTTCAACTGTAACAACACTAGAAATAATTGTGGCTTATTTCAAGAAGCTTACTACTCCGTTTAGTAAAAGACATCGGCTACACTGGTTATCTGGGTGATAACGCTGATCCCACCAAAGTCACTGGTCTATATATGATACAATAGTCTACACTCAGAGGTGTGTCAAGATAATCCGGCCTCCTTTATTGCCTGGGGAATCTACTTCTTCCACTGCTGCCTTTCCACTATCCTTTTGGTTCTTAGGCTCCTGTTACCACCTTCCTTTCCATCATCTTTCTGGGCAGGAGAAATAGAGGACACTAGCAAATTGCTTATATCTGATGCTTGTTCGGTCCTGCACTTATCTATGGCTCCAGTTACACTTCTGAGACCTTGGCTTCAGGGAGTTAGAGTAACAAGAACCTTTCTTCCTAGTGCTGCACTGAGAACAGGCTTCGTACTGCACTAGAGCAGAACAGGTGGTTTGCATTCAAATACACGTGAAAGATTGATCCCAGTTTTAATTGCAGTAATTATGAGAAATATGCCCAAGGAATTCTGGTTTCTTAAAGATCATCAAGGAGCAGAAGTTCTCACTCAGAAACATTCTCATCTCCCCCCTGCTGTAGTAAATCCAGAGTAATTCCAGTGGCTTCAGTGGTGGAAGATGGGTTTATACTGGAGCATCTGTTACCAAATTCTGGCTCATCAAATACTTAAAACTCCTGCAATATTTGGACGTTGTCTGCATAAACAACGACTCTTTGAAAGATCCACATCTGGAACACACCTGCTTTTGCCAAGTTGGCTAAATCTCTTTCCTGGGGATTTCATACTGCATTTCAGCTGACAGTTTGTCGTTATTTCAGTCACTTAGTTTTCTGCCTCATGCATGAGAAGATGGGATGGGATTCAGTCATTTCAGTTCACCTCCTTTTCTCATCTCTGAAAATCAGTTCCCAAACCAATTGGCCCTGCCTGCAGAGGATCGCGGTGCTGTTTCCGTATTGCCCCTGCCATCTGTCTCTGCTCTGGGACACTTTTCCAGGCAAGAAGATCTTTGCTCTTTTTGCGTATCTGCAGAGCAGAAGGGTCTCGACTCAAGGAGGAAACACACGGCTTGTGCCTGATGGACACGCTTACTGGTCAGTGCGAACGTTCGTGGTACAAACTCTTATTAATTCAGGTCTATGTTTACGTGAGAATGCCTGAGTGATTTTGTAAGCATGGTAATTGCATACATAAGCAAATGACTAGATGTATGTTTCTGACCGAATATCAAACTGTGAATGCCCAGCGTATAAATTTTAAATATTTGCAACTAGCAGCTCCCAAATAACTACAGATCAAGAACTATCTGTAGGAGGTATTTGGCAAATAATTTTAAATAATGAATACAGCTAAGAAGATCATGATCTACTTGCAGACAACACTCGCAGACAAGTGTAACTGTTATGAATTATTCAGCCAATTCTATTCAGAATTATATTTTTTTTAGAACTATAATTAATGATCCATAAGAGTAAGTATGAGACACACTAACAAAGGTCTATTCTGTGCTACTTCTGAAAGATTAAAATGAAATGCAGACAGTTTGGAAACCACAGACCTTGTTTTAGAATTGTCATCTGCTCTGTTTACTGACAGTGACTTTTGCTGCTTGTTTACTGCAATTTACTTAGTTACAGCATAAGTTACATGTGATTATCTTCTCAATATGATGCTAAGCTGACATCTGTCAAGTTTAAAAGTCATAATAGGTGCTATTAGTCATTGAGATGATCCAAAGGCATAATGATTGGTATGACAACAAGACGGCATGGTTTTTTTTTTAAAGGCGTAATAATTTCTAAAGAGAATTTTGGGTGGGCTCTACCTGCTCAGAAGTGAGATGATTTTAGTGCCTTAAATGCTAGCAGAAGTAGAAACCAGGGAGAAGTGTACAGCTGGTGGTCATGGAAACAGTTATCAGAATAATATCAATTAACCAGGCAAAATACGTTGTTTGTGTCCTTCTTGTTTGTTTGTTGCAACAGAGCAGTAAGTTTAAACTATCTGCTATTTGCATCAGAAACTTCATTTCTCGTGGGTTTATAAAGCAGCTGTTTCAAGCCATACCAAGCTGAAATTGCCTTGCAAGTCCGCAGCTCTAATGCTAATTAATATTCCTTTAAGTGCCTTTTAATTTTCTAAAAGTAGTTCAAATTAAAAATTCTTGGGTGTTTGAGGTGCTTTTTTAATTTTAATTTAAGGAAAAAACGCGCAGTTAAAAGCCTTTTTTTCAAGCTGTTAAGGCCTGAGGCAGCTCCTAATGAAGTCAGAGTCCAAATTTTCTTTGAGTTTAATGAGAAGACGGTCAGCAAGCCGGCAGCTTGCCTTTGGTGGCTTGGACAACTGCGGGGAAGGAGGAAGCCACAGCCGTTACATTTGAAGCGCGATGTCTTTCCGCAGTCTTTGAAAGTCTGGTCAGCCACCCTCATCACGCCTGGCTTTGCAGAATGCACGTCCTGTATACAAACTCTGTAATCACATGGATGCCTGCGCTTCCAGGGGTACCTTCGCTTTGCTGTGAATCTGCAGATTCAGAAGGCTGCACGGTGTTTAGGACGATAACCTGTTATTTATTGTCAGTGCTTGAAGAGTAAAATATTGGTCCATTGGAAAGAAGCGGGAGAGAACCAGACACCTGGCCAGATGCTCAGAGGTATTTAACCACATTTTCATGAAAATCAATAGCACGACAGCGAGGATAGTGGCTGTGTCGGCACAGCCTTTGGTACCGGTGCTTTGGTTCTGGTTCGCATTTACAGTGCCAGGTGGTTTGAGCTTACCTTACAGAGCTAGCAAGGATGACAGGCAAGTGAGTGCTGGAAAAAGTCCTGCACTCCGGGCTCCGTCTTCATGGAGCAGAAAGTGGTGTTTGCCTGTGGACTCCCTGGGTCAGGGGCAGTGGCTTTTCCTGCTGCTGTGAGCCATGCACAGAAGTTATATACTTAATGGATAATAATGGTTTTATTTTTCAGGTCTGTGTCAAAGGAATTTGTTGAAAAGGATTTAGTCGATGTACCGACAATTACCTGTTCTATTTTTACTGTGTCTTCCTGTGTGGAGATTTTTTCTTTGTTTTTCCCTTTTCTCCCATTCTGCTATGTGGCCAAACCTGTAAATAGCCAAAGTCAAATGCTCTGAAAAAGCCAGAAAGGAAAATCTGAACTAAATGCACCAAAATAATGAAGCAAGGAAAAATGAATGCCTTAATGAGAGGAATCAGTCAAGTTATAAAGGTAGAAATGATGTGGACAACCCAGCCAATGTCTGAGAAAAGCGTAATGATAGGAGAGGAATACAACCACCAGTAGGGACGGTGTAGAAAGAGAAGTCGTGAACATTTACCTTAGAACAGTGATAGCTGATTTAATAATTCAGATACATGTATGGAAACATGCCCTGCAATAGGAGGGTGGATTTTTCTTGCTGGAGCTACAGGGACTCCCCCACTCCGTCATCAAAACATTGTTAAATCAGTCATGTGTAGTCTAGAACTAAGAATAATGGTTTTAAAAAGATTTTATCTGAATTTATCCATCATGTGGTTTTTGTGCATTTGTTCATTGTATGTGTAAAACATCAGCCAAAAATAATTTACAGCAATTATTTCCAGTGACAGGCCAATGTAAATTCTCCCAGGCAGAGGATGGCTATGTGAAAATAATTGTACATGAATATCCAGCTGAGATCTTTTGAGCCACTAGAAAAGGGTGGTATGTAAGCAGTTTTGTAACAGGAGTGATAACACATGCACATGCATACTAATGCTGGAGAAAAGTTTTAAGACATCCAACTGGGCTAAACTGCAGATGCAGGAATATTTTTGCCCATAAAATTGCAAGTTCAAAGTTTGGTCGGGCTTTCAAAATCTCAGAGAAAAATACCAAAACCAATTCAAACACTTGGACTTTAAAGTCACGTAGGCACTTTTGAAAACTGTAATTCTGGTTTATATTATGAGCGTCTTCAGGATAGTACAGCATTGAACTAGCATTAGCGTGTGCAATTCAGCAACGTACGCAACGTGTATTTCAGCTCAGTTAAAATTTCCAGTGCTGCTAAATAAAGATGTATTAAAAGATAATCCATGCCAGCAGCCCGGGGAAACAAGGGAAGAGCTAAGGGTCTAATGGGGTAATGGTATCATGGTGCAAGGGTTAGTTAGGTCTGGAAATCTGGGATACAGGAGTCCCAAGGAGATAAAAGACACAAGCGAAGTGTGATGTCTGTAAATGCTCACATCCACGGTATGTATTGCTCATGTTCAGTCATTCTGCACTGAACAATAACCTGCGTTGTTGTGCTTTTCTGTGGTAACTTAAAGGGTAGCTAGCTATGTTGGGTCGTGTTTTTGAACTCATAGTTTATACTACAAATAAATGGGTTTTATACTGTAGTCATGGGAACTCCTGGTCTTCAAGCACTATGTGTAATGAATAATATATTATGAAACTATTCACTAAGATTTCTTGTGTGCTATAATATTAACAATTTCCCACATGTGGGATTCATATTTATCCCTCTGTATATTGAAGGATAGCATAAGTAGATGATGTCTATTGTGCAGCAAATACACTTACTCTGATGTAGTATTTGTTAAAATTATTTCCAGAGCATGTGGAATACAGGCCATAAAATACCTCCTGATCTCCTAACATTATTAATGAAATAAATTACTGTTATTCATTACCCACAAGGAGAATTTAAAAATAAGCTCCACATTTAAATGACAGATTCTGTAATGGCAGTACATAAGGGTCTGTTTCCAGCGGCTGACAGCAGTGCGTGCGAAGGCTGGCCGTGGCGTACTCTGTGCTCTGTTTGGAGAACGTGGTGCAAGAAGCTTTGAACTGTAGACAGGTACTGAAATATCATATAGCACATTACTAGGCACTAGCAGCTGTGGTCTCCGTTTCTTGGGCAAATTTTCAAATCTCAGCATGCCAAAGTATTAATTTCTGATCAAGATAATGTAGCACACAGCCCTTGAGTTTTATATGCAGAAGTAATTGCTTATACAGCAGACGACCGAATCCGCAGCTCTTAGGTTAAGTGGGTGTGCGAGGGGGCAAGGTTGACTCAATGCGTGGTTCGGTGTTGGGTGAGGGATGGGCTCTTGGCTGGTTAACTTCAAATCCGGACGCTCGTGGTGTTGAATCGGGGTAGTGTCTGTTCTCTGAACAGTCAGCTGTGCTCAAGGACTGAGCTGGCGTGGGAGCCAAGCAGGGCACATGGGTGAGCGGCCCTCGCAAATCAATTGACAATCGGTTGGCGCAGTGGGGGGAAGAAGGTGAAACGAGTTTTCCCAGTTCCTAGTAGGGCAATATGGTATCTACCCACCTCTCGCTTCTTAACACACTCAGCCCCTTTTCAATTTATTGCCACATAGTGGGGCCTTACGGGGAAGGCTTGCACATGCACAGTCTGACCTGGGCATGGTGAACCAACATAGATCTCTACAGTCCAACACCTTTTCAAATAATAGAATTATGAGAAGTTATAGTGCAGAAGCATAACTGGAGAAAGAGTTTTTTTGCAAATTATTATGTTGGGCTTCTCCTCTTACAATTTCAGAGTCAGGTTTTATGCCTTTTATGTTACATGAAGCATGTCCCTTCATGCTTCAGGTAACAGCACATAAGCATTCATTTCTTTTTCTGAATTTAGGATGTTTGCAAAGTGTCCTGGACTTTTTAAGAAAATCTTTTGGAAGTTGATTGTTGGATGGGATACAGCTCGTGAATGACTAACAGATTATATTGATGTCTGTTGATATAATTTTTGTAGTTCTGTAAATCACTATGACTTTTATAATGCCCCCTACCTCTGTTGTAAATTTGCTCCCGTAGATACTTTACCCTGACCACATTTGCTAAAGCTGGCGTTGCTTTCAGTGCTGACGCAGAGGAACATACTACATGCAGCGTGTGCGGGTGCACGTGTATGATCCCCATGATCCCCACTCTAAGTGTATCCCACAGATAAAGGCTCCTGTTAACTTACACTTGGCTGTGCTTCATACAGATATTATTCAAACATACAATGAAGTTGGACTGCTGAAAAAGCATGCGCAAACCCGATACTCCTTATTTCCAGCAGCTTTCGTGTATGCAGGACTTCCATTCAGAAACTCTCAGTGAAAGAGAATGCAATGTGCAAGAATGGGGTTTTTTGGTTCAATTGGATACCATTTATATGGGACGGAGGCCATAGGTAACCAAGATGTACATGCTACACTATTTCCACAGCTTATATGGGCGAAGGTCTCTTGTGCTGCTGATGCATATGTTCACAGGTCTTTCACCAGTGAGAAAGTCACACTACCAGTCGCACCTCATTCAAATTATGATAGATGGAAATTTCCTATTGTTGGTGTGACAGAGGAGAGCATTTTTCCATTAATCTTTTGGCATTCTTTGAAGATTAAGAATGCAATTGCACCAAGAAGTGGGTATTCATATGGGTATATCTGAAGAACAGAAATGGATTGCATTTATAAGACATGTTTCCATGTTTGTATTTGTTTTTGTGCATTGTAAATGTGCTCCCAATGTCAGCAGGTGTGTGTAGATGTTATCACCTACTTGTGAAAAACAAAGTCTGTTTGGCATAGGTAGATAAAAACCCTTGCAAATACTGCAGTGCTGCTTCAAAAAGGCGGCTACGAGTCTGCAGTTACTCCCTGGCTTAAACAGCTCTTTAGTAGGAGAGCAACGTCAGGCATTTTCTCATACTGTTGAGAAATCCTGCCATGGGGAAATCAGTCGTAGTTCAGATGAGACCAATTACTTCATTGCAGAGATTAATCATGAGTGCGGAAATGGTAGGGAACGGAGGTTAGGATGATGCTTTCTGCTTGAAGTTGAGCGCAACTGACTGCAGGAAAAGAGGAAGGAACGGCCGTTACGTGTTTTCATGACAGGGTTTGGGTTGCTGCAATGTATGGTTTGGGAGTAAAAAGAAGGAGAGGGACTTTGAAGGCCTTTGGGATGCCGAGTACTTTATTGTTAGTGGATGTGAAGCGAGCTAATTCAGAGAGCAGCGGCATTTTCCTGCTTATTTCATAAACTCAAGGACACAGTGCACAGCAATGGGCGTTCTGTTGTCTGCCATCTAATGGCCAGACCAGAAAGCAAACTGACCTCGTTTCAGCCGGTGGGCTACGAATCGCTGGGGATTCTTGAGCTCAATATACATAAAAATAAAAAGAAATGCAAGCTTTTGCTCACAGGTTTAAGTGTGTCACACACGGGCTCATGATACCATTAAAAAATGGTGTAATGCCACAGTAGAAACCTGCTAAAAACTAGAAAAGAATGCCTACCTTTGCCTGCAATATATTGTTTTTAAACATTGCATATCTGAAAGCAAATATCAGCCTCTATATGAATGAAAATGCATAATTTGAGACATTTAAAGTTTTCCTTTATTTCCTTATCGAGCAGGTGAATAACTGTGCTCTTCCTTCTTTTCTCCAGTTCCCCCCGTCCACTGGCACGCACCCCCCCGTTCTTTTATTATAATGTGCAATATCTGAGCTCTCTCACCGACGGGGAGTGTTAACACACACCTATGCCTTTCCCTCTCGGGCAGACCACGGTGGCATCTGCAATAACTGACACCAGTTCCGCCGCACGGAGAAAGTGCTCGAGGTAAATCTCGGCTAGAATAACAAAGAATAGATGGGGAGATGTTCCACTTTAATATCCGCTCCATCTTTCTTATCTATATTAGAAACGTCTGGCACTAAGGGTGTCTGAGCAGAGCTGGAATTATGAAGCACCTTCTAGATTCCTTTATCTCCTGGAGCAACATTAATACTTATAAGTAGTAAAGGATACTGGGTGAAGCAAAGACCATCTCTTGCCTATGCTGGCGTGTTTGTTTAGGAAACATGCCTTTTAATTTCATAATGTTATTTGAAATGCCTTCCTCTGCTCTAAGAAAATATCCACTTTTGTTATTCTTTGTGAAACAGAAGTTGAAGATAGCAGGCTTGCTCACAAAAGCCCTGATTTGAATATGCTAATGTTAATTTAAGCATTCAGTTGCCAAATTTTCATCTGAGGATTTTTTTTTTTTTGTAGCATGCACATTTAATATTTGTATATCCGTTATTCCCCATGCTTATCTGATCCACAGGCACTGAGTAAATATTGTCTTTGAGTATCATCTACAGCAGAAGTCAAAAAAGACACTGTAAAATGGAACTCTTCTTCTAAAATAAGGATGTCCTTTTTCCTCTACCTTTCCCTGGAAATTCAAGGAACCTACTTCCACACCCAGAGGGCTTACGAATTTTTTTGGGGGGTTGATACTTTCAATCTAAATACTACAAATGAGAGCGATTACTAATATGGCATCTGGCTGAAGTAATGGTGTGTGTGAATAAATTCCTCTTTCCTTGTAGCTCTGCTTGTTTTGAATGCAAATGGTGCAAATAGACACTGCCTCCTGCAGCAGGAAATGGTGATCAATGGAACATTTAAAAATAAATTTCTGAGTAATAAAACTGTGACAAAAGGAAAAATTTCATACCTTATCTTACAGAACATCGGCAGGGGAGGGAAAATGGGTGAAAAGCTTAACTACGAGTTGCTGAAAACAAGATCTGATGCCTTTAAAATGTGTTTTCTGATGTTCTAACCCAAAGCAGAAGGTGAAATGTGTTATTTTAAGTGAGATACTGTGGGTGTGAAATACATTCAAACCCAGTGGAACATCCCCATTTTGCAAAGAGAAACCTATCAGTTAGCTACCTACCCTAGTGCTGACTTCGCTGAGGTTGCAATGTATGAAATTTTGCAAATAATCAGTATATCACTAGTGCCTAGTCTTTTCAATAGGCTGGTGGCTTCATAGCTGCTCTTTCTAAAAACCATAACCTATGTCATATCCTACCTTTAGGATGAACCTACAGCTAAGCAGTGATGTATTGTACTCGTGCACTAGCACGGGCACCCCTGCAAGAAATTAGGGAAGCTAATAGTGCTGGTAACCAAGGGAGAGTTACTGTGGTCTTATTAATGCATTGCAGTAGGGTAAATAAGTAGAAGTTATCTGTGGTCCCTCTGTTTCCCTAAAGGAAAGGAATAAAACTGGTTGGAAAAAATGCAGTGATATTGTGCGGATACTAAATTTTCTTGCCTGTAACTTCTGTTTTGCGGTTTGCTGAACCATGAGTCTTTCTTTTATTTCTGAAATTCTTCCAAAGTGGAACACACAAGGGGAAAATAAAGCTCGTATGAATGCAGAATAATTTCATTTAAGTCAGTGAAGTTATTCTGCTGAAGCACTAGTAGAAAGAAGAAAACCGGTGCTGCATACTGTTAGCCCATTAGGCCAAGGATGGTTTTGTCATGTGAGGTAGACTGTGGCAGGTATATTGTGAGTGCTCCTGGAATATTACACTGGGAAAGTCCCCCTAGAATATTCCAGAATTAACAATAATCTGGAATCGTAAAGACTGCAGATTAGTCAGTCTCTTTTTTATCTGCATTATGGTTTAGCTATAAACTTCCTTTAACAAAATGTCACAGCAAGTAAAATCTTTGCTTAACCAGGAACACTCCTCACTTTTCCATCGAGCTCCACTCTTTCACTTGCTTAGAGATAAGAGCATTTCCAGTCCCTTCTCCACAACGCTGACACACGTGCTGGCAGTCACACAGTTGGCCAATGTTGAGCTCGAGACTTAGAGCCGTGATTTTTTTGCAGACGAAAGGGTAATTCCAGCGATGGACGCTCCCTCGTATAAATCACTAATTAGTAAATTGGAAGGAAACTGGCAGCTTTTCACAATTGACAGTAAGAATTCCTTACAGAAATGGTACAGCTTCATTACTAATTTACGTATCTTATCATTATTTATTACCTCTATTGGACCATACTGTTCTGGGTTTTAGCCTGAACCAGACGTACTGAGACACTGCAAGCCACTCATAGCTCAGAAATCTTGTAGAAGGTGGCCATGAGATTTCCAGCTGATTTTAGCAGAAGAATATGTTTAAGTACTTAGTTCAGCAGCAACAGTTGTACGGTAGGCACTGTGGTTTGGTGTGTAAGAAGCAGACGCTGCCCCTGAGACCAGATTCTGAGGTAGCCTTTGGCAAAATTAGCAACAAGTCTGACAAAGAGATGGATTCATCCAACAAATGCCGGCTCCTCTTAGGACAAGGGGCAAGAGGGGGAAGGAATAATTTACTGGATCCTAGAGGTTTCCTTCCATATTTGAAAAGTCACTTTAAACTGTTTGAATAGTGCTAATGAATGCATCCCTTGTTGTTGTACTTTGCAGTCACCTTCATTGACTTAACCATGGAGTTTGTATATATAAATACCGAAGAAAGCTGAATCTTTGCTTCTCCTAGCTTCTGTGATGTCTGAAGTACTTCGGCACAATGTTCTTCTCTGCATTCGTACAGGGCTTTGAAAATCCAAAGTGCCACTGAGTGCTATTTTTTTTTAATGATGAGCCATATTATAGCAACCTTTCTTAGCCTGAAACTCTGTTTAGCTATTTTGCTCCTTGCAATCATGGCCTTGGAACAACACTTTGTAAACCTGTTGCCAGCTGGCAACTAATGCTGACTTCTATCCATCTTCATCAAAGAATGGTCTAGTGCAGTTGTCTTCTTGCTCAGTATCTTTAAAAACAAAGCAGTGAAAGCACGTTGAGACTTCTTTTTGACCCAGTTGGCATAGATTCAAGGCAATGGTATCTTTTGTGTCTCATTTAAACTGCTTTAGATAGAAGCAATTTCACTGAAGTCAGTGGTGCAGAGCCAGGGCAACTAGAAGGGGACTCAGGTCAAAGGCAGACTTACGGACTTTTGGGAAAGAGGAAGAACACTCCTTACTACAGCACGACCCAAAAGAATGGGCAGAGCTGAGAGCCCGGCTGTCCAAAGTAGGATGTGGGCAGTTACAACGCATGCCCTCTTGTTATGCATCCACTTTGCAGAATTTTGACTTAAATCGGTGTTGCTTTTAAAAATAAAGTGTACCCTGTTAAATGCAACTTTTGAAAATTCCTCAGAAATAAATTCTGAGTGCTTTTGTTATTATTTAAGGATAATTTGCAGAGATTACCAAAAATTATGTGTATTTGGACTAGCTGATTTTCTTCCTGGTTGCATCCTGAAGGAGAATTAACCTTTTTCCTCTGAAATTGTCCACAAAGCTGAAGGAATCAGTTCAGATCTCCCTGTGGCCTTTACTTTCCTGCGAGTCGCTGCATTTTTTGCAGGGGTCTGTTTCCAGTCCCACTGTGTCTCCAAATGTGAATGTCCTGAAATTCAGAGAGATTCAAATCAATGTCGTGATCTGAACAGATATATGATGTACCTCTGCTGTTATGCTTAATTAACTTAGGACATTCTAGGCTTTCTCTCCAAGCATCAGTCTTCCTTTCTCCCATGGATACTGTGAAGTCCCGCAGTGAGCCTTGTTGTTATGACCTAATTTTTCTACAAACTGAGAGATTTAATTTGTTCAGGTGCCAGGCGAAGGGAACACACACTTGTAATTCTCCTGGCTACTCTAATTTAGCTGACTGAGATTTGAAAAATCAATAGGGGAATTATCTTGCTTTCTCTAGATTGTAACTTAATAATTAAAACATAATTAAAAGGATGACATCAGTTTATTTAGGAAAACTGTGGCTTTTTCTGCGGGTCCACTCCAGAACTTGTGTCCCTCTGAGTTGAGACAGTGGAGCTGGGGTTGGTTCCTCTTGCTAGGGAAACCCTCTGTTATTGAAAGTGCTGCTGTCACTGTTTAGTTCCAAAACTAACTGAATAACTCTTGGAAATAATACTAATTCCTCACTGCATTTTCAGATGGTTGTGATATTTGACTGATCTGCCCTTTTCAGGTTCACTAGTATTAACACTTACGATCAGATAGTTTCTTCAGAGAATCCAGGGTGGTCCAACAAACACCTCCTGGGAAGTTAACAGTAATTATATATACATGCTTTATGTACATACATACACGTACATATGCCCATCATATATAGAATACTGCTGTATAAGAAGCCTTGTGTCGTCAGTAAATCTGAGGAACCTCTCCCTGCAATTACGTTGGCAAGTACAATTAATGTATGACAAAGTACACAGTGTGATAATTCATTCATTGGCAGTAGGAGAATTTCATATTTAACATCTTACTGCTTCCTAGGTGAACTGTGAACATCTGTAATGAATACCGTCCACTTCAGACCATTTCGACTTAATATTTAATACCACCTTCCTCACCATTACACTCCCTTCTAAGAATCCTGTCACAAGAATGCCCTTGCCAGACCTGACAAAATACAAATACATACGTTCCTGCAAGTCTGCACAAGTGACAAGTAGTTAGCAGTTCATTATCTTACAAATGCTTTATCACTTGCACAGTTTGTGAATCACTCTCATTGTATCCCATAGTTATATTTAATCAAATAACGTACAAACGTAAGACCGCAGATCTACACACATCTTGAGTTAAGCTGAAAGTATAACTGGGAAATACACCATTTGGTACTTCTATATGCATTATGTAATGTGGACTACATGATAATTTTATGTCTAAAACACCAAGTAACTTTATAGAAAGCCAGACTACCAAGTGCACCGAATGTGCATTAAGTTAAATATTTAAAAGTATTTAATTGGCAGATGAGCAATACAGGAGAACAAACAACTGCCTTGAATGAATCAGCTGGCCAAAGCTGTTGTCCCATGAGGGATGATGCATTTTGAAAAATTATATGTTAAGGAAAATCCAAGGTACTTTATTCTGAAAGTGGGAGGCTCTCTGAGAACTTTCTATTTAGTTCATTTTGAGGACCCCAAACACACGATACTGACATAATTTATCCTTGGCTGATTGCCTAACTAGCACGTTACGATTCAACCCAAACACTGCCTTTCAATGAACAACAGCCATTCTTGACATCCTCAACGTTCCCTTGACAAAATGATCATCTATGAAATTAATCTCTTTCATGCTACTGTTTTCCTCATCCTCCCCCCAGTTAATTGTGAACGAGTAAAATCTGTGCTGGTTCACATAAATGACAGCTGAAATGACTTGGTGTAACACTTCTGTGGTGCTCAAATAACGTAAAAAATTATTTGCCTGTATTTTGTCTGGATGATTCCATTCCTTTTCAATGGCCCACCTTTGTTCAGATCAATGTGCTGGCGAGGGTTTTCCACTAGGACTATCAGAGACTTATCTGTTGCTACTTCCATTTCCTACTGGAAGACCTAAATGAAAAGTTTACACGTGTTCAGCTTGCTTTTCCTCACAGAAAATAGGAACAAATTACCAGGGAATGAAATGGAGTGTTTCAATTTATGCTCCCTAGTGAAGATGTTGCCAAAATTGTATAATACTACAGTGCTTTCAAGGAAACCCGATTAGACTGCCCTGGTAAGAGTAGCTGGCAGAAGCACAGCTCAGCCCATGTGTTTGCATAACATTTGTTACTACGCACATCATTATAAATGGTCCAAACTTTGCCCTCTTATCTGCATCTATGCCTCTCACAGGAACAGTGAAAGAAACTAATTTGTGAGCAGTATTTGACCCTTGGAGAACTACATGCATCTGCTTAAGGCCACTTTTCCACATAAAAACACTTTTCAGCAAAATGATTTAGCATGTGTTTAATTTTAATGATTTGGCTTAAGTGTCTTTTTGAGTGCTTTATCAAGCTACAGCAATCACCAGCTGCTTAATAAATATTGGATTAAAGTCTGTAAAGGGAACTGACACATGTATCAGAAAGACAAAAATGGAAGAACATTGCCAGACACGAAGCTTTTCTCTTTGCAATGCACTACTGTGTTCTTTGGGCTGAAGGACATTTTTCAATGACGCTGGAAATTGCAACACCAATATTATAGTTGACAATAGAAAAGTGTAGCAGGGACTGTAATTCTGGCAGTTTTCTGGACGTATACAGTGAAACCTCCACGGAATTCAATGCTCTTAGAGAAAGCAATGGAAACAAAACTATTAGCCCCAAATACACGTGAACAGTAGTTGGAATTCAGCAATACTTTTGGGTAGGTGGCGAAGTGAAAAATCTGGGCTTTGAATTGGTAGGCATTTGACATGCCAGGATATTAGTAGAATAAATGTTCACTAATACATAGCAATAAATAAGTTGGATTTTTAAAATTATCACAACAGAAGCAGAGAAGATAACAAATAAAAACTGAGGGTTTTTTTAAAGCATTGCCACACATCAATATATCGGTTCATTACAAACAACTTAAAATGGTTGTTTTCCAGTGAACAATTAAAAACCCTCCAGCGGTAAGGAAATTTTTCTAGCACAGCACCGACTACAGTAAGTGCCACCAATAGTCATCACAGAGTGGTTTGGGATGGAAGGGACCTTAAAGATGATCTGGTTCCAACCCCCCTGCCGTGGCAGGGACACCTTCCACCAGACCAGGTTGCTCAAAGCCCCGTCCAACCTGGCCTTGAATAGTGCCCTATTGATTTACATATCCTTAAAATTTTGAATAGCCCTGCCCAGCTGGATTGCTGTGCTTCATTTCCATCACACTGGGCCTCTGTGCCTTTGGGTTCGCTTCCTCTCAATACGCAGCGGCACTGAATCTTCCTGTGGTCCCCGCCGCCCACCGCTTCGGCGTGGAATCTGTCTGCGGGCCTTTGAGATCTCAACGCTCAGATACTTTCTGCTCCCAGGAGCAGGACCAACCCTCCCAGATTTTTCAGTGAAATACAGCCTTTCCAAGCTCTTCAGCAAAGTCAGAGCAAACACTCAGATTTGAAAAAAATACCACCGGGCTTTGATAACTCTCCTTTGTGTAAGTAAGTTTTGAGTGACACATAACATAGCCCTAATAGCAAATTGCTGACTCCATATCCAACGAGACGTGCGGCGAGTTTTCAGTTTCATAACCTCAACCACAATTCGTATGATGTACTACAAGGATCCCTGAGCAGTATTCAACAGATTCATTTTTCCTTTCATCCTTATAGCCACCCCACACATTTGTTGTTTTTCCTTCCCATATCTAGAAAAAAAAACCCTTCTTGTGACCAACTGAAGACAATCTGAAGTTTTAAAGTTTAAATAATTAATTGATAAAATTTATATATAATCTACATAACCTGAGATGATTTCTAGTACAAGTATGACTGGATATTTTCTAAGCACGGGGTCAGCTCCAGCTCCTTTCACTCTCACACTGTCTCAGCGTGTACTCTAGTGCCAAGCTTACCATGACTTTGGGATCACGAGGGAGGAAAGCTTATCGCTCACCCAAGGCACACGGCGTGGGCAGAACCGGGCTGCTGCGCCCAGTTCTGCGCTGCCCTCCCACAGCCAGGAGGGCACAGTGGCTGCGAGACTCCGACATAGCACTGACATAGCACGTCTTCCCAACAGAACCGAGTTGGAGGTAGCTTAACCCTACAGTGGCCTTTTATCAGTGCATCTGTTTAAAGGCGCTCAACAATACGTATCTGGTCTCCGGTGCTACTGCATAAACGTGGATCTGGTTTGGGAAACATTCTGAGCTTTAACCCACCCTTCGTCCCCTGTCACTAAGGCGCACGGCTTCTGTATTGGATCTAAGGGCTTCAGGAGTTACCAGAGGGCACGGGAGAGTCGTTATCTAAAAGCACTGTTTAACAGTACCAAACCAAACAGTAGCTCTACATTAGAGTGCAGGCTCAACTTCGTCTGCTTGAAATGCCCAGTACTGAAAATATTAAATGAAGCTATTGTTTCCATCTGTAGAAATTGGAAAATAATAAAAGATAGTTTTTCTTTCACTTTTCTTTCCTTAGAAAACTTAAAAACCAGGAGTTAAAGCCAGGGCAATATCCCATCCGTCATTATTACTGACACGAACGACACTTGCATTCTTTGGTTCGTGTAACTGTGGTTACGCTAGTTCATAGGGACACATTTGTAGATGTATGCATACACATGATCTACAACTTCCCATGAGATACGATTTCTCCTCCAACGTAATCTTAGAAG
The DNA here is from genome assembly GCF_047370975.1 of Nipponia nippon. Classification (NCBI taxonomy): domain Eukaryota; kingdom Metazoa; phylum Chordata; class Aves; order Pelecaniformes; family Threskiornithidae; genus Nipponia; species Nipponia nippon. The sequence continues at coordinate 48,300,096 of NW_028262391.1, read as the reverse complement.
TGTAAAGAGAACGACTTAATTGCAAGAATAACTTCAACATCCATTAAAGAGAGTTTTAGGCATTTTGCTTTATTATTGCTCTTCCGAGTATCGAGATAAACATACAATATTTTGATATAGGCATTTTGATTTGCTCAAACACAAATCGATACAGCTACAACTGAGAACTTTAAATGGGCAACATTTCAGTCATGACAGTTACACTTTAGGTAAAATTACTTAGTCCTATGTTTGATATTAAATATCAACAAGTAATATTAGTTTAACAAGTAGAACTCCATCGCTGTCTAAAAATATTGCCATAGTAGGACTACTCGCATGGGTTCTGAATAACGATCAGGAGATACTCCTTATCTGCAAAAGGATATACAAATGTTTAGTTAAAATATTTTATCATATTTCCTGATAAATACTCTTTATTCATCTCTTCCTCTCCAACTTTTTATTTGTTATAAAACATAAGCAAAAGCAGTGGCATTTATACAAAAAACACTTAGAAAATGTAAGCACTTTGTACAAAAATCTGAGATTACAGATAAAAAAAATCTGTGTCATAAAGCTTAACTATACCATATTAAAGCTATTTTAGTAAGCAGTAGATTTGCTTTCAAGAAGCTGTAAAGATATTTAAACAAGATGAAAAAAGTCACAAGATAAGCACCTGGAGCTAGCACTTGTTGTAAGAAAAAACTTTGACATCTGCAGCCTCTTCTGCAGGTGCAGAGAACTTCTTTCAGTTCACTAACTAGTTTATTCAAAATTGAGAACACCATTTAGACATGAAAAAAGCAGAAAAGATGTGAATAGACTTCTACTATGAATAAATTCTAAGCATGCCAGACTTCGCCTACTAATTCTAAAAGCCCGGGGAAGTTTTGGAAACAGTTCTGTTGGATAGCTGTTTAACATTATCTGTTTTAAATGAAACATTTCTTGAAAGTATCCAGTGAATTTAGTAGGGTCATATCTGCTTTGGAGAGTTAAGAAGCTGCACTCCTGCACTGTCACTTTCCAAAAGCAACTTAATATAAATCATAGGTGGTTCATTTGCCACCTTCTGTTATACCAAAATACAATCGAGCCTCTGAACAACTAATCTCCCTGTTAGCAAAAAAGCTTCACATTTTATACCTGTTATTTTCAGGTCAACATGCTTTAATGATTACTGGTCAAAAAGTCACCTCTAAAAAATAAGTGAAGGGCAAACACAAAATAAGGATCAAGTGCATCAGTTTAAATCAACGAGCAAAAAACACAACTTAAAAAAACGCATTAGGTGTATACTCCAAAATAGAAATTAAACTAAAATTTTAATTTATCAGCTGATGACTAATGTTGACACTTAATGACAGTGCCAGATTTCTTTCACACATACTGGTTTCACAGCAGCATTATAAATAATTCCAGCGAGGCGAGGTAATGCGTACCTAGTGCAGTACCTCTGCTCTACATTTGCTATGAAATGGGCATCAGAGGACTACCCCAGTGAAGGCTGTCCATCACCGCAAGCTCAGAGCCAACCTCCTCCCCAGCGGCTGTGCTGAGGAGATCCCTGGAGCTCCCTCTCTGTTCTGTATGCCTTCGTGGGATATTTCTGTCAAAACCCTGCATGCCATTAGTCTCTCAATTAGCTAGCACACACATTAGGATCTCAGCCCCAACCAATCACTTCCACTTTGCCTGATTCACCTTGTACTGGTAATTGACCACAGCTTCACCACAGCTTATCTGGCCTTGCTATCTATTTTAGGGACACACCTACCAAATTAACATATATTTGTATTTAACGTGAGTGAGAAACAGGTTGCTATATTCCCCTGGTTGTTTCAAGGAAAATAATTATATTGCAGTTACTATGTTGGTGATAATACTGCACATCTATGACACAAATCCCACCATGATAACATACGAAGTAAAAAATATTTTTTAGAAAAAAGATTTTTTGCATCTTTTTGGAGCTAAAATGGATTTGCTGCCTTTAACACTATATATATACACACACACTATTTGATATATGTATTTGTCCAGTTTTCCTTTGTGAAAACCCACAGAAACCAGATCATTACTCAGATGTAGACTTGTTTGGTTGTCTCCAAGCTTGAATACTATAAACTCCGTACATTAAAATCCCAACACATCTGGTTACATCGGGAATATATATGATTATATTTTCCTATACTTATTTTCAAAATACATTTTCTACGGTAGCCTTATTTGTGAAGAATTAAAAGAAACTTAAAACAACATACAGTTCTGTTGTTAGTTTAATAGAAATATTACCTGGAGCTACCATAATTTCGTGTTTCTTTGATCTGATCCTAAGAAAGGTAAGGTCATTCTGAGGATCAATATCTCTCACTGTGCTCCTAGCTTTCATGGTGAGCTGATGAAGAAGACCTGCATACTGGACTGTTGTAGAGTTATCCAGAGTTGTTCTTATTGGAATTCCTGCAAACAAATACTTTTCTAATAATCATTCAGTTAAGTTGCATATTCTTCATACACAGCAGATCATAAGATTAAAAATACTGATTTCATAATTTTTTCTGTTTTGTAGCAGAAAGGAGTTATGTTGATTTCAGGTATCTACATGCTTTCTAAAATATAATTTATATTAATCAGTGGCAATTAAACATTGAGTTGTCTTATGAAGCTTATGAAAGAGCCTAATTGCTGTTAAAGGCTCTTAAATACCTATCAAATTCCATTCTGTAGTACTTAACCGGTTATGGTGCTTCATCAGTTTAAACACTGCCACCGAGTTTGCAAGAATCTAACCCAGACTTTAACTGTAGCACTTGGCATGTGCAGTAATAGAAATGACACACTCCCAGTGAAATACCAAGAGCAATCAAAGGGCAGAAGTGGCACGTTTGCATATGGCAAGCAAAACCACTCTTGGAACAATCCCTTCCAATTAGGGGCAAAATATTGACAATTGGTAGTACATAGTGTATTGATCCCAACGATTAAAACTAGGACCACGTAAGTAAAGATCAATTTTTGATGATTTAATGAATCATTGTTTATCAATGATTTGTCAAATCATGCGTTTTATATTAATAGGCTACCAGGTGAAACTAAAAACAGGGTTCACAGTAATCCTGCAAGTGTAAAACTGTTTGGCTTTAATAAGCTTGTTTCACTAATTAAAGATTTATTTGACCTACTAACAAAGACAATAGATTACAAGCTGGCAAGGCAATTTTCTTTTTGTGTACATTTGTATTGCGTCTTCCAGATGGACAGGATAGGAATACAGAAATAGAGTAATATGACTTAAGTTGAAAAGTTTGATTATGAAAGAAGAATTAACGTGCAAAAATACTGAATGCCAGGTAAAGAATTAGAGGCACAGGAATAAAAGAAATAATAGAGTCACCTCAGATATTATACTATTCCATAATTTTCCTAGGAAAGTGTTATTTGAATCACTTGAAATCTGTGTCGTCACTTGAGAAATAATTCTGCGTTAGTTGGATGTGTAGTGTAGGGAAGTGTACAGAATGACCCGGTACATCCTTTGTGTCTAATGTTTATTACACAGAGATTGGAACTGGTGTTTTAATGCAAAGAAACAGGTGTTCCCAAGCACTGCATTAGCATGAGAATATCTACATAATCACAGCATTAAATAGTAAGTCACTTAAAAGCAGCAATGAATTAGTGTCAAGTTTATATGACCTTGTATCTAAATGATTGCTTCAACAAATACAGCACTTTTAATGAAAATGGTAAATGTTAAATGATCCTCCAAGGTCTAATAATAACATGAAAATGAGTTGACACTAGTGACATCCTTAGATTAAAGCTGAGCTATGCTTACTTTAGGACAAATTCTCTTTGCCTTTGCCACCCAAATTAGAAAAAGGCAAATAAATCCTTCATTAGAAATGCTGTAGTGTGGTCCTTCTCAACTGTGAAGGATAACAACAGTTTATGAGATTTTCCAAATAAACAGTGTACACTTAGCATAGTGTTTCAATGAACAAATCAACTTTGAGCATTAAAATAAATGACAGGCAATGTTTTTATCGGGAATCTTTAATTTGCTATTTCACCTGCATACTATTACACCTAAGTGTACCTACACTATCACAAAAATCTTAGTAAAAGACAACTGTTCATGTTAGTGGAGAACAGAGGGTTCTTTTTAGGGAACCCGAACAGCCTGAGAAACCTCACTACTGCACCACTGGTTCCAGTATTTTTACTGTGATTAATTTAAGTTGTACACTTGTTTTAAATGTTGCAGGATAGAGGGAAATTAAATTTAATTTTCTACAAAAAGATTTGAAGTAATTAGAGTGACCATTGCTAATTATCGATATTTGGAGATGTTACAAAGACTTGCAACTACACATCTATTTGAGGTTTAGTTTGTGGAATCTAACTTTTTGGTACCTTGAATACATCCTCACGGAGTACAGACTCTCTTGCATTCACATCTGGCATCTGGTGTCAAAACATTTCTAAACGATAAATTAAAACCAAAATTCCTGCACTAGTCTCGTCCGTCAGCTTCAGTCTAGCCACATATTTTACGGGTGTGTGAGGATGAAGTTTGAACAGGACATGGGGGGACTTGCTGTTAATAGTCTAACGTGCGAAAAAGGGAAGTGGAACGTCCTTCCTCCTTTGCAAATCAAAATTGAGACAGAAGGAACCCCCCAAAAAACCTTGTAAAAAGCATGCTATTGTCCTAGCTCTGCACAGCTATATCTGAGCTTTCCCTCAATACCATAGAACTACCAGAGGTAAAGGTGGGCTGCAGTAGTACACCCGAATGGGAAAGCATACTTGACCAATATTGTGCCAAGAAGTCAACTGTTTCAAGTAACAGAACATAAGAAAACTGGGTTATTTTTCTATTAGATTACATTGGTGTTTTTGCCTTGAGAAATGTGTTAGTCTGGAAGCTCAAAAAGGATCATTTGTGCTATCTAAGTAAGTAAGTGCTTGATTCTGTTCACTTCTCATTTGCAGCTTAGTCTAAGTGCTCATTGGATCAAGTCACATTCTATTTACTGAAACAGAATACAGAAATGGCTGAAACAGTACTTGTTCTGCAGAAACCAGACTGCATTTCAGCTTAGTGAACAGCCATATCTAGACATGAGCACGTGCAGGCACAAAGCAGCTTTTCAGTTTCTATTTGCCAGGCTACACTTCTCTCTTGACCTGCATCATCTATTCTGTGAACAAAGGCACATTTTACTTAACATGTTGAGGCACACGAATTAAAATGTCCACATTTTCTAAAGACCAAATAACATTCAGGCTTCCTTCTTAGTATTCTTGCGTCCTGTTGCTAAACTGTTGCTAGTGCAATAGATTTTTTAGGGGATTGTAAAGGTGAAGGAGGCCAACTAAATTATGGGCAAGGTAAATGGAGTGAGCTGTCTTTTTTGTAAAGGAATGATTAAAACAGATTAACCTGAGAAGCCTAGCTTCTGAAAACTGATTTCTGTGACCAGTTTCACTTTTGGCTTGCAGTCTTCAGGATCACAGCCAAAGCTGGCCTGACATGAAACTGGCTCTGCCTCCTATGACAAGACACCGTAACACAATTTAGGGAACTTGTGAATATTTAGCAGGGCCAAGGAGTGGCTCCCACAGTAGAAGACCAACTTTGTTTAGTAGATACTTTTCTCCTGATGTTTTTGTTCTATCATAACTTCTCAGAGGAAGAGGGGAGAGTGAAGTGCTAGTGAATTTTCTTGCATGTACAATGAATTTTGGACTAAAAAAATGCCTGCAAAAGCAACAGCTCAGTGCCACGTGTTCTCCCTTTCTGTAACCTACCAAGAGATGTTCATGATCTGGTTCTGAAAAATAAAGTATAGTTTAGTTAAACAAGGGGGATAAGTAACAACATGGAACTCCTTAAGTTAAATGAAGATTATGGTACTTCCAGTTACTTCTTCAGAGACGACTTATGTCAAGGCTCTGCTTTCCATTTTTCTGCTTTCCATTAACCTGAATGAAAAATGACATCATATGGAGAGCTTCAAGAAATGGCCACAAACCAAATGTATATGTCTTAAGATGAAACGCACATTCTTGAAAGTCACGACACCTTCGTAAAGCATTGCAAGCGGATTGTGTTAACACCTCATAAGCTGCAATTTCGTGCTTAGGAGTTACTAGGCTCATTGCCACTACCAAGCTTGTTACTTGGAGAAAGCAGAGGACATTTTACCTTCGGCGTTTATAACAATGGTTGCGATCACCCCTTTGTGGGCTTGGATCCTCTTTAGGGTTTCCTCCACTTCGGCCTGCGAGGAGAGAGGAGACCACAGCACCCCCGCAGCCACCACAGCTCCGCCCGACGGCGAGCGCGGGCCCCTGTGAGGAGGCCGCGGGGTCGCCGTGCCCGAAGGCAGCCGCGGGGCTCTGCCCTCTGCCCGCCCCCGGCCCCCGGCCGCTCCCCGGCCCCGCCGGCCGCCCCGTTCCCCCTCGGGTGGCCGGGCGGGAGCAGCGCCATTACCATGGCCTGGCTGCCGCCGCGCCGTCGTTGCTATGGAGCGGCGGAAGTGACGGCGGGGAGCGGCAGCGCGGGCCGAGCGCGGCCCCTGAGGGGACGGGGATGGTGCCCGGGATGGTGCCGCCTCGCTGCGGGCTGCGCCCAGTGACCCGGGGCCAGCAGCTGCGGGGGAGGCCTGAGGAACTGGGCCCCACAGCTCACACCCGAGGGGCAGCCAGCAGAGACCCCCTGAGAGGGCTGAGGACAAGGGCACCTGCAGCGAGGGCCCGGGCCCGGGCTCGGGCTTAGACGGAGCCCGGAGGACGTGAGGGGAGGCCCCAGGTGGGGCTGGTCAGGGCCGTGAGGGCTTATTAGTGCTTCCAAGGGGCCTGCGGCCGTTAGTGTGACTTCTGCTTTGGATGGGCTTGTGGCTAAGCTCTGTTGACAGACTCTGGCTGGTAGGTGAGGTGAAATGAACTTAAGTTGTCTTAATTGTTCTAATTAGAAGGGGAATTTTTGTTAGTTTATTTTCAAGCCGAGGCTGATACTCACCAAATTCCAAAGATACCAGTTTAGCTACTGTTAGAAACAAGTATTTTTCTTCTCTCTTTGTAGAAGTGTTGCCTTGTCTGCTCTCTGTTTTTCCACAAGTGTTATATACTGTGTGGGTGTGCAGAGCTTGTTTTTCACTAGTAGAAGCTTTCCAGTCTAGTAGTGCTATGATCATTATGTATAGATAGGTAAATCATAAGAAATGTCATGTGCTGCCATAGCTTACTACACTATTAAGATTGGCGTAGGCCACTTTCACAATGCTGAAGGTGTAAATAAGTTACCCACGTGCTTCTGTTCCCCTCTACCAAAATAGCAGGGGAACAGACTTCATGCGCAAGCCCTTTGAAGAGCCGTCTTCCTCCATACGTGCAGTAAATAGTACTGATATCTTCAAAAGACTCTTAGATGTCTTTTTAAGGGGAGGGGGCTGGTCTCACCCAGTCTTCTGTCTTGTTTATGAAGCTTCCTGGGGTCTTGCCATGAGAGTGGCTTTTAGCTGCTCTGCTCTAAAGAGTTGGCAAGTTTACAAAGTTTGGTGTTTTGGGAAGCAAGCAGCCCCTCCTTTTTTTTTTAAACAGAGAGGCCTTAAGAACAAATTAACAAAGTAGTTATTAATCTGTAGCTCTTTAAGGTCGGAATTGTATTTGAAACTTGTAACAGTACATCAGCACATAATTTAGTGCAGTTTATGGCCCTGTGTTGGAGAGAAAATAACTTCAGTTGTGTAGGATTGCCCTATCTATTGCAACAATATTATTCTAGGCATTTATTAAGTTTCAGACTGGCAGAGGCCAACATAAATCAGAAGTGTTGAAGTTGCTGTGTATTTAGATAAGCGTATAACTGAATTGAAAGTCTGGCTTATGAGGGAAGGGAGACATTATCAGGAATACCAGTATATTTATTTCAAAAGCTACTATTTTAGGAGTTAACCCAGCATCCTATGGCATGCTACGGAAGGCAATCAAGAACACTATGCGTGTAGCAGATACTGGTCCATATGAGTGACTGCATCAGCTGTGTGAATTGTTTCACCTGTGCACAGTTTAGCCAGCAGTGAAATTTGCATTGATACACCTGTGCAGTTTTGTTGCAGTAAGAACTATGGTGTTCTCAATTTTTGGAAATGAGGTATCCTTACAGATATTTTTTCTTTTTTTTTTTTTTTTTGAGCAATTGGAAGCACTGGTGCGTGATTATTGAATCTGACTGGAACATCTGCTGGGCAATTTTGTTTTAATACACTCAGTAGATGCTCTTAAAAGAAAACCTATGGATTATACAATATAAACTTGGTCCTATTGTCGGTGTTGGTCACAGGAGTGATCCTTGCTATTACAGTCCAATTAAAGTCAGCACACTGTAGGATAACAGACTATAAGGAATAGTGGTAATCCTACCCCCAGTAACTGGACTGGTAATTCCAGGGATTTAGAAAAATGAAAAGGAGGAGTTTTTTCATTTACTCTGCTGCCCTGTTGCTATTTTCTAGTTTTTGAGGCTTCTTTCAAGACCACTGTTTTCCCTCCTGGATGCAAGATGCCTATGTGTCTTTTTAAAACCAATAAAAATATCAGCTCAGCTTTGCAAAAAAATACTGAACTGGAGCCAAAATGACAGCTAGCATGATGCAGGATTATTCTTGGAAGCATTATTTATGCTCAGCATGAAAGACTGAAACATGCAGACTTTTACAGACACTCAGATAGGCTTTGTCTCAGACTTAGACACGTAACAACAAATGAAAATATTTTCTTGGTTACTTGAAATTTAACTGAGAATTCAGATTCCAAGCAACATAATTATTCTTTTGATATACAGTAGTGAATGCACTGTTAGGAACAGAGTGATACTGTTTGAGAACCAGAAACTCCTCATAGTCTAGGACTGGAATCTTGCAAATGCTTATCTGTGTGAATAAGCTTAAATATTTGCTAGTAAAAGTAGCAACTGAGAAGCTTAAACTTCAGGTGCTTGCACTTGTAGTCTGGTGTTTGAACTAATTTCTGCATTTATAGTTAAGATTGAGGCAGAAAAAAAATCAACTGAAAGATGGAAAATACTTAAAACTATTCTAATTTTTTTTTTTTTTCAAGCTATGACAGAAGATGTAATTCTCCACGTGGAAACTAGGAAGAGGATTTCACTGGTAAGTACGTAAGAATTTCATTCCTTTCTTGCTGCTTGAACCTGGAGACCCAGGAAGAGGTAGGGAGGGAGTGAAGCACACTGAGGGACTTGAGCTACGCTGAAGTGCTGTAAACATTCTTGATTTGCTGCCAGCCATTACGAAATAGCATAAATCAATTAAATTGAGGAAGAACTTTGCTTTTTATAACCAGTAATCTTGATTACAGGTAACCGTAAAGGTCTCTTGGCTATTATGATAGCTCCCTTGCCCATGCTGTAGGGTATCTCCAGAAGCTTTCAGTTCTGTTGGCCTATAAAGTGGAATGAACTCAGGCATGATCAATAGTGATGCTGTTGATGACTGTACAGTTGGTTCTTTCACAGTTTTTTCCTCTATGCTTTTATTTCTAGCCAAATAGTCTCCAAAGAAATTTGGTAGAAGCAGATAATGTGGCATAGTAGCTGAAAGCTTAGAGTCCATTCTTAGCACACAGCCCTTAGAAATTTCGAAAATAAATTACCGATTATTTGGTATTACATGATTTTTTTGACACAATACTGAGAGAAAGAGAAATACAAATTGTGTTCAGGTGTACAAAAGTTTGAATTTTTAATGGAGGTGTGTCACTACAAATCATGCTGCTGATCAGTCGCATGTCAACGAATGAATGGTAGCTACAGTTAGGATTTATTGCCCCCAAACTCTGTGGAGCAGTCACACTGTGAATATTCTCAATTAATTCTTGGTCTTTCAGTCTCTGAGCAACTGGCTCAGAGTTTCATAGAAGTAACAAAAGGATTAAATTTTGCTATCCCCAGAAGGCTTCAGGAGCAAAAGTGTTATTTTTGTGGCAGTAGCAGAGTTATGTGGGAGAGTGTGCCAGGCTGAAAGTAGTCAAAGTGAGGTTTGGGGTGTCTGTGGATGGAAAAAGTAATCAGTAGGGCTCTAGGGCTGTACCTGTCCATCTTCTCCTCTTTTAATAGTTCTGCAGTGAGCAATCAGTTGTCAGCACCTCCTTCTATGTGTGAAATATGATAAAATACGTACTCTTTATTATTCAGTTAAAAACCTCTTCCCTTTCCCTGATTGAAATTTGGCTTTCGTTTTATTAAGAGACCTCCTTCAAAAAGGTGACGATTAAGGAAAACAGAGTAAAGTTAGTCATCCTTGCAAGGTTATGAACAAAACTGTAGGGAAGGTCCTGCCTTTCTCCACCTGAAAAAGGTCTTGTAGCAAGCATGTGACTTAGAGCGGATGAGATCAAGATCTTTCCCAATCTGACTGTCAATAAAGTTTCACTTGTTCTAATCTTTTGTTACCCCTATGAATCCAAATATCATAAGCTGAGAAAGTATTTAAGAAATACTGTGTGCCATGTAGGCACATATGAAACAATTTAAGTTACTCTGTAGATAAATGTTAGAATGAAAATTTGCTCAAAATATTTTTTTTTTTGTGTAAAGATTTTTTTCACAATTTTTGAGAGCAGTTTTCCAGGTTTTTTGCCCATTGTGTGAGGAATTTCTAGCTCAAGTCCTCTAGATGGTGCTACAGCTACAGCACATTGAAGTGAACTCACTCAGGTTTTGTGTCTTGCTTGTTAAAATGCCTCTTGACTTAAGTCACGTATCGTACGGAAGGATTAATGACTTCAGCTATGATACTATTTACAGGTTTATGCAAGGAGGAATCGGCATAGGTGGATTACCTATCCTCAGCTAAGTAAGAGTAGAATTTTTTTTATAGATACAGAAGTCTTGCAGGAGCTGTTGCGTGGTCAAATTACCCCCTCATCTCTTGAAACCATACCTAGAGTGCTGACGAGGGCAGAGGTGGCCAACTGTAGCCTCTGTGGTGCTGATTAAGTGACAGCAATAAGCCTCTTAAAACTCCCAGCAGATGTTGCTGCTTTTGTATGCTAATGGGAACTTCACAAACCATTTTCTCTTCCTTCTGAGTGCAGATGTAAGTACATGAAAATCACTCTCCTATATCAAGAGCAAATTGATAATAACCTTGGTTCAGTTGTAAGGCAGAAGCTGTAGAGGCATTTTATTTAGTAATTGCAGAAAGCTTATGCATAGCTTCATCAAAATTAATTTTTTTATATTCTGCTAACTTCTCTTGTACTGAAGCAGTTAAGCAAATTCTGAATTGTGAGTACATTTCTACCTAGGCTTTTAAACCATCCATTCGGAGGCTTTCAGACTGGCATGTGAATCTGCTCTGGTACATTTGCCTTATCTCCTCTAAGGTAGCCACTCCCCTGCTACCCTGGTTATTTCAGTGGGTAAAGTTTAGTCACAACAGGCACGTCAGCTTGTCAGTGCTATTCCTGAGCTTTTGGTGACCTAATATGCTTTGCGTGGTCTGCTGTGAATATACAATAAAAAGAGTTGTGCATAGCAGAGGAGGATGCTCTGCCATATATGCAAATGTTCCACAGTCCTGCCTTGATAGGAAATACCCACTGAAGCAGTAAGAGTTTAGAGAATGACTCTACTGATGGCTGAATCATATTGAGGTTAGTACTGTTGCTGACAGTGAGGGCTGTGTTTGTGATTAACTTGTATGGAAACACTGGGCTTCAGAAGTGTGAAAACAGAGGGGCATAATCTGTGGAGGGGACCAACTAGCCAGTTTCTGTTACAACTGAGCCTTATGTTTAGCTCAAGACTATAGAATGTCCTTTGTAAGAATAAGAAAGAGCTTGCCCATCTTTGTAAGACATCTGCCTGTGAAAGATGTTTTTGGACAATAATAAAGGAGTAGCCTGAGCCATGGAACTGTATTTTTAAACTTTTCACTTTGATAATTGCATCCTTTCTGATGTAAGTTGACACCTTGCATTTTAGATTCTTTGTGAGGCTGGACAAAATTTGGGCAGCATTTTCCAAATAAATAATTTAAGGTGCTTTTTGTACTTCTGTTTTATGAGATCTTCACTTACACTATTAAAACATCTATAATATTCTTCATAGAGTAGAGAGTTTACTCACTGGCCCGATTTCATTTTGGATAGCAGCAGTCTGTCCAAAGGTCAGAATCACTGCAATAGTGATTCTGAGGTGACTAGTGACAGCAGCTAAAGTTCAGTATTTTTACTTCCTGTCTTAGATGTCTGTTTAGTGTTATTTGCCCTCTTTAAAGTACAGCCATCCTTCACTCCAGAAGATAAGGGAATGACAGTAGCATCTGTAAAGTTTGCGTATGTGTTTTTCATATTGCTGAGGCATTTTGGTTTGCAAGAACTGAAGGCAAAACTGCCAACTTCTGTGCTCTGTTCTGGGTACTAAGTGAGCATATGCACATTCAAAAGTTCAACAAAGATAACCAGAAACTAGATAACTGGAAACTAGAAGGTTCCCTGCCAACCACCAGTTAAAGTTAAAATGCCTACTTTAATACCTTGCACGTCCGCAGTGTAGTGGCTAACCTTGGGACACAGCAGGCTGTAGGTGTTAGTAAAAGGTGGGGTTGAGGCTCTTAAACAAGAACAGCCTCTTTCCCACTCTGTGGTGTTCAAATGTGAGGTACAGTATTAGACTGGCCTGGCTGGCTGTAGTTGCCGTCTTGGGAGAAAGAATGGATACAGCTGGGCTCCTGTCAATTTGTGTCTTTATATATAATTAGCAAAAGCCTGGACTATAACTGCCAGTGGATAGGAAACTAGTAGAGAATTGGGGTGAAATTTATTATTGACGTTTTTTTGGACAAGAGCTATATTTCCCATTATTTGAGTATTCTGGGTGATCTTTGATGAAAGTCCCAATTAAACTACTGTCTAAAAATGCAACCTGTAGTTTGATGATGCAATATTCTCACTTATTATTTCTTTATCTCAGTTTGGTCCAGAATGAAGAGTTCCAAAATATCATAGAGAGTCAGTGTTTGTAAACCAAAGAAATCTGAAACCATCACAACAATTGTACACACGTAATTAGATATCACGAGATTTCTCCATCACTAATGATACCAGCTCATTTACTAGGGTAAGACTGCTTGGAGCAATCTTGCTATGAGGAGTTTCTCCTAAAGGTTTTTTTAAATATAAAGAAAGTTTGCAAACTTAATTGTGAGAGTTAACTGGTACCATTGCGCGTAGAATAATAATGAGGGGAAGTAGTTAGAACTGAGTATGAGGCAGATTAAATTAAATGTGAGGCAGATGAAATTTTAATTTGCATTTGCAGTTATTCTGGAAAAATCAGAATTCCTGGTTTTAAAGAAAAGCAAACGCATTTGTAGAATATATTTTACATCACCAATCTGTTTGGAAAGCATCTGTGTTTATAGATGACACCGACTCTTTCACCGAACGCTGCCCCTTGTGCGTGGCAGAATGCTGTGACCAATAACTCCTAGACTGGATTACCTGAAAGCTAAGAGAAGGGGAGCTGTTGGAAGAGGCACTTGTTCCGAGATTCACATCCATTACTTGTCTGTCAGAACTCAAGTTGCTGTAAAATTTCTGTCCAGTGTGAAAACTGTGGGGTTTTTGTAGTTGTTATAATAATCGGAATTAGTGCAGCTAGAGACTTGTTCTTTTGGTATTGGTGTTAATCTTGTATTGTTTTTAACCCTTCTTTGTGGGCATCTCAAGATTGCATGTCTGGGTCCAAAACCAGAAATAAATTTGGTAGTAAACCAGAAAGCTTTTGGAGGTGGTATGTGGCCATTGTAAAACTTTTTGGACGGAGTAAGGATTTGCACTAGATCGAGTTGTTTTATAACCCAGCATTGCGGCCTCACTGGTTGCATTCTTCCTGTGTGTGTCACTGTAACTTAGCGAACCTTTAAATGCTTCAGTCACCTTCTTTAGCTCCATGTCAGCTAACCAGCAAAATGCATTATTCGGTTCAATCTTTCTACAGCTAGAAAGCTTAGAAAAAAGCCAACAGAATGGTAGTTCTAAAGGTACGCTGAAGTGGCGTCAGAGCAGCATCCTGTGACAAATTTCTGTAGTGCTCTTGGAACTGGCAGGCTCTCAAGTAAATGTAAATACATGACTTTGACATCATTAGAGTGGAACCAGAAGCCACAGTGAAATAATGTACACTGTCTTTCATGTGGTGGAAATGTTTCTGTGAGGTTGTACACGTAAATTAAAAAATAGCCATTGGCACATGGTTTCCAAGTAACCAACATATAAGCATGGGTACATGTTCTCTAAACACAACTTGCATTACGCCGTCAATCATGATTCGTGGGATTCTGTGTTCTCTTTCAAGTGGACACTTCAGTGCATCATCAATAGCAGTGGTCTGTGATGTGAGAGCAGGAGCTGCTGCCAAGTGCCAAATGTCGAAGGCACTTTTCAGTCTAATCCATCTCCTTTCCCCCTCCTTTGTGTATCTTATTAATGTTTTCTCAAAATAGAATACCCCTTTTCTTGAATGTAAGTTTTCACAACAGCTTATAGAGTAGGGGGATTTATTTTGCTTCTTTTGTGAAGATCTCATCTCATTTAGAAATTGGCCTTTCAGAAGGTGCCAGTTATGAGAGTGCCTGAATAGACCGCAGGCAGAGATAGTATATCCCAATATCCCCTTGTGCTCAGGGGAAAAAGTGAAATGGGAAACTGCAGCATCAGAAGGTGATGACATCCTTCCTTTTATCCTAACAGTCTAGTATTTTTCCTGGATTTTATGCAATATCCAGGTTCAACTCCTCTCTATATTTAGGCAGGTTTCCCTTCCCATCCTCTATGCAGTCATTTTAAACCTATGTTGCTCCCTATGTTTGGTGTGGCTTTTTCCCAGTCTCTCCTTTTGTTGCAGTTTTGCTTTGACCCATTCAATATTTAAGTTTGTTTGGTTTTTTTTTTTAGAAAAGTTTTCTCATCTCATCCACTGAAATTGCACATAAATGAAAATTCAAAACTGTTGCCAGCTTCTTTACATACAGCAGCTATTATAAGAAAATAAGTTCAGTAGCAATTCAGTGTTAAACTGTTATCACAATTTGTAAGTGACAGTGCAGAGTGCTGGTATTTACAGGTTTTCAGGCTGTGATTCTCTTGATCAAAGAAACGATCTCTGCTGTGGTATGAGTCTGTTGGTTGACAGCATTTGTCATAGTGTCGTCTTCCTTCTCTCTGACAAGTGAATGTGAGCCTTTTCAGGTTGCACAGCCCAAGGTTTTATGCTCGATAAACTCTGCTTGGAGACTCTCATGTCAATATAATAAACAGCTTTGGTTCTAGACTTAAAGTCCTTTTTAAAAAATGCGAGCGATGGTTGCCAAACAAATGCTAAAGGGATACCGGAGAGGATCTTTCTTTCACATCCAAATTCTAATAAAATTTTATTTCTGATGCCAGACTAAGCTCACTGGACGTAAGTGAAGTTTTGGGTTTCAGCATGCTCACTGTGCAGGTAGCGTGCAATTCAGGCAAGTAGAATGTAGCCATTAGTCACCACTAGCACAGTTTTTAAAAAATAGAGGTTTGTTTTTTTTTTTTTTTAAAAAAAAAAAGATATAGTTTTGTTCTGAAGTATCAGATGGATATAATTTTCTTTAGAAACTTGGCTTTTAACTCTTCATGCTGGCAAGCTGCTATTCTAATGTTTGTTCTGATCTGTTCCGATGTCTTAACTCAGGAAACTTTTTTTTTTTCAGTTGTCAGTCTTATGACGGTTCAACTGTGCTGACTTTGCTGCCTGTAATTTTGAGCGGGTAGGAGGTGGGAGTTAGCTTCAAGGACTGCCAGGACAGTGCTAGAATACAGTCTCAGGTACTGATCCTGGGATGTGCTTAGCTGACTGCCCAGAGTGCCAGCTGAAATCTGTGTAGCTCAAGCCATTTAAAAAGTTCAATGCTGTACATTGAGTGAGGGTCGTCTTGTGAGGTTTTTCCTCCATCTGCTTATGGTGATGCAGCAATCATTGTCCATGACAGAGTATTACTGAGAAGTGTGACAGTGGCAAGTTCCCTAACTGCTGAGTGGTGGCACTGATGCATTAGGGATGATGTTTCAATAGCACCTACTGGTCAAGCAAGATTGACATAGCATGGAGCCACGAGAAGGTAAGCTTAAATTCCATGCCTAAAGAAGGTAAGCAAGCAGGGGAGGTTGTAGTTTGGCCCCCAGGTGCTGGCTGTCAGGTGCCAGCAGTCAGTCAGTTCCTCGTTGTGGTCCCTTTGTGTGCACATACATGCACTCTGCCTTCCTGATCAAAGTTTGTTTCTCTCTTGTGTAAGTGCTTTAATGTGGCATTAGAACGGCAACCTTTTAGGATGCTTGCTACTTCATGAATGACACGATTGATGTTCATCTTTGTTCAAAAGCACCTTTTAGTTTGGATTTTATCAAGTCAGTTGTGCCACAGTGATGTAGCTCTATTTCTGGCCTAGTTCTGTGCTAGAATGAACACTGCATTAAGGCATAAATATCTTAACAACTTCAACCACACGCTAGGTCTTCTAGAAAGCATACTTAAGAACTAAAGCTGTAAACTATTCATAAATGTCTAGTTAGTTGACCAGTCTTTGGTAAAGGTAAGAGCTTTGAAGCAAGCCTGGACTTTTCTGTGCAGCCTTTCAAATCCCAGCTGGGACTGAATGGTCTTTAACAAAAAGCCAACCAAGGTGACAGGTTGAAGCCAATCTCGTACAGATCCTCCACTGCTCCATCATTTGGAACTTCACAGTCTCTTAGGAAAAGCTGTAACAATTGACTTGGCAGATTATTAAGTACAACTGCTGCCACTTGTAGGGCTTTTTCCTGCTCAAATTTTAGAGAACAGCATTTCTTTGGAGCTACCCAGCATACTTCTATCTTGAAACAAATTTCAAGCTTTCTTTGTGGTTTGGTGCTGTACTGAGCAAAGGAGGATAGCCGTTTGAGGCCATCAGGCATATAGTTCTCTTCCCATTCAAATCAATGGCAGTACTATAACAGGGACACATCTGTTTTTTGAGAGCTGGTGTAAGTTTTCCTTCCAGGCAAATAGCGAATTGGTATTAATATTTATAATGCCAAAGAGGTATGATGTAGTGGGTATCATGTAGTGAAGATGAACCAAAGACAGTCACTGTTTGCTAATGCATGCAGATGCTCTTTGGTAAATACCTGATCCCAAAATCTGCCTTTGTTTTGAAGGCTAGATGGAGTATCAGCACTTCCATAGTGAATCAGAGCTGCGAGTGTTGTAGACCAGTATCTTGTGTCTGACAATATTCAGTGTATTTTGTTTTTATAGGCAGGTGAGGGATGTTTTGCTATACAAACTGTAAAAAGAAAGCATAATTTTTTCTGTACTAAGAGTTCATGTCATGTTGGGGATCTTTAGTTCGTTAACCTCATAGAGAACCAGAAGGTCCTGGCCTGTTAATGATGTGTTGTGTGATCTTGAGCAAACTACCTTACTTCCTTGTGCCTCTGCTTCCCCTCTCACTCTCTTCTGTCAGTTTTCCAGAGCACAGGCCTTCTGCTGTGTGCTTGCTCAGTGTCTAGCACAATGGGGCCCATCTCTGTTCAATCTCTGTTGGGGCCTCTAAATACTACCACTGTATAAAATAAAAATAATCCTTCTTGCAAAGAGGGATGCGGGCTGGGAATTTCAAAAGGGCAGAAGAACGAGTCAGTTTTCATGAACTCCGTTAAAAGTCAAAGCTTTACGCTCAGAGGCTTAAGGCAATTTTCTGAGCCCAGTCCTGTTGCTGTTGGCTTCAGTGATGCAGGACAGCAGAACAGACTCCAGAAATCTTCAATTATATGTCTACCCTTTTAGATGTCACAAGGGAGATTTTTAGTGCAACAGATTGAACCTCAGATAAGATTACATGTTGTAATTACCAGTGGGATTTATTTGTCCAATTCTTTAAGCACGGAGTGGAAAAAATGCACACGTATATCCCTTAAGTAAAGGAAAGGGAAGTGTGTGCATTTTTCCCCTCTAAGCTAAGTAAAGAATAAGATGACATGTAAGCATGGCTGGGCAAAAAGATAAAGTTATTTATCAAAACAAATATTCAGGCTTTCCCTGTACCTGATATGGGTATTTGGAGTAGAGTTATAGAATGGCTGTAAAGTTTGGATTTTTTTTTTAGGTTTTTTAGCTGTAAATGTAAACTAAATTAAACTGATAGTTTTAATTAAATTTGAATTGGCTGTGGTATTACATGACTTTAAAAGCCACTGGAGACACTCAAGTTGCATTTAAAATCTAGTATTGTAATTAGTGATATCTACGTTTATTATTGTGGTAACTGCACTTTAATGAATCTCTTCAGTACTAAACAAAGCTACAAAGAGCTCTAAGAGCATGTTGATTTCAGCTACACTTTATTCTCTTGGTCATCCTCTTATGTGAACTTGGATACTAAAACTAAGCTTTAGAAAGCTAATCAGGAGAAAGTGTAAAAGTTAAGGGACAAAATTGAAATACTTTCCCTTGAAGTTAAATAACTGTTTGCAGATGGAGTCTTCTGGTCTTGTCTGCCACCCCCGTGTCTAAGGTGCTGCTATACTTTCCATGCTAACCAGTGTATCTTGCAGACTTTAATGCATTTTTCCACATGGTGTCCCTGGAAGAGAAGAAAGCATAGTTATAGTTAAAATCAGGAGTTCTTAAGTGCAACACGATCTTTCCATCTGTTGGATTTACTGTCTGACTTCTTCTGTCAGCCCTATGGAAGCTGAATACGGGGGATGGTGGTAGGTGTATAGTGTCATGTAATCTGAGCTAATACTAGTACAAAGTAGGGTAAAATTTACTACTAACGTTATTCTTACCATCCCAGACACCTTTATTGTGAGGCTTTTGCTTCTAAAGGGAGTTTTGTTAGGATCTCCCTGTATTCATGAGGCTCCATCAATGTTGGCTGCACCCCCTGTGGTTACTTTAATTGCATGGGCCTAATTTGGGATTTTCAGGACACGTTTATTCATCTGGGAAAGAGTGGGCTTTGTCCTGCTTTCCATATTGTTGACTTCTCCATATTTAGCTTCCTATTAAGTGAAGGAGGTGTAGGGAGCGGCAAGAGGCAGTATTTTACCAAATTTAGCCAGGAAGGCCAGCTTTTCTGTGGGAATATTAAATCAGCTGTGGTCCCCTAGTTGAGACAGAATTCCCATATTAAGTCTATGGGTTACTTGACTGTTCTGGAGAAAGGACACTGTCTCAAATGCTAAATTGAAAAGCATTTAAGCTTTCCTTGTACTAAGCTACTGGGGAGGTTCTTGGCATAATTTGGTTCCTGGCTAAGCTGTGTCAACATCCTTGGCTTGTTCTAAGAACTGCCTCACTCCTCAGTTTCATGCTGTCCTCTTCTTCCAGCTGCAAAGCAAGCTCTGGTAGGGTCTCGGAAGTGCTTTCCCTGGAGATCTTCCCTGCAGTTGTAATCGCTACTTTAGGATTCTCTTATGCTGCTTTGACCATACTATGCACTGTAAAGGGGCTGAGATTGGGGGAGAGGATCTAACTGAAGGTTTTAGAGTAATTTCTGCAGAACCATATTGATTTCATCTCTATTAAATTCATTGAGTTTTCCCATAAGGGCTTTTTAATTTAACTGTTGCTAAAAAATGCTGCACAAATTACCTGGCAAGAATGCTTTGGAGTTATAAGCCCTTCAGGCAGTCCCTTAAAGGCAAAGCAGTAAAGTTGGGTGAACTATTCACAGCCAGGAGTTTTTTATTCAATGAATTTACTTTGTCTGTTCACAGATTACTGACAAACAGCCACTGACTTTTTATGAATTTGTTCATTATCCAAAATTATTCAATGCCTGGTTTATGCAATGCAGTTTTAGCTTCAGGGCTGCTGGCAGACTGATCCACAAGTATTGTTTGAATACCGCTGTTTGTAATTCTTGCAGAAAAGCCCTATAAAACTCAATAGAGGCCTGGTGTTTTATTTCTGGGCACATCTATAAAACTTAGCAGAAAATTATATCCTTACCATAAAATTCTACAGCTTGGTTTAAAGTAGTTATAATTTTCTACTGATTTCTGTATGTTTTTAGTAGCATTTATGTAAAAAAAAAAAGTTTCTTTCATCACTGTTACTCTCAAGTTTTTGTAGTTTCTGAGAGCAGAGAGAGTTGATAACATGGGTGTAAATCTTTGGGAATTGACCTCTTTTATCCTTGAGTTTGTTTGTTTATACTCCAATTATGCTGATGCCCATTTTTTACTGTTGGAGTGTAAATGAATATCAGACCCTACTTGGTTCTGTCTACTATTAATCCTAAAATGAACATTGAGGCAAATAAAAATGGACTGGCTAATACAGCAGTACATTAGATGTCTTGGTCCTTTTGAGTGGATTTCAATGCCCATGTCTGTGATAGCTCCTCAAGAAATGTGGTTTCATCAGTGAGAATCGGACTCTGCTCAAATTCCAAGATATCTCTGAACTTCAGAAGTGTTTTCTTGGGTCCAGGCATGCACCTTTGAAGTGGTATGACTCTGTTAGAGACTCGAACACCAGTGTTGTTCCATTGAGATAAATAGCTTTGGTTATTTGCTTAAATGAATTGAAGATATAAAATTATCTTCTGATAGGTTGTGTTGGCTTTGATTTGTTATATTTATGTTGTTTTTAAATGTGTTCCCCACTGGCTTATTCTGGTGTAACAAGAAAAGGTACAGGTCCATGGAGAAGGAATTAATTCTCCAATGTGTTTGGTAGACAAGACTGTTACAAAGTCTTTGATGTGCAAATGTGCATAAGGAACCAGTAATTTACCTGATGGATTGTGCAGCATCTCCTTTTCATGTAGTAATAATGTTACCATAGAATCATAGAATCATTAAGGTTGAAAAAGACCCTTAAGATCACTGAGTCCAACCGTTAACCTAGCACTGCCAAGTCCACACTAAACCATGTCCCTAAGCACCACGTCTACCCGTCTTTTAAATACCTCCAGGGATGGGGACTCAACCACTTCCCTGAGCAGCCTGTTCCAGTGCCTGACAGCCCTTTCTGTAAAGAAATTTTTTCTAATATCCAATCTAAACCTCCCCTGGCGCAACTTGAGGCCATTTCCCTGAGCCTTGTTGAACCTAACACAGTTGGCCTCGGCCCATTGATCCAGCCTGTCCAGGTCCCTCTGCAGAGCCTTCCTACCCTCAGCAGATCGACACTCCCACCCAACTTGGTGTCATCTGCAAACTTACTGAGGGTGCACTCGATCCCCTCATCCAGATAAAGATATTAAACAGAACTGGCCCCAGTACTGAGCCCTGGGGAACACCACTTGTGACCGGCTGCCAGCTGGATTTAACTCCATTCACCACCACTCTTTGGACCCGGCCATCCAGCCAGTTTTTTACCCAGCGAAGCGTATGCCTATCCAAGCCGTGAGCAGCCAGTTTCTCCAGGAGAGTGCTGTGGATAACGGTGTCAAAGGCTTTACTAAAGTCCAGGTAGACAACATCCACAGCCTTTCCCTCATCCACTAAGCGGGTCACCTTGTCATAGAAGGAGACCAGGTTAGTCAAGCAGGACCTCCCTTTCATAAACCCATGCTGGCTGGGCCTGATGGCCTGGTTGTCCTCCATGTGCCGCATGATGGCACTGAGGATGATCTGCTCCATGACCTTTCCTGACACCAAGGTCAGGCTGACAGGCCTATAGTTCCCCGGATCTTCCTTCTGGCCCTTCTTGTAGATGGGCATCACATTTGCTAACCTTCAGTCAACTGGGACCTCCCTGGTTAGCCAGGACTGCTGAGAGATGATGGGAAGTAGCTTGGTGAGCACCTCCACCAGCTCCCTCAGTACCCTTGGGTGGATCCCCTCTGGCCCCATAGACTTGTGTGTGTTTAGGTGGTGTAGCAGGTCGCTAACCATTTCACCTTGGATTGTGGGGTCTTCCTTCTGCCCCGATCCATTACCAACCATCTCATTAACTCCTAGTGCTATGTTATCAGCATGGTTTAAGGAAACCTCCTTACAAGCCCATGTAACAAGCTGGGTGCCACACATGGTTTGCAGCCATGGCACTGTTGAAGTACTGTATGCAAAGGGTGGATTGTAGGTTTTGCTGCTTTTGCTTCTGGCACTTGCCAGTGTTTCTTTTATCCTACCTGAAATACTAACTTCCAGTGACCTGTTGAACGGAAGTAGGATGTTAGTTTACCTGCTAACTCTGTTGCTCTGGAACAGAGACGTCTTTAGCTAGTCAGATATAAAAAGAATTAACGCATCACTGGATGACATTTCTATAGTGCTTTAGTGTTTCTGTAAGACATAATAAAATACTCAGCGCTTGAACAGATAGATATAGCCACAATCCTTCTGAAGACGTTATTTTTGAGGATGTGGATTATACTGGATTAATAGGCCAGTGACTTGGCAGAACTCAGCTTTTTGGTGTTTCAACTTGTAGAGCTAGTTATCATTTCCAATGATTTAGCTGTAAGTTACGCCACTTACAAAAGATGAAAATTAACTTCTAAAATATGGATTATTTTTTCCTTTAATGAAAATTCTATTTCTAGATAATTCCAAGAACCTTAATTCTTTTAACTGCCAAACTGTTTCCTCTGGGCTAAACTTTGACAGATACTTAGGATTATCAGGTTAACTTGTAATGGATAAAAGATGGTGAGAGGCTATGGAAGAGAAAGCTGTTGTTAATGAACATCAGTTTTCAGTAGTGGGTTGGTTTTTTTGATCCATCAGAAGATTTTAAAATCTTGACACTTGTCAAGAAAGTATTACTGGTCATGATAAATCGCATGGGCTTTAAATGCAATATTTAGCAACACTGGAATTGTGATAAAGTTAATGGCATCTTCTTGTTCAGCAAGAAGGAACAGAGGTTATACTGTGACCTCCAGAAACCCATACTACAATAGATCTTAATAATGGTGTGTATTTCTTGAGTTAGATTTGGAAGCTGGCACATGTTTCCATGAGTTCTCCAAAATGAACTTGGCTTTCGCCTTAGAAAAGTCATTAAAAGGACCCAGGATGGTGTCGCAAAAGAGTGGAATGCACCTCACTCAAAAGAGAAGCAGCAATATGTTTTATTGAGGTAGAATAATAATTTTGATAGAATGCAATGGATATGATGGGTTTTAATGAAGTTTAACAGTGGTTTACCAAGGTTCAATAAGTTCGCTGGCAAGGTTCACTCTCTTAATTACTGCGTGGAAGAAACACACAAAGGAAAATGGAGTTACACTGGAGTTAAAATGATTCACAGAGAGACCGGGGATACAAAAGGGTAAGGAGGACCTTTCCATTGAGTCATGAGGTTCAGAGTGGACCCCCTCTCTTTCTAAACTCCTGATGGAGCTTAGACGTGGCTAGGTCCAGTCTTAGTCTCAGACTTGGACAACGGTTTATGTCGAAGGGATTATATATGCAAAATTTATCAATTCAGCATGCAATCGAAGTTACCAGGACAAAATCAAAGTTACCATACTACAAGGTTATGTGTGATATCGGTCGCTTACCAAGGATCTGCCGTTGGTAAAAGGTCTCTCTGCCTCTAGGAGCAACCTTGAGGTGTCCTAGCTCAAGGGGAGATCACTGCCATGCAGCCACGCTGCTCAGCAGGGAGAGCTCAAAGAAGGCTCACTTTGGCTGTCACATTTACAGGATAAAGTAGTAATAAAAATTACATGCAATAGGAAAAGTATGCATGAGGCTCCTTGTACCCACAGCTTTCTTTGTTCCTTGATAAATGAGTCTTGGAAAAGCCACCCACTATTCATGTGTCAATCGCATGATCGGTGTTCCAAGCTCACGTGCATCGATGCTGCCTGTGCCACTCTGGTCTGTCGTGGGTTCTCAGAGGACAGGCTGGAACCAGGGAGTTCTTGGCGTGGCCACGGCTTAGGCCTTTTCCTCCTTGGCAGCCTGTGCCAAGCTTCTGCTAGTTTAGTGAAGAGGTGGAGTGCACCCATCACAGGTGGTTACAGGAATCCTCCCCTCCGTTTTAAAGAAACAGGGCGTATAAAGGAAAAGCATCTTTTATTAGGCTGTCTCATAAAATTGGAAGAAATACTGGCTCAGAGCACGAACGTAAGTCTATCATAGTAAAATTCTTCAGCAAAACCTTTTGAGAACTTTTTGGTTATTGGGATACCCTGTGTACAATTGTTTCGCTACTGTCGTACCCTGGCACAAGAGGCGAGAGCCAGCTTAAAGGAGGAATGGTAGCTTTTATGGAGTTTCTTTTAACTTCCAGGAAAACAAGTTTAAATGGATCCATTTCTTATTACTCACTGCAGTTAAAAAGAATGTTAGAGAGATTTCATCAGCGTTAGTTTACTACATTATTAATAAAGTTATCATTAAAATCTCAACAGTTACTACGCAATGCTATTTGAACTATCACAGTTATCTTTTATACTTAGCATGGGAATAACTGCAGCATCTCAAACCACAGTGTAACATGGTGCCCACATTCTTGAAAGTTGGTATAAATCTGGCATCTCCTCCTTGAATCCATAGTATTCGAATGTTTAACGGCTATAGTGTGCAGACTTGTGTTGGTTTTTGGTAATCTGGTAATTCGGCGTAAAAAAAAAAGATACATTTTTCCCATCACATGGTTATGAAAACTCTTCTTAACTCAAATTTTGTATTAAAATGTTTTCAGAGATACTAGTTCTGGAAAAAAGTAGACATAGTTCATTTATGTCATTGTACGTAAAATAAAGTTGTACTGTGTAGTTAATGCTTCTCAAGTTTAATGTATACTACCTTGGGAAGACTCTTTAGACACTTGGAGAAAACCCATAAAAAGACTTAATCTCAAATATTGATCTCTTGATCAGAAGATGATACTGCATAATCAAAATACAGAACGATAAAATGTTGAGGTCATTCATGGAGAAACCATATTTTATCCTGTGAGTTTACAAGGGATTTCCTGAATCTAACTTTTGTCTTTAGGTCTGAGTAAATAAATATATCATTCTTTTGCACCCACCCCCCCCCCCCCCATGTTTAACAAGACTGACTGAGATGTTTTGCAGTTTGTAATTGTGCCTTTGCTATATTAAGGTAAGCGTAGACCTGCACTTGGCCTTGACCCAGGCTTTGGTGAAATGTCTGGAAATAACTTGTTAGAGAAACTTACATATTGCTGTCAGGGAGATGTTTTATCGCTTGTTTTCCACAGTGTATTTTGAACTGCATCTCTACTACATAATGTTTCAGGTATCCTAACCTAAAATACCATGGCTTCTGGCAATGTTTAAAAAAAGCATACCATGACCTATCATTGAAACAATCTGATGTTATTCAGTGTGCATGTCCTTGACTGCTCAAGTATTACTTCAAGTGTCCATGATAATGCACTAATCAAAGGATGTTTCATGTGTTCTCAGCAAAGAATTCATACACCAATCTACAGGACTGCTCCAGGAGACCAGTTAGGGTTCTTATTGTGCTTTAAATGTGTGAGATGCTGAGTGTTCAGTATTGTTGTTTTTAAGGGATTATTTTAAGTGAAGAGCATAGTGGAAAAAGTGCCAGTGCTTTGTTTTGCTATTATTTTTTTCAAGTCCTTCAGAAGGATTATTTGCAATGTCCTTGCATGCTCTATAGCATCTGTATGTGATCTTTTGATCATTTTTGTCAAATTAATATGCCTTTTATTATTGTACTGAAGAGTGTCTTTCAGCCCATAGAGCATGTAAATTTTATGTAATGAGAAGCTCTTAGTGAGACTAGCATGCAGCATCTGGAAGCATTATAAAATGTATTAAAATGGCTGAAGATCTCTACCCCCTCTTTGTCCCACCTCAGTATGAGAGGATAAAAATTTAGCACTTGCAAAGCATCGTGTCAGGCCTTGTAAAAGTATTCTTGTGAGTTGTGACTGGTATTGCATAGCAGGAATGCCAGCAGGGACCACCACCCTGTCGGCTCTGTCTGCGATGTGGAACTTTCACAGGAGCATGGCATTAGCATAGACAAAGTCTGTCACATTTTAGCAACACATCTGCAAGAGGGCAAAAAAAAATTGCCATTATTGCCCTATCCTTTTTCTTGTGCTTCCCACATGCAATCCAGCAAGCCTTCTTGGTTTAGAATATATTATCTGGAATAGCTTTCGCTTGAGAACTCGGCTTACGTAGTCTTGCATGAAAACACCACTGCTTCTACCTCTAGGCTCAGCACCAGAAAAATGCGATCTCCAGCACTGGATTTGGTAGAATACTTTTGGGGACCTCTGTCACAGGAAGGAAATAGTGCTCAACAAGCATCTAAGTCTGATTTACATCAGTTGAGCCCACAGCACCTTGTCCTTTGCTGGGACACCTAATCTGGTTACCTATGTTTTGTTCTCTGAACTTTGGTGCTCATTGCTGAATTGATTTCATTTCATTCCCTCCTGCTATGTGCTGGTATAAACAGGAAGATCAGGCCTTGGGTGTGTTCATTTGCTTCTTGATCTGATTTATGCTGCTTTCATCTATTGCTGGCTTTGGATTCTTGTTCTGTGCCAACACAGTCTATGAAATGTAACTGAACTGATGTATGTTACTGATCTTCCTGGCTTCAGCTGATGGCCCCTTGTTTTCAAAATAGCAACTGAGAAACAGTTCACCTACATCAGTCCATCATCAGTCATTCCAGTCTCTCTTGCAAGTTGAATCCCCCTTCTCCCTTCACACATCCTTTCTGAGGCTATGGAGGCCAATCCCAGCAAATCCTCACTCACCGTCATATCTTTTCTTAAAACCCAAATTATTTTTGGTGCCCTCTGATGTACATTTTTGGTTTTACAAATGTTTTCTCTGAACTGAATGGGAATGGAGTGATGCGTAGTATTATGAAATTGGACTGCGTTCACAAAATTCCTACGTAACCTTAACTGATTTATCCTCCACCTTTATTTATACCTTTCAGTGTCTCTCATCTTTGCCTTTTTGTTCTTTACCCAGATGGTTTTCTCTGGAAATCTCTCTGCTAAGGACATAAATTCCTAGTGAGGAATACTGAGCTGATTCTACTGTCAATTTTCCCAACTCCATACCAATGTAATTTCAGTAGTTTAAGCTGAATTATTTTTCTTTGCGTTTCATTCTAAGATCGCATTTGAATCGATTCCATCCTTTCCCATTTATGTAGTTGATTTGGGTAGGAACACTGGGTTCAGAAATGAAGCTTGATGTTGGCTGTCTGTGTAGAAGGTAGCCTGGTAAATGGGACTCTGTGCTGCCACAAACTGTGAGGTGATGAGCCAAGGTTGGGACCTTCCACTGCTGGACTGCTCTGTTAAAACAAACAAAAAACCCCCAAACCAAACCCACCTGCATCAGCTCTACTCTTTGTGCCCCATGTGTGGGTGTCTTAGGAGGACAAATACATTTAGCAATCTGAGCCAGTTCTGACTTAAAATTTGCTAGGTGGTGAAAGTAGTATGATTTCTTGGGCATACCATCATAGTTATTTGCTATCTTTTATTTTCCTCTTGGAATATATTTTACATTCCTGATATTTTCAGATTGAGTGGTACTTCTGAGGACTTTCTAAAGTAAGAAGCATAAAGAACCCTAACCCTGGGGCTGATTTCCAAAGGATGCTGCATTCATCAGTATGGAAATAATTTGTCAAAAGAGCTTTGTTCCTATTTTGACACTGGAAGGATTAGTTAGGCAGACTTTTCTCAAGTGCTCAACAGATATCTGAGAATTCAGCTCTTTTATAACCAACGTTTCTGTATCTGTCATGTGAAAAATCATGCTCCTCTTTCTAATGGACTAGAAGATGTGGATGGGGAAATATCTGGCAACTAGTAAATGAGTCATCTTATAGAAATAACGTGTATCTGTCTAAGTTGACACCGCCTCACTCAGAATATACTTCTGGTGATGCTTCCTGAAGATATATGTGCTAAGCTTCTGGAAGTGCCTGTTCATAGTGTGTCTTTTGAAGCTATTTAGAGATATCTTTAGCATTAAATTATGTTCTCATGAATTTTGTCCTTTGGCAGTTGCCCTTCCTTCAGAAGTCTTAATCATGGAAATTTTGTGAAATTTGTGTGTCAGCAAAGCCCATGTGAATTCATTTAACCAATGAAGGGAATGTTGATAGAAGATTTTCAGTAGTTACTCCAGTGAGGAGATGCCTGTTGTTTGTTTGTATTCCAGTTCTGCCAAAGGTCAGTATGTTAGACACTGAAGACACATAACCAAAGACAGCCAAAGAGCTTGAAATCTCAGTTACCCTTATTGATGGTTTTCTTTGTTTGATCTTTCTCTAGTCTTTTTGTTAGCAAAGACTTGTAAGGATCAGTCGCATCCTTAAGGGTGTGAGTTAAGATTAAAAAACTCTTCCTTGGTGACCAAAATATGTTGTTTATACTTAAAATTTTTCTGTTTGAAGTCTTAACATTTCTTCAGAAATCAAAACCTATCTGCTTTGACAAAATAGTCATGAGCTATGAGAAACCTCATCCTCTTAAAGAACCTCTTTGACATGGTTTCCGCTTTCTCTTTTTTCCTAAATATTTTTGAACAGTCACCATCAAAGACTTGCTGTTTATCAGCTGGTTGCATTTTTCTGTATGTCTTGTATAAAAGGACAAATCTCAGTCCTTTCTTCAGCGAGGCTCAAGAAACAGAGTTCATTCATCAAGGCAATTCAGAATCCTCTGGTTGGATACGCGAGCTCATGCCAGTTAAGAAAACTGCTGCTTAGTGCCAGTCAGTATGAAAGGAGCTTCATTTTTCCATCTCTCAGCCTCCCAGGAAACATCCTGACCTTCTCAGACTGGAAAAAAATGTTTTGGAGAGCTCTGAGACATGTTTGAAATGAAGTCCCACTGGAGCAGAATCTACCTATCATAAAGACATTGTTGAAGTCTGTATTCCTTTAAGGATGATATTTTGTCATGTGTGGCTTTTCAGGAGAGGAAAACTGCAGTTGCTGATTTGTCTATAAAATTTCCTGTTCTCTTCCTATTTTTTTTGCAATTGACTGTACTCTATATTTGGAGAAAAAGGTACAGTCCAAAAAAGATCAAACTGAGCCCAAATCCTCTGCTTTAGAGTGTGATTAAAGACTCGCATTTCTCCAAACAGCCATGTCACAAGATGCCAAGTGCAGAAGGCATTAATCATTTGTACCTTATCTCTCTGAGAAGCCATCTTCAAAGAAAGGAGGAGAGCTCTCCCCTCTAGAGATAAATGGCATATCGTAAATAGTGTGAGGCGCTCAGATACTGTGATTATGAGCTCTATAGAAATGCCTATAAATAATACTAGGAGATGCCCAGATACTACAGCTTACTTATGGAAATAAATAAACCACATAAAAATCTGACAAGATGCAAGATTCTCTCCCATATGAGGACACTTCACTTTCCTTTTCCACTTTCTATTCTGAGAGCAGGACCTGTCGTGCAGGGACTAGGTCCTCATCCTTAACTTGCAGTCCCTTGAGAAACAGTGAAGTAAATCACCATGTAAGACAGCATGAAAGCATCAAGAATGGAAAGCTCTTACAGGCATACTTAGCTGTGTATCCTTTCTAAATTTTGAATCGAAAAGGAAAAAAATGTAGCTGAGCAGAAACTTCTAGAATCTGAAATTTGAGAGTATTTGAATGTGCAGATTCTGGTATTACAGAAGCAAGAGGCAGATTGCCCACTGGCTTCAGTGGGAACACTAGATAAAGATTTCACGATGGTGCTCATAGCAGTAATGCATTAGCTTCTGGTGATCGCCCCACTTATCTGCTGGAGAGCTATACCATTCATTCAGCAAGATCAATATCTAAAGAAAAAAAAATACATTGATTGGAACTGCTCCTTTTCCTATGTAATTTTTTTCTAGGCAATTTTGAGCTGTTCTAGTTCTGCTGGTAATTCTTGATATTATTTACATGATGAGCAGGTTCAGAAGCTCTGAAGCGCACAATTTGTGCTGGTAAGATTGCTGAATTAGCCTGCTCTGTTATCAGCAACGTTAGTGAGCCTCACCGGTGGTGAAATTTGGTTGCAGTGTGGATATTTGAGAGCAAAAATAAGTACTGCAGTGAACTGAAGAGAATAATTTTTAAATTTGAAATATTTGAACAGAGATTACTGTATTTGCCTAGCTCAGTGTGGTATGGTTCTAGGAGAGCACATATGAATCACTGTCTCATGAGTTCTATTTTTTGTACAAATACAAATGCTTTACAGTAAATTGCCATGGATTTTTTTTTCAGGTCTTAGCAAGTGCTTTTGTTTCTCTCTTCTGATAATCCACTGTTTCATTTAAAGAAAATATTAATATTTGATCAGCATGTAGAATAGGGGAGGAAAGCTCCCTTTCTTTTATAGCGTCAATTTTATTTTACATCATTGCTCATAAATGAAGAACTAAGGAAATGGCCAGTGCACAAATCCAGTTTTACTGATGCTCTTGATTCTGTCCAGTGCCCTGGAGTGCCTTGGGGGCTAGGATTCCCCTTAGATAATGCTTTGGAGCATGCTGAGAACATATGCGTTCTGTATAGATATAGCAGTTTTATTTTAGAACTGCTGAGTTTTGCTTTTACTCTTCCAGCTTCAAAGGCGATGAGTTCCCCAGTCAGGTTTTGAGGAAGAAGGCAGACATGGCTGAGAAAACGATTAAGTTTTTCTTTCTGTTGGGGATAAATTAGGCACAACCTTAAAGCGTATATGGGATTTTGTTGGTTCTGTGGCACACTCGCTGCAGGGTTCCTCTTCAGGATGTAGCGCTTAATCCATGGTTGTGGTCTGCACGCAGCAAAAATGGAAGGAGTTGCACGCAGCGTAAAGAAATGGGTGCCTATACTGTTGGTTCACCAGTGTAGTCATGACATCTCCTTCACTTGGGTGAAAATTGAAGTGAGCTGGAAAAATTTGAGCTCACAGAGTAGTTAGAACAGGTTTATTTTGTGCCGCAACATTGTGTTTGGTGGTGGTTTTGTTTGTGTGGTTTTTTTTTCTTTTTTTTCCCCTAGAGTGATAAAGTGTAAGGTTTCGGAAAGGTGTGTTTAATTAGGTGCTCTTGAGATTTGCTTAAGCTGTAACCTTGAGGTGAAGCAGTGTGTGCCTACCCATGCTTATTTTGCCAACTTTTTTTTAAAAAGAAAATCTCAAAACTTGTTTTGGTTTAAGCATCTGGGTGTCAGTGAGGTGCAAATTTTGCTGAATTCCTGCTGAAGGTGGTGTGAGTTGATGGACAGCAAAACTTACATCCAAAAGCTGTAGATCAAAACTGTAAGATTTGAACCATAACTATCTTCAGCGGTTTTGGAATTCCATTTTAGTCTCATCATACTGATGATGTCATACTGTGATTTAATTCTGGGACAGTTTAGGTGCAAAGCAGGGCTTCATAGCTTTTGCAAGCAGGCATTTCTTCTGGAAACGATTATAAAAACTTGTGGGCAGATATACTTCTGTAATTCTACAACTGTAAGGGAAAAAAAACTACAGCTCCTGTCCCTTAGAAGCATCTTTTTACTATTAGTAGTATTAAAAGGAATTGACAATGCTCGTGTGAGCAGCACACTGGAAACTTCCCCGTGCATGGCACTCTGAATGCTAGGAGCAGCGTGAGGTTACCTGATAAACAGAAAACCTCACAGAAAGAGGAAAACAAATTGTGCAAGGGTATTTAGGCTTGGGGCTCACGTAAGCTTTTGGTTACACTGCTGCAAACATGAAATGATTTGTAACATTTAAGTCAGGCCAGATTCTCTACTTGCTAGTAGTGGTCTTGCACAGTAGCTTACTATGGCGAGAGGGTGACATTTTGGACCTTGTCAACATCTGAATAATCCGCATCCAGTAATCTGTGGGAGAAATACTTATGCAAACAACTTCTCCATCCTGATTTTTATAACCAGGGTGCTAGGTGGTAATTCACTAAGTGGAACAGAGTACGCTTCCCGTTCTACAGACCTGTTCCATCTTTCCAGAGCTGTTTGATTCACTTTGGCGACTGGGACTTGGCGTGACATGTACTATTGAACAGAACTCATTGACTCAAAATACAACAAGTCCTTGATCCTGTATCTTGCTCCTTTTTCTATAGAAGATGACCAGTGTTTATAGCAGTGCTCGCACAACAACCGTGGATCTCCTATCACCTGGTAACTTAACGAATATCTTTCTTTTTCCCTCTTTCAGCCTGGGTGGCTCCCCTGTGTGCATGGAAATTTACTTGGTTAGTTCTCAGAAGGAATAAAAAATTACAGGAATTTCAGCCAAGTACTTGCATTCAAGAATATTTTGGTATGCAGTTATTTTGGTAAAGGACACTCAAAGCTCATTTACAGTTTCAAGTGTCCAATATGTGTTTTTTGAGAAATAGAAATAAAAAGTGAGGAAACACTGGCTCACTGAAGTATTAAATATTCTATTCCTATAAAGTCTGTCATAAATCAAGGAGACTTTCAAAACTATAGTTTGATTTTATATGGATGGATTGATTGATTATACTTGTTTTAATTATAGGTATAAATGTCAAGCAATTTCATTAGGTAGTAATCTAGTGGGCATTTATTATGACCAAATACCTGCTTGGAATAGCAGTTTCAGAGCGATCATTCTGTGTCTAATGGGGACTGTCAAGGCCTTTGCCCGCACACTTGCCACGAAGTCTTGCTATCCGTGTAGTGGAGGTGTCAGCTGTGAGCCTTGGGTTCTCCGTAATGTAACAGTAAATGCTGCTGGGGGAACAAGGGCTTCCCAGTGGGCCAGCTCTTTAGAACTCCGTATTTGCAGCTGTGTGCAAAACCTAATAATTATCAACACAGTGTGATATCTTTGCTATTGTTTGCAAGTACAGTTCCCACAGGTGATATTTGCATGTGGTACTGACAGATGTATATGTGTACCAAACAGGATAGCTTTCTGCTTCAGGTTTGTGCAACTGTGGTCTTATCCTAGGAAGCCTGAAAATTAAGTCTGTTGTATGTTAGGATTTGCTGTTCTGTGGACATGTCTGTTTCTTGATCTGTGCTGTTATGAAATGAGCCAACAAGTTCATGTGTTTGTTTAATGACAGAGAAAGGAACTTCCTATGTAATATTCTTTTTTCTGAGTTGTTTATTGTTTAAAAGATGTTGATATTTGGACATTGACGTTTTTCTGCTCTAGTCCTCAGTTAAGAACAATTCTTAAGTGAGGTTATTGCTGCTATCTTTTTCTTGAAGATCTGAAAACCTGCATTCTTAGGAGTTGTTCTCATTGTTGGTATCGAAAAGAAAGTAAAGCTGGAAGAAAAAGAAATGTAGAAGATCTTAATCTTTGATTTAAGATATTTCACTAGCTGGGTCAGACTGTTAAATTGCTTAATGGATCCAAAACAAAGAGCAATGCTGTGAAAACATGTGAAAGACAAAAAAAAGGTTAAAAGATTTTTCTGGGGTCTCTGCACATTGAGTAGTCATCAATTCTATTACCAGAATGGCTCCTGGAATACATCTGAAGATGCTAGTGAGAACATGGTCTCGCCTCTAATTAAATTCTCATCTTTGCCCACATGGCTGAAAGGGCAACTGTCTTAAACCTTTGAACTTTATTTGTAATACAAAGCTTCAATTAGATAAGAGACAATAATTAGCAAATCTTTTATCTTTGGGCATAATTAGATCTTTAAGGAAGGACATCTTAATCAATTACTTGTAATGACAAGTTCATAAATAAATTAATTCTTCCAATGAGTGTCTGGCAGAAATCAATGAGTGTTAAAAGAGAGTCAGGATGAGGGGACACCACTATAGAAACACTGTAGCTCACTTACACTAGGTTTAAAGATTCTCATCTATAAAGTATTAGCTTGTTCAAAAGATGATGTATTATTTAAAGAGAGATCATTAAAATATAAACCTCTAATATTGTAGAGCCTTTTTTGGAACCTCCTTCTTTACATATATATGTATTTCATGGTTTATGAATAGCTCTTAGTATAGGTTCTCTACCAAAATACACAGTCAGTTTAATGCTGTCCTTGTTGAGTCCTGGGGTCTCGTCTCATTCCTGAAACTAAAACTTGTCTGAGCAGACTTGATGTGTGCAGCCTCATTTGCCTCACTGGTAAGGATTTCCAGCCAGGTGATAACGTGTATAATTAAGCTCAACATACTTAAACACTCTTGCTCAAGAGATTCCTACATTTCTGCTCATTTAACACTTTATACTATAGCAAAGTACACACCCATTAACTCAAGGGTTTTCTGTTGGTGCAGGAATGGTAAAATGAAGAAATAAGCCAAGGTCATGATAGGATCTGGTCCTCTGTTCCTGAGAGCTCTTCTGACCGGGGTGTTACTTGTGAGGCGTTAAGCCCTGGAAGCTGCCTCTTGCTGGAGCGAATGCAGTGATAGCACATTTGTTACAGAGGAGTTAGTGGAAATTAGACCTTTTTAATATTACATACAACAGTGTTGCTCCCAAATGGCGTTAGTAAATAGACCATTTTGCCTCCTGTCTCCCACTTATTCTGACCTTCTGGTTTTAGCTGACTAAAAATGGCGGCAGCTTTGCAATATTTTTGCCTGGGTGATGCCCTTACTAAATCACACTTCTTTCTGTGTTTAAATATCACATGGGTGTTTGTGGATATGTTGTTTTGGTGCAACATTGGGTACCTCCCTCCCTCCTTCCTCTATCCTAGTACTTTAAAGTTGAGTTTAAAAAAAAAAAGCAAACATTGGCAGTTGAATTCCCTTTTATGAAGTTTTTCCGAGGTTTTGCAGCATTTAGAGTTAAAGTGTCTCTGAAAGGAACTTTTTTCCCATTCAAATTTTGAATATGCATGCCTGAGGTGTGAGGATTTCGCTTGCTTTCCTTGTCTTTCCCCTCTCTTTCCTGCATTCCCTTTCCACAACAAGTAGCAAGAGGTTTGATACACGCAAGTGGAGAGTAAGTGCTGTAGCTCTTGATAAAGCATTATCACTGTTGGGCAAAGGGACTGCAAACTGACAGAATAGTTGCAAAATCACTATTGTTGAATTTGTCTTCGTTTCTTAAGGAGACAAGAACTATGAGCTGCCTCTCCTATGTATTTTGCTCCTTCTCTGTATCAGTTGGGCCCCCTGATTAACAAGTGCACATGGTCTGAAGCATGCCGAGTTTTTCCAGCAAGCCTGGACTGCCAACAGGTTGAGAGCTGTAGTCCCCCTAATCTAGCTGGCAGCCCTGCAGCAGCTGAAAGGCTGCTCTTGTGTTTGGTTTGCCTGGCAGCCAAGAGGCAGAGCTGTTTGGCTGATCTGCACGTATAGGTCTGGTCTAGTCACAGCCAGTGCTGCTCCTCTCCATCTGGAAGATCGAGCAAAACTAGACTAAACATGTGGAGATAGTGTGGTGGAGACAAGTTGGGGAAAAAGAGGTTAGGGTGTTGCAGTGGAGAAAGATCCAGGACGTGCCAGAGCTTGAGGGCACAGAGACAGGGCAGGAAGGCAGTGTAAGTAGGAACTGAGGAGGCTGCATTTAAACCAGAGGAGACAAAAGCATGGAAAACTGGGCTATGTTAGACTGCTGCTTTGATCTCTCTTCTCATTTAGGGAATGAAAAACTTGTTAGTTTTATACTGCGCAACAGTAGTAATGAAATAATTACAGTTTCTCCTAGGGTATTAATAAGATGCACTACAAATTTGTTTTGGTTTGAGTGGTGAAAATATGCAGCTTCTAGAATGATCGAATTTTTTTTTTTTTTTTTTTCCTCCTTGTTGTGTGGGGCACCAAATATCAGATAAAGTTGAAATGTTAGCGATTTCCGATCTGAAACTTGTTAAACAGCACAACAGATGGAAAGTTCTGTTCAGGTTATGAGCGTCCAGATCTGTCACTGATTAAAAGAAGGGCAGCATATGCTGGTGGCTGGTCTTGATAGATATCTCTTTAGAATAGTAAAACAGGTTTCCCATCCTTGTAATCCGGTAGCCCTGCCACTGACAGGCAGTATCTGCTGCCCCTCGCAAGCTGTAAAGATCAGTTGCTATCCATGTGAAACTATGTTATAGCTCAGAGCATCTTTGGACAGATTTGTTCACAACCTGGATGTTTGCTGTTCTTCAGAAGGGTGATAGGAATCTAAACCTCTTGATTCTTCAGATATATTCTCTCTCCAGAGCTGTCATCCAGGTTGTCAAAACTTATCCTTGGCAAGTTTCAGCTTTAAAGGTCCTCTTATCAACACCACGACATTCCTATCCATCCCATTATGCCTTGTCAAAGAGATCCTTTGCGTATTTCATTTGAAGCAGCCTAGGAATCTCTTGCTAAATTCCTTCAAAGGAATTTAAATAGTCCTAATGACCATATTACCTTACAGGCTTTTAAACGTTTCACCAGCTGCTTGATTCAATGCAGTATAAATTGTAAGCCTCTCCGCAGTAATCTCAGCATTTGTTTGGGAGTTAAATATTAACAGATTTTTTTCTTTCTCTCAGACAGTAGGCTCTTGCACCTGCTTAATTCCCTGCAGGGTTTGTTAGAAGCAAATGTTGCTTTCCTTCCAAGTGCTCTGGGTTTTGTCCTCTGTATGTGCTTTACATGAGGTGAGTTTGAAGAAGACTTAGACTGATGGACCTCTGTAAGTCTTGCAAACATGCATTCTGTCCCAGTAGAAATCGTGGTTGGCGAAGGAGCTCCCAACTGCATAGGTAAACTCTGGCTGAGCAGCAGATTTGATGCAAACAGATTAATCCAGTGTGATGCCCTTTACAAGGCTTCATTCTACGTCACTACTATCCTGTTTTTCAGTGTGCTGGTACTTTAGGTCATTCAAGAAGAGAGGAAAAAGCAAAGTAGTGTAGTACAAATGAAAGAAACAGGTTAGTCACATATGTGGGCTAAATACTGGAAGCAATATAAGTGATTAAGCCAATACAACAGACGCATCTTAGGTATTTGTCATTTAAAGACAAAGATGGACTACCTCCCACACATTTCAAAATGAATCTCAATTTCTATCATTTACAATGATTTATGTCGTAGAATAATAAAAAGATTTGATGCCTAGGGTACTTAAATGTTCTGTGATGTGTATTGTAATACCTATTTTAGGTGTAGGAAATACCCTAATAAGAAACAGTTTGCTAATGTGCTGATCTAGTTGATTCTTATCATAGCATTCTCTGTAAAATAGTAATTGGAAGATATGACAATAGAGATGTCTGATTAACCTGTTAAGCATCTGATAAAACTTGGGCAGGGTTAGACAGATCACTTCAAGAAGAGCTTTTTTTTTTTTCTTAAAAACAAAACCAAAAAAACCTCAATTTCTAACACCTCCTTTTATGCTGCCTCTTATTTAAAGTATTTTGTGACCTTTGCTAAATACAGTAGTTGATGAATTGAAATGCTCTGAATCTAAATTAAAGGGGAAAAAAAAAACAATGAAACACGAAACATATTAAATATCTTTCAATGAAAGTAGTATACAGGGAATCAAGACTGTACTTTTTAAGGAATATTTAACTGGCTGTAGATTTAAATTTTTTTGAAGTAAGTATTTAAGTCATTAACAGAAAAGTAAGCTTATAAGTAATTTCCTTTTCCTGCACCTCCTGGCTTCTCCTCTCTAACCCCCTGCTCTCCCCCGGCAAGATGAACACTGTTTTGTGTAGTGTCATTCCCTCCCTAGCTTCTTGTTTCTGGCAAAGAAATTGTAGTTGCAGTGGCTCCTTCCTTTCCCCTTCTCATTGAGCATGTACTGTACTGGTCTGTCCGTAGTGCTTGACATCGCTTCGCTGTATCTTCCTCAAATCTCCCCCCCCACCCCCCAATTCCTGTATTCATGAGCCTGTTAGATTTGTCTGCTTGCTCATGTAACTTCATTTGGTGTCTGTCCCACCTACAATGTTACCTTTCTTCCTTGTACTTGTACTTTCTTGAAGGATTTATTTTATTATACTTTTTTACAAGCTCCAGTTCAGCAGAATTCTTAAAAAGAATCCAGTCTCATCCTGAATAAAGGTACTCCCTTTCAATTTTCTGGGATTCACGAGTACGTGACTTACTCCAACAGGAATTGTATTCTACTTTTTAACTGCCTGCTTTTTCTTTGGTAAGATTCCTCTTTGTCAGCCATGTTACCTACCATATTTTTTCCCCTTGATTTTATTATCTGATAATTTATACTTGTATACATTGATTCTGGTTTTGCTATATGTTTTTATAGTGCTCAGTCTCCTCTTCCATTCTATTTTGATTCAGTTTTTCTGAAGCAAATGCCACATTTTCCTTAAGGAAGTCTACAATACCAAGTCTTCTCACTTTAGGTTCCCAATCCCAAAGCTCCCATGGTGGCAGTCCTTACCAGAGTAGTCCCTAGAATTGTGATTTGACTGGCAGTATGCTTTGGTTTGTCCCAGCAGGGCAGTAACTAACTGTATCACCCTGCTGTAAAAACTGACCTCAGAATTTCCAAAACTCACTGCAACATATGGGCCAGGTATACAATATATACAATATACAATATAGATGCAGAGATTTAAATTTCCTATGTCAAAAGTAGTATTTCTGAACAACTTTTCACTGATTCCCTGTAAGATTTTTCTCAGTGTCAGCTGCAGGTATTACGCTGGAGTTTTGGTCTTGTTACTGGAAGGTTAGGTCCTGCTTGAAACTGCAGTTACAGTAAGCTTTGAAGGTGATTTGAATCTGATCCAACCGAAAAAGCCTCTTTCCTCTTCAAAAATATTACTGCGTAAATTCTGTTCACTCAGGTTTTCAAAAATTGGAAAAGACCTTTTCAGAATTTACTTGATCTAAAGTGAGCATTGTAATAACAACTCTGGTAAATTTTTACTGAGTGTCTTCATCGATCTGAATACATTCTCTGAGAACTGACTTTCTTTTGGTCTTGAAGTCTCTTTTTACTGTCTTTAGTTCTCAGCCCTTACCTCAGCCTTGCAGTAGGTAAGTCTGAGGACTTACCTCAGTCCTTAATAGCTTCTAGATACTTTGGATTTGGGGGTGTGTGTGGTTTTAAATTATTTTTTTTTTTTTAATTCTAGAACCAGGAATCCCCAACTCTGCAGTCAGGCCACTGTGATAGCTGAGCACTGAAATTATTAGTGTAAATGATACACTCACTGCACCCAGCGGCATTGGCTCTGATGGATGTCAGGGAGTTAGTTTCCTGCCAAGTCTTAACTGAGGACTCAGTTTTCATTTGTGAGTGCAGGGCTCTGGGGCTTCTCAGGGATGTTATGTGCTTTCATTTTCATTTGTCCAGGATGGGAAATCAGCACTGCTTGGAAAGGGTGGCATATTTAACATCCCACCCCCAATTACACTGGTGCCAATATATGGGAGTCAGATTAAATATATCCTCCTACTAACTACTGATGGACTGGCGCTAAATGTTTATTTTGGCTTAAAGGGACACTGAGATGTAATCACAGGATGATTTTGTTTCAAATTTTCCATTCAGTGCATAGCTTTCTGGCTGACTTACTTGGCTGTGTGTTTCAACAGATATATATATGTGTGTGTGTGTGTGTATACACACACACGCATATGGTTATCCAGTGGTCTACATAAAAAATAACAATATTGCCTTTACACATAATTAATATGCATTTATAAATTAATGTGTAGCTTAAACAGTTCCTTGCAGATGTTACTAAAATGCTCTGAGTTAGAAAAAAATGAAAAGATAGGTAAAAGCTGAAGGTACTTTTAGTTATTCAGGGGTTTCGCTTGCTCTTTTTAGGCTACGTTCTGGCTTTAAGTGCTCTCCGCTTTTGGCTCTTATACAGTTGTGCAGTGGTGCTGTACGCTAGCATCTAAGAGGCATGAATGCAGCAGAACGGCTTCTTTTATACTGATTACAAAATCGTAGTATGTTTTTCTAGTAGAGAAGAACTAGTGTTCAGTTGGATGTGTAGCTTTTTGATGTTCTGAAATGGCCGTCTACGTTACAACTCCACCTTCTGGCCTTGTAAAGTAATGAGTTGTTAAGGCTGGGTGTATCGTTCTTGCCTTTGGAAGAAGGAATTTTTTATGAACATTAACAGCAAGGGCAGAAGAGAAGTTAACTTCTCTAATATTGAGAAGTCATGTTTCTTGTTGTGAGTTTGTGCGTTCATCTTCAATCTGAGCATGGCAGTGACCTGGACCATCTTGTCAATACATTATCTGCAATTTTACACATAAATGTACGGATGAAGATTTGTAAATCACTTAAAACAAAAGGCTTTGACTTTAATTCTTCATTTAGGATCTAACTTTCTTAGTGCCAATCCTCTTCAATATCGAGAACTGAAAAAAACCCTCGAGGCATCCACACCTCTCTCTTTCTACAGAGCACAATCAAATTGATGCAGTCATATTTAAAGAAGTCAAGGTCTTAGATGACTGGCATACAAAGGGTAGTCAGTATAAGCAGTTCAAGATTACGTTCGTGTGATATTTACCACAGTGGGACTCCAGCTTAGTCAAGACTTGAGCCAGTGTGAGAATAAATTTATTATCTCTATAGCAAAGTATGAACCTACTTAAGGAAACAGGGCCTTTAAAATTGGAACGTGTAGATAAGATGACAACAGTACCCTTGAGACTGGTAAGGCAGCTGCTTGAGAAACATCTGATTTCAAAACTCCTTTTTTCATTTTTATTTATTCCCCCCCGCCCCCCCCGGTCATCTTGCAGTCTTTCTGCTTGGTTTCTGGTAGAAAAAAACTGAGCATGCAGGAGAAGATGACTTGCGAAGAGGAAGATGACTGTTTTGTCTTTTCTTTCACAAAGAATGTATCCGTTTTCACTTAAGTCAACCAGCAATAGAGAGACACTTTCCCAATTATACTCTTCATGCAAGTGATGCTATGGCTACCACATGGCTGTTCTCTAATTGTGAGGTGATGATTGTCTGATGCCAACTGGGAGGCAGAAATGAGGTTAGGAAATGCTGAATTGGAGGGGAGTGGTACACTGATGCAATCTACTTATTACCTTGTAGCTGGTGAAACGAGGTAGCCTCCTTTCAGAGACCTGGCTTCATGGAAAAAATGCTGCTATTGACTTTCCAAGTAATAAAGATATCAAGAATTAGGTTTGGGGCAGGTTGTTGTTGGTTTGCTTTTTAGTACAGCCCAGCTTCTTAGTTGTAAGTAGCGATGCCCTGATGGAAGTGAAGGGAGCTCAAGTCATTGGCACTTGCCAAGAAGCAGAGCCAGTGGCTGGCACTGCAAACAATTCCAGCTTCATGCTTTCCTCAGCACCTGGGAAAAGGAATAGAAACAACTAAACTTCAGGACTAGGTTTATTTTTAGATGTATTTCCAGCTTCATTGGAATCCTGTGTGTGGTCAAAAATATTTTTGTGATATATTTTTGAGTAAGATTTGGTAGTTTGTTTTCCTGCAAAGTATTACTTATTTCTGTATTAAGCACCATCTGAAAAGACCACAGGCACAGCTATAAGAACATTGAAAAGTATCTACATGTCTAGCAAAGCTGGTAGGAAAGGAGGTGATTTGCTCAATAGCTTTTGGGATTTGGCTCCTAAATTTTTTTTCTTCAAAAATCCTCAGAGGGTAAAGATATGGACAGGAATAGATGCACACTCCCCTCCAAGAGACCACAACAGAACTGAGGTGCTCATTTCTGAAGGAGGTGCTAATTTAAAAACTTATATTTATTAATGGCCCAGTTATCTCGGTATCCCATCCTAAAAGAGCTTGTGTATTAAATACTTTCTTGCCACTTCAGAAGATGCACAGGTCAGCTTGAGCCATCCTGGGTTTGAAGTAGCTTCACTGGTAAACTTCATGAAACTGGATGGCTTTAAACCAACGTATTAGTCAAATTACAATTTAGAAACAATTAAGAGTTGCTAGAATACACAGACTTTCAAGATCTATAAACCTGAGCATTTCTGACTTTATGGGCTCAATCC
Source organism: Nipponia nippon (assembly GCF_047370975.1). NCBI lineage: Eukaryota > Metazoa > Chordata > Aves > Pelecaniformes > Threskiornithidae > Nipponia > Nipponia nippon. The sequence continues at coordinate 48,258,150 of NW_028262391.1, read as the reverse complement.
AGGCACAGATGCAATTACAGAAGTGTGTCCAACAATTAATTACTCAGGGATGAAATATGGTCACAAAGTTTAGGTAGGGGATCATTGATTATAAAATTTACAGTTGACACCACTGTATATCCAAGTCTAAATTTTGGAATTTGGCTCAAATATACCCAAACTCTAGCAATAGTACATAAATACTTAGGGAAGGGAGCTGGTGATATAGCTGTAGTACTGTAAGCTAAAATCCTGAGAATGGGACTGCTGCCATTGACTTCAGTGGAGCCAGAAAGTATTTCCTCGTCCTTTTACATGGTAATTAGGGTTGGCCATGAAGTCAGTCCTCCCTCTGTATTAAACCTTGGGGCCTACACTAAAGCCAACCACGTGTATGTGGCTCTTGTTATTTCAGCGTGGTTCTAAGATGTATCCCAGGTACATAGTGAGGGGCTCAGCTGCCCAAGAAATTGGTCAGCAGGCAACTATTGTTTCAACCTGTGTATCTATTTGCAGGCAGAAGGAGAGGAGGAAGGAAGGGGTCAGGACTAAGTGCATTTAGGGATGTTGAACTCTGTGGGCCACAGCAGAGGGTGACCTATCTGGAAGTGCTTCAGACCTTTCAGGGTCAGACTGGACTGCTACAGAGAAATGTGTTTTGGAGTTTATAATTGGTCTCGTGAGAGCGATGGTGTCTTTGATGTTGGCCCTTAGTATGAGCAGTGTGTGCTGATAGTGCCTGAATGACTTGCCTAAATTCATGTAAGTAGCTGGTGGTGCTGCAAGAACAGTTTTAACTTAGATTGTCTGGGATTTTAGGTTAGTATTATAAACCCCAGGCCTTACTTCCTTGCACTTTTCAGGTCATGTCTTTATCAGTGACTCCTGCAGCTGGCTGAAAGCAGGATTTGCACAAAGCTGAGCTACATTTTAATATTTGTTGTCACTTTTTGAAAACCTCAGAATTGTCTTTTCGACAAAGTAGAGATGTAAAAATCAACAAAGGAAATAGTTAATAGACTTCAGGGCAATCGGAGGGCTTTGGCTCCTACTGCAAAATATTAACGGCTGTAATTTGACCTCTTAGCCAATTAATTTTGGCCAGTGTAAAATTCCATACACTAAATCTGTTTACGATACTTCACTATTCTAGGCATCTGATACTGTGCCAAGACCTTAATATGTCTCTGAACAGAGGTCAAGTCATGGCCTTAAAATGAAGACTTGAAATATAAGCTGTGTGTGGGTGGGTAGCCTTGTGTCCCGAAGGGGCTTATGAGTTCTTTTTCTATTGCTGTATGATCTGAAACTCTGGTCACTGCTCTCTGTATTACCTTCTTGTATTTCTTAATCAAAGTAAATCCATTTTGCAGTTCAGAAATGACCTCTCTTTTTCACAGTTTGTCCAGACCTGTATGTCTTTCACATATGTCTTTAGTTAAGCATGCTAGCAGTTATCTGTTGTCTGTGGTGTACATCTGTTCAAAAACTCATCTTTGTTAGATTTCCTCGACAAGTCTAAGTTACATCCATCTTGTACTTTGGGGTGAAACAGTTGTATCCTGGTCATTCTGCCTGGGCTACCCAGTCATTTAACACTTCATTTTCCCGTCTTTGGCTTTTGGGCCTGAACTTCACTCCGTTAAAAGTCTATGAACTACAGTGAAGTATACTAATTTTGATTTAAAAATCTGTGGGCTTTTTCCCCCTTCCAATTTGCAGAGTGAATAGTATTGGTTGCTGCTTGGAAACATATTAAGGGTACCAAGTTGCGTTAGTTTCAAATGAGTGCTGGTCACTTCTGCATAGATACTGATTGGATTAAAGCCTAATTTTGTTCCTTTAGTTGACACTAAGCTGTACACGCCCAGCGTTTGGTTATGAATCAGATGAATGGGTATGTTAAGTCCATGCTGTGTGAAACGCGGTGCAGCACGATATTACCAGTGCTGTGTAACTGGGCATCTCATGCTAAGAGGCTTAGGGCAGACAAAGTCTAAATTGCATCAAATACTGTTAAAGTTGTCTGACTTCTAGATAGAGGGCTGGACCACTGCTTTGTTCACAAGAACCGTGCGACATGTGCTTTATATCATAATGAAAGAGCAGTTTTTTGAGATAGTCTATACTTCTCGTGTACTTTTTCTATTAAAATCTACTGTTGGTATGTTCTGAAGGGTTTTTTGTGCAGGGTTGAAATGTTGTGCATGGCAAGTTACAGGTGTGCCAAGTAGCCTGAAAATAATGGAAGAATGAAGTGAGTGTCTGCTGTTCCACAGGCCTGGATGTATTAGCAATCATGTGCCTGAGACCTTGAGAAGCTTCTGTAAAAAGAAACAAAGCCTAACAAAGTGACATGAGTCAGTGTCCAAAATGTTTGAACCTTTAGGCAGTGAAATAATGTGTTTTCCTTCTTATGACTATTTGGATTGTCTACTGAAGTACTTCAGTCTGTAGAAATGCTGAAAACAATTGGTAATCCAGTTGGAGGCACTCACTGCAGAACGCAGATTAAGATTAACTCAAGTGTAGGAATGGCAGATGACTGATAATTACCTGCCAAGAATTAGCGTGCCCCAGTTAAATGGCAAAGTAGTACATCCATCAGGGAGTGACCTATATCTGCCTGCACAGCACCTGATACAACCATTGCTTTAGCGACAACTGCGACAATTATTTGTCTGCTACGCTTTTCTTTTATTTGTTGGCCATTACAGAAGATATTACTGTTTGAGGGATGAACTCTGAAGGCTTATAAGGAAGAATGCAAGTAATAAAGCATCCTAACTTAGTACTAGGAAGTTAAAGAACTTTTGAGGCCAAATCCTTGATTTGCTTAAACCTGATTTATATTGAATTCAGTGGTTTGCCAGCAGTCTAGTCCTTGAGTGAAAGGATTTTTTTTTGGGGGGGTAGAGGATGGTGGTGAGGGGGATGGGGGGAGTGAAGGGACTGAAATTAAAAAAGCAGCAGAAGAAATTGCTTTAGTCATTTCCACTTTGAATTTACTTAGCCATTAAAACAAATGAGATTGTCTTGGTCTGTGATATATAGTTCCCAGCTGATGTAAAGGGTATGAAAATAGTTAATGGCTTAAAGAAAAGAAACAATAGGGTTTTATATTATCTAAGGAGATTGTCTTTGTAAAGCTGTTCCCTGGGTACCGACAGGTGGTGTTGAATTTTGCATACCTTGTATACTTGAAAGAATAAGGTTTTTAAACGGAAATAAATTACGAAACCTCAGGCAGACAAAGGTTGCTTCTTGAAGTGGAAAAAGTTTCCAGCCCCCGAATGGGGCTAAGTAGCATGAATGGGGCAACAGAACTGAAGCTGCACAAACTGGATCATATATCCTATGGGAAATTACACTTGTACGAAATCTGTTTCAGGGGTTACTTTCTAACCTGTCATGATAGAGGGCACCAGTGAAGTTCAGACTGGAGCAGTGCAGCCTGTGCTCTTGTATGTCTGGGAGGAGAGTTCCAGCTCTGCCCTGTCTGAAGAGAAACCTCTGCCTTGCTGAAGCCTTGCTTTGCTCATGGTATCGAGGGACAAGAGAGTGACAAGACAGCTTGTCGCATCGGCAAGTTTCTCCCACCTTTATAACTTGCTCTATTGTGGATTGAGTGCTGCATGCAAGTAAAAACTTTATTGAATGAAACTATACAAGGTGTGGGCTATCCCAGGTATTTCAGGATAGGATTTTATCAAATCTTTTGTATGATGGGGGTGGGGGAAGGAAGAGAGAGAAACAGCATAGATGATGCATGCTTCTCTGATTCAAATACTTGAGGTTTCTTCAGTCCTAGAAAACAAAACTGGATTTTCATAAGGTGTTAGGCCAGAAAGAACACTATATTGGTTTTTCTTTTCTTAATGTAAAAGTTTTTTTTTTTTCAAACAGACCACCAGATGGTAGTGTTTCCTTTGTAATTAGAACTGTAAAGTCATAGAAGTGACTACTCTTGTTTGGCATAGGTCACTCAAGGACTGCTCAATATATAGCAGAATTAGAGAATTGTAAGTAAGGAGCATATTAGTTAACTAAGCAAAAAAGAAGGGGAGAAGCCCATCCATAATCTTCAGCCAAGTGAGACAATGAAGGACTCAGTGGAGCAGGGGCTCATGTCCTGTGTATTACAGATAAGCTGCCTGCCTGGAATCGCAGAAATATCGCAGGTGATTAAAGCAATAAGCCACGAGACAACCTGACAATGTTCCATCTTTTGCAATAGCAAAAGTTACTGTTCAACTGCAGTGCTTTCCAGAAACATCAGACGTGATTTTGTTGTTTAAATGGGAAGCACAGTATCAGTTATTGCACAAAGTTTTGTTGGTAAGTGGGTAGAGCACAGAGGTGATGGATTTAGGAGGTCAAAATTAGCTGGTCGTGTCTGGTCTTGGGCAAGTCTCTTCACTAGGGTGTTCCCCACGTTCCCTTTTTCAGGTGAGGACAAGATTGCCAATAACCATTATCATGTTCTTAGAGTGAGCTAAAATATTGTTTAAGAATACAGTATATTATTTCAGCTGCACATGGCTTTCATTGACTGTCTCAAATAATATATTTGGGTCAGTTTGCCTACATGTTTTGAAAGGCCTCACTTTATTCAGCCAATTTCCAATTGGAAAAACAAATTGTACCACACAGGGTGACTTTTCACAGGAGTGTGAGGAAGTGATTTTTAAAGGCAATCCTAATGGAGAGCTTCATACTGGGAGTTTTTGATCAGTTTCTGGACAGAAAGCGATGGAGAAATACTGCAGAAGGTTACAGTGAATACTTGCTTGTCTTTTAAATGATTTAGCCTAGATCTGTGTGTGGTTACTAGGTTCTTGCTTTGTTTGAATACTCTCACAGATGATACCAGTTTCGGGAAGTTCATGGATGCAAAGGATTTTTAAGAGGAGATGTCTGACAACTGGTAGATGATATTTCCAATTACTGTTCCTAAAGAGTTACAGTGGAAGGCTGAGTCTGTATATGATATGATCATCCATTCGGAACAAGGGAAATGGCTGTCACGCCAACCTGTCCCAACATCTGGGTGTAAAAATTTCGACGGGTATTTTGAAATGAACTGCTCAACCAGTGAGCTTCAAATTAAAAACAAACAAACAAACAAAAAAACCACACCCCAAACACCAAAAAACAAACAAAAAAACAAAAACAACAAAAAAACCAAACAAAAAACCAACCAAACAAAAAAACCCCCGCCAAGTATTTGCAGAATTACATTGTGTGGGTAAGGGGAAGGACTTTATATGCAGGGGAACAAAAATGGGTCTCAGGTGATTTACCCAAAACGAAGGAAAAAAGCACCCCTTCTTTGGATAAATTACTTTCTCATTGTCTGTTCAACTGTGCAACCAACAATTTTAGGGGAAGTTTTAAAAAATTCTATCATTTTCATAGAACAGTATCACTCGCTGCAGCATTGGTTGTCAGAGTCTTGGCCCTAATTCCCCAGGGGAAAACCGCACAGTATGTCCCTGTTTGTCTCTTGGGCTCAGAGTTCCTCCCTTGCCCCTCTGACCTGCTCTTCCCCTAGCTGGAATCCCCCCACCCCCCATTAAACCAGCTGATTTGTGTCATCTTGTGTCTCAGTTCCTAAAAATCCTTTCTTTTTGCCTGAGGGACAGATGTATTTCCACTGGAAAGGCTGTTTGCACCTGTGAGGATATAGACCGTGTAATTTCTGAGCTCTGGGTCTGCAACGTGTAGGTGTTCCTGTGCAGTGTTATGTAGGTGAACGCAGAATAAAATCTGTATCGCAACATCAAAATAGTTTGCTTTAAATGTGATGTACGCTTGCAAAGTAGCACCCCACAGCCTTTGAAGTGTGCTGGTAATTACAGAACACACAGCTTGCTGCCGAGTTTGCTTTAAAATCTATACTTGGGATGTTTAATATCACTTTAAGCCAATGTCTATGTGTTATATGTATGGGGAGCTAAAAGGACATGTTTGGACACTTTGCATGATCAACAGAAAAGTGTGCTCACAAGATTACGTGGCACTCTAAGATGTGCGTAAGTAGGCAAAGTCTAGACCTTAGGACTGAACCCTTCCAAAGTTTTTGATCCTGGGAAGATTCAAAAGCAGAAGAGCGGCAACTGTCCAGCAAAGTGAGGTTAAGAAGTGAGCAGGTAAACTCAACAGTGAAAATGTGCAGAATAGCTGGAACTCGCTGCACCTCTTGTGGCTCCTGTATCATGTTTCCTATATTCTGGGTGTGATCACAGCACTTTGTGCATCATTTTTAAACCACTGAAAAATGAGCCAATCTGTATGGGTAGAAAAGACTTGCAGAACAGAGAGCTGATCCTACTACCAGATGAGGAAAAGGAATATTTTGAGCATATCTGCTTTTAATAATGTTTTATTAGAAATGCATTTCAGTTGTGTTTTAAGGAGTCTGTTTTTAAGCTGCAAATGGCTCCTGTAGAATTTTGCTGATATGGCTAAAGGCCATTTTTTATTGCAACACGCCTCCTCTTTGATTAATCATTTTGATTTTCTCATGTTGTACGTTTGTCATTCCTCACAGTTTGAAGATTTTTGTCAGTATCTATCCTGTAGTGTTCAATCAATCATTTGTTGGTTGCATGTAATAAAGAATGTTTTAACTGAGTATTGAAACACTGCATCACTACTACAGTACTACTTCTGACATTTCATTTTTACTCGCTTTGAACTCAAATACCAAGACATTAGCTAGGAAAACAGGAGACATCATATCTCCAAATTTTTAACTTTATTTGCTATTTTAAATTTTATCTGATCAATATTTATCATCAGTGTTTTCAATTGGGCTACCCATGTGTCTTAGAAGCAGGCAGTGTTAGATGTATAGTGAAAAACAGAGATGAGTTAAATTAGATGAGCAGCAAAATCTTCTTTTTATACTTCCCAGTTTTACCATGTGTATGAAGCACTCCCATTTCTTCATTTAAAATGTTTTAAAAAGATTTTACATGCTGCTGTTCAGGAGCTCCCAATTCTGTGTAGGCTAAGCCGACACTTTGCTTTACAGTACAGTATGTATCTTTCAAACAAAGACACAAGGTAGGTTTCAAGAGAAGATCCATAAGTAGGATGTGGTAAATAGTGAATACTGGACCTGTAATCCATGTTTCAGTTAAAACCAAATATCCAGCATCATGGGAATGCCATATCTCTTTTTTTTTTTTTTTTTCCCCTCCTTTTTTTTTTTTTTTCCCCTGGGCACTTAAGGCTCTCGATAAAAAGAAAAGTTGGGATTCTGTGGTTTTGTTGGTTGGGTGGGTTTTTTGTTTGTTTGTTTTGGTTTTGTAATTTTTTTTTAAGTGCTCAAATGCTAAATTAATCCTGAAGATTTCCCAGTATTTTGGTTTGATAAGTTGTGTTTTTTGATTTTTTTTTTTTTCTTTTTTTGGTCCTCTTCAGAACATAATGGTCTTGATTTCATGATTCTTTCTTTTTTAATACTATGCACATCTTTGACCTGTTACCCTGCCTCCCCCTCTCAAGTGCCGGCCGTGCCCTCTGACCAACACCTCAACAAGCTTTTTTCATGTGAATTCTGAGGAAGGGAATATTGTGATGTTGCCTCCAGCAGTCTTCCTTCTGCTCTGAATTACTTTTCTAAAGGTTATGCTTATGTATGGTTTGTGTGTGGAGCGCACTGTGGTATCCATGCAACTCCTCAGGTGAACAAAAGAAAAAAGTTAAACGTTAATATTTTGCTAAGATTGCTTAAAACAACAGCGATCTTAAAATCAGGACATAGTGAGCACTGTCACTGGCCAGGTTAAAATGACACTTGAAGGTAATTTTAAATCCAGAATTCCTTAGCAGTGGCACAACTTCCTATTAAATACTATAGGGTGGTTTAGTAATGAATCTGTGGAGAGGGAAGGATAGTGTGCTCTAATAGTGGTAATAGCAGTTAAATTAGGCATAGTTCTGGAAAGCCCTACTACACACCCCTATAAGGTAGACCTACGTCCCCAGTAAAACATTGCAGAGGGAGGTTACCCCACCATCATCTCTGCTCTGTGCTATCTTCTCACGGGGAAATAGCAAACGAGTTGCTACCTCTTCTCCTGGGACTTTGTCTGTAGTGAGGAACTTGGTTACTGTGCAACCCGGTTAACCAGGGCTGCATTCGTGCTTGAGGAAGGGAAGGTGGGTATGTGAAAGTAGCCTTTTCTTGCCACACAGTTCTGTTTTGTGGTTTTGTTTTTTTTTTTATAATCTTTGGGCATACAGTTATAACCCAGTGGCAAGTAATTGCTTAGGTTTCCAGAGGCAGGGCAGAAAATGGAGGCTTAGCTGTCAGTATTGACAGAAAAAGTTTTGGTTTCCTTTTTCTTATAGGCCGAGTTCAAATAAGCAAATCATGGCCATTATCCCTCATGACTCAAACAAATGACACGAATCCTTTGCAGGAGTGAGCTGCAAGGAGGGACCCCAGGAGGAGCTGTGGTCAGGTCAGCTGGCAGAATTAATTTATGCCCATCTCTGTCACAAAAAAGTAAATGGCATTTGAATTTGGTTCTGCCGTAACCCCTTGAGATTGATCGGTCAGAATTGAAGCAAAATGGGAGCCGGTTTCCAGCCTCTCTTGCTGCCTCCCGACCTGCTGCTGTCAAAATGATTCTCCTTTTTCCTATTTTTTTTTCCTTCAATACAAGATGTCCATCACAGGCCTAAATCTAAGAAATACTGATTTTGATCAGCTAACCCTCCTTTATTTTCACATAAGTTCCAGTCGCTGTACACATTTGATTGGCGCTTTTCCCCAGCAACCTAATGCTCAGTTTGGAGTAATGGGAACACAAACCATTAATAAAAGATTAAAGACAAAGCAAAACACCAGGATTTAAAATTCCAAACATATCTCTGTAGACTGTCTTTATAAAAGGCAGTTTCTTCAGCAGGCGTTGAAATGCAATTCTTCCTACACATTAAATAATAAAATCAGACGTGAACTTTCAGATTGCTGTGCTGAGCAAAATGGATGTAGTTCTTTTAAGTCCATAAAAGTAAGGAAAATCAGATTTTAAGAACCAAGATCACACTTGAACACAGTTGGAAAACTACAGCATGTTACCAAAACCTCATTAAGCTGTCATAGGCTTTTTTGTGCATTTCCTTTCCCAGTCTTTTTGATTGCCAAGATATTTGTGTGTAAATACTCTTTTCTAACTCTATTCCCACTCCTCCTTCTATGATACTGTTTGTGACAACACAGCGGTTACCATGGGGATTGTGACGTGTGATGTCATATACAGCAGTGTGACCTCGGTGAGCCAGTGAGTCTGGTGAAGGATGGAGATGGACAGAATAACTAAGGCAGCAAAAATGGAAAACTGGGGGGGGGTGGGGGGGGAATGAATGAATTTAATAAGATAAGAATAAAACACTGGTGTGTGGGGTTGGTTTTGTTCTTTAAAGTTCACCAGAGTGCACATCATGGCTATCTACAGCTTTTTGTTTTTTGGCTTGAAACTCACTGGTTCTGGTTTTGGAATATATGCTGTGTGACATGTAGCTGAGGAGAAACCTTTCCTCTACCATGACAAGCAATATGAGGTAAGCTTAGAATGAAAATTGTAACTCTATCCCAGCTTCCAGAAAAGGGAGCATTAAATCAGACACTATAACTGCTTAGCGCTTCTCTAATGCTTAACATGTGGAAATGTTATTGAATCTTCACAACACCCCAATAGGAAAAGTAACTGAGGATACTAGCACTTGCTTAAAAATCAGTGAATGTGTGATAATCTGAACAGTAAGTGAACTGTCATAAAGTGACTCATCAAATCATTGGCAGCAGTGGGATAAAGATCTGGAAATTCCTCTCTTTATAGTCCCACGTTTGTTTCACTGGATCAGATTTGCCTTTCATTGAAAACACAATTTTCAAACTTGACCTGTTCAATTAAACAATAGTCTTACTCCTACCAATATTATTACAGTTTTTTAGAGACAGGTAAGCCTAGAGTTAGCACAGCTTATTCATATTCACATTCACCCAAAGAGCTGTGGTGAATCGAGTCAAATCCAGTTGGCAGCCGGTCACAAGTGCTGTTCCCCAGGGCTCAGTACTGGGGCCAGTTCTGTTTAATATCTTTATCAATGATCTGGATGAGGGGATTGAGTGCACCCTCAGTAAGTTTGCAGATGGCACCATGTTGGGCGGGAGTGTTGGTCTGCTGGAGGGTAGGAAGGCTCTGCAGAGGGACCTGGCCAGGCTGGATCGATGGGCTGAGGCCAACTGTGTTAGGTTCAACAAGGCTCAGTGCCGGGTCCTGCACTTGAGTCACAACAACCCCATGCAACGCTACAGGCTTAGGGAGGAGTGGCTGGAGAGCTGCCTGGCTGAAAAGGACCTGGGGGTGTTGGTTGTCAGCCACCTGAACATGAGCCAGCAGTGTGCCTAGGTGGCCAAGAGGGCCAATGGCATCCTGGCTTGTATCAGGAATAGTGTGGCCAGCAGGACGAGGGAGGTGACAGTGCCCCTGTACTTGGCACTGGTGAGGCTGCACCTCAAGTACTGTGTCCAGTTTTGGGCCTCTCACTCCAAGAAGGACACTGAGGTGCTGGAGTGTGTCCAGAGAAGGGCAATGAAGCTGGTGAAGGGTCTGGAGCACAAGTCTGGTGAGGAGGGGCTGAGGGAGCTGGGGTTGTTTAACCTGGGGAAAAGGAGGCTGAGGGGAGACCTTATTGCTCTCTACAACTACCTGAAAGGAGGCTGGAGCCAGGTGGGGGTCGGTCTCTTCTCCCAGGTAACTGGTACAGGCTGCCCAGGGAAGTGGTTGAGTCCCCATCCCTGGAGGTATTTAAAAGACAGGTAGATGTGGTGCTCAAGGACATGGTTTAGTGGTGGACTTGGCAGTGATAGGTTAACGGTTGGACTTGATCTTAGAGGTCTTTTCCAACCGAAATGATTCTGATTCTGTATTTGTTAAATGTGCAAAACGTTATGCATAGAACTCATGCACATGCTTTTGCAACAAATGCGTGAGCTGAATGGGGCTGAAATGGGCTCACCCTTGTATAAGCAGATGTCTGCAAATTGAGCATCGTGTATGCAAAGCATCCTTCCCCCCCTCTGCCCCCGGCCCTGAACCTTGAGTCTCTCCCCCTTCCCATGCATGCCATGTGCACACTAACTCCTAATTTATATCACTTCCAGTGAGAAGAGAATCAGGGCCTTTGACTTATAAGTCTCACTCAAAACACACTTTTATGGTCAGGGACATAATGGAAATACTGACAAACTCAGACATTTAACTATAACGGCACAGTGTGTGACGTGATAATAAAGATATGCTTTACTGCCAAACTGTCTTGTGTAGACATTAGGGGAATGATACTTTTTAGTTTCCCTGTTGTAAATATACATACTTTGGCAAGGCAAAGGTGTTTGCCAGGTCAAAGTCATTGCTCCGAACAAGAATGCAATAATGAAATAATATAAATAGTGAAGGACCCAGCACCTCCAGTAAAAGTTATCAACTTTGAAGACCAAACTGCCGAATTATTATTTCTTATGTTCATGTATCAAACATAGTATATCTGCACACCATTAATTCAGTGTCAACAGTATTGATTCTCTATGCATGTAACTCCCATTGAGATCATTAGTAGGTCTGTTTGTGAAAGGACTGCAGACACTCTTGTCACTAAAATGCATGAAGTTCATATTTGTAGGGAGTTATTTCACAAGTGGAACTTGAAAAGAATAACCCTTCAGTGTTCAAAAAATTTATCTCCAGTCTTATCAGTGTAAAAAGCTGCCATTTATTTCAGTTTGGATTAGACAAATGAGGCTTTCATCCAGTAACAGGTTTGAATTTAGGCAGAACAGGGCTGGTTTTACTCCTAAACATCTTTTGCAAATAGGACCCTCCTCTACTACAGCCGAATTACTATTTTTGAGGTTTTGTTTCTCTTCCATAGTACTAAAATAATGGTTTCTGTGTTTGAAGATTTTTTTTTTTAAAATATTGTTTTGTTAAAGCTACAACCCCATCCACCCCAGACCTGAGTGGTGGTTAGTGAAGTCAACTGAAAGTGGAGCTTAATAATGGGGAGAGTTTCTTTATTTTTCATCTGTTTTTTTTTTTTTTTTTTTTCCAAAACATCCTTTGCTATCTACTCTTTCTCACTTTCTGTTTCTCCCAAGAGCAAAACAGAGGCTTATTTGCTATAGTGACATTTCTGAAAATCTGCATGGCAGCATCACTGTTGCCTATGGAATAGTGATCATGTTCAATTTTGTTGATCCTGTATTTGTTTGCTGGAAAGCAAATCCATCTATTTATCTTCAAAGTCTATTTTCCTAGGTTTCTGTTGCTGAAAGAGCTATACCCAGCTAGAGCAGAGTCCTTGACTGCAAAAGCTTGCGATATTAATGTTTTGCTCTGCTGTTCTAATGATCAGTGTGATGTTTTGAAAGTGTTCTGTCTTGTCAGCCCTGTTGTTTTTGCAGTCTGTGTTGATTTGGATGTCAGCTATGTTTCCAATAAACTTCTGAACCCAGAGTACTTTCTAGTGGGGAAGAAAAAAGATGCTTTGTTTACCATGCTATGAAAATTAAAGACCAAAGGCTTTCAAAAATAGGAGCCTACAGTTAGGATCCTTAGCCTATGTTTAGATTTCTAAAGCAGTGGCCTGATTTTCAAAAGGGCTGAGCATCCAGGAGCTCCTGTTTGGGGTCAATGGTTACACCTGTCAGAGTCCAATACTCTCTGGAGAGGTTTTTAGATATTCCACGTGAGGAGGGTTTAGTGTGTAATATAAAAATTTCTTATTTGTAGATATTCAGTGTCGTATGGGATTTTGATTTCGTGGAATGATACAGCAATAGTCTGAAATCGCAACACAAACACAATGCAGTGATTGCACCCTACAGCTGGATCACAATACAAATATGATTCCCTTTGCAGGCCTCTACATGCTTGCCATCATGATGCTGGGTGTCCCTGGTCTCTGGGAAGGAATATGTGTGTTGAAGCCAGCTCGAGCCTCTTGCTTTCTTCAAAGTTCACTTTGGTTGTTCAGTTTTATACCCTGGGCTGAGTCACATATGCATTTCCCCCATGCTGCTCTGGTTGGTTCAGGAAGACAATACTCGCTATGGATTATTGTAAGGAAGTCTATTTACCAGTTGACCGACTCAACTGATAACAGTCTTCATCTAAAACAAAGGCCCCTTTGTGTTGAGATAAGTTCAGCTTCCTTCAAGGTAGCTGTGGTCACTTCCTACATTCCATTCTGAGCTTCACGAGCACATCATCCTTGTCTGTCTTCTCTGAGCCACCTTCCATGGTAGGGGTTCATTGATCGGTCACAATATCCTACTGGGACCTCTTCAGTGTGAAGTGGACTGTGGTAGCTCCTGCTGGTTCTCGGTGTGCAGTTGGTATTTCAAGGACTCCTCAGTAGCAAAAACTGTAAATGCTGGCTGCAGGCTCAGTTTGGATTGTACTTCTGTTTTGTACATGCTTGGGATTTTGGGGGAGCCTGCAAGGTGAGGAATAAAAGTTACTGGCCTAAAATTGGATTTGTATTCTGAAGAGAACTCTTGCATATTTTTCGAGTAAAATTTCTCTGCTGTGTTTTTCAGGCAAGAACAAAATAAATATACTTAAAAAAAAAAAAGTTCGAATGAATTCTCTTCAATCTATTGAGCTTTGTTTGTGGAGAGAATTTTGGCATATGAAATTTGGAGTAAAATCTCTCTGGCCGTGTTTTCAAGGAGAAACAAAGCAAGCAATCGTTACAAATAAGTAGTTGGAACAAATTATTTTGCTTTCAAGCCAACAGTGTAAGGGTAAAAGGAAAGAAGCTTATGATGCTTCTGACTGAAGATTACATTTTCTTTTATATATGGAAAATAAGGTACTGGCTAATTCAACTTCTAAGACAGACATGAGCCCACATATTATATTCAAGTCCTTCAAAGCCTTGAAGGAAAACTGGGCAGGCACGAGTAAAAGCTCAAACATGTCTTCTCAGTTCCCAGGCTGCACCAGGATTTGAGATTTGTCAAGGGTTACTTGGCTATCTCCTGCTTCTCAGGAGGTGCTGTGTACAGAGGAGAAAGCACTCCTGCATTCTCTTTTGAATGTCTTCTGGAGCTGTTGACTAAACCACTGCCCATGCCTTCAGCGAACTGTCCCACTAAAATTCACCTTCTGAGGAGATGTGTAGCGGAGAAACCCTTATTCTGGAGTTACTGGACTGTAAATGTCATCTCTTAGATCTTCTGCTGCTCCTCACTGCTCTGGGGCTGGCCCTGAGGAGCACCAGAGGTTGCAGTGTAGCATGGGCAAACCTGCAGAGCATTCCCCAGGGTCTAGCTCCTATGATGTATTGGTACAGCAATGTCTTAGAAGAAAAGTGTAAAATACAATGATGTAGACTATAATGAGCATCTTATGGATGTTTCCGTGTCCTTTGTCTTTCTACTAGCAGCTGCAACCCAACTTCACTTTGCTATTTTTAGTGTAGAGGTCAGTTTTATAAGTGTGTCCTCAAGTGCTCTTTGGCAAGCCCACGCAGCTGGGTTTGCCAACGGTTAAGCTGGATTTCCTAGAAGTTAGAGTCTAAATGAGTCACCTGAAAGTCGGTACCCGAGATGGGAAAGCAACTGTGGAGCCTGGACTGCTCCATCTCTCGCCAGAACCAGTAGGCAATGTTCCTATTGCTAATGTAAGCAAGAGCTTCAGAAACAAACAGCAAATATTATAATATTCTCAAGAGTTTCTTAAGAATATACCAATTTAATACTTTTTTTTCGTTCTTTTTCTAACTATAGCATATGCATCCACCATTTTGAGTGTTAATCTTGAGGTCAGAATATGCCTTTTGGGTATTTTCCTATTAATGAAGTAACTTGCTGCAGAGGTGCCATAATATCCTAGCAATCTACATGTTCTCTGGCCAAAGTACTTAAAGTTTTAGCTTCTTCTTGAATACGTTGGTTGGAAACATGCCGGTTTTAGAAGCTAGATATTTTTTATTGGATTTGATGGGAAATATAAATTGGGTTTGGAAAAGGGCTAACCCTTCAAGCCCTCGATTCTCCCTATTAAGATTTTCCTTGCAACTTGGCCTCTTTTAAACTCCCATCTCGTGCATACTCTTTTCTAATCTGATACCTCAGCGTACATATCTAAACATGATCAGTGACAGTTTTAGCTGCGGGGTGAGACTTTCTGTGACAAGGGCAGTGAGCTCTGATTTGAGACCATTCATTGCAAGTGACTTCAGCTGTCTCTTCAAGTGACATCCAGCTACTTGAGGAATGAGGGATGACGAAAGTTCTTTGGACAGAAAACTTTCACTGACAAGAAGGTGACAGGTCCTTGCACAGCTGGTCTCTGATATGCCTTGGAAGAGGCCTACATAGTTACTAATTTAAGTTTAGCGGTGGCTGAAGCATGGAGCAGACAAGTTCTTGTAGATTTGTAACTCATCTGCAGGAATGACAGGAGTTGGAGCTACGCTTACAGTGCTTGCGTTGTTGTATAACATTTCCAATAGCCCATGTTTATTTAAAGAGCTAAGTAAACTGAACTGCAAGCTATTCTCATTAATGCTTCTTAACATGTAGCTGAACATGGTGTATTCTGTTAATTTGTTCATGTATTTAAAGTGGATACTGACCATTTTTTTAATGGTCTGTCAAGTTATAGTAATGGTACCTCACTCTTGGGGCTGTCTATTCCTTCCTTTTTTCCTTTTTTTTTTTTTTTTTTTTCCTCCCCTGTCCTAATTGTCCCCAATGTCTCCTATCAGTTTTTCAGCTCTAGTGGTGCTATCAAGAATAAAAACTCTAATGCGTGGGAAGTGGGTGGCTGTTTTTTTAAAGGGACCTCTTGCCTTGCTCAGGACCTCTTGCCTTGCTCAGAACAAATGCATGCAACTCCTGCATCACCATGCTGTGTGCCCACCATTGCTCTGGTTGGCAATAACACTGGAGGGAAATCAAAAGATCCTTCCGAACTAGGAGAGGGCTGTGGCCTGAGCACACACAAGTGAACTCTTCCCAGAGCCCAAGGGATAAGTGCTAGCCATTGCACAGGCAGCTGTGATGCTTTTCGGCATGTTTGCTGTCATCTAGTTAGGAACATGGGCATTTTGATCCCAGCTCTGCCACCAACCGCTTCTTGGCCACTGTCAAATTGTTATACCATGGCACATAAGTACTGCTGATTTACTTATGTATCTGTGTATATGCAGTAAAGCTTTAAATGTTGAAAGTGTCCACTGTGATGAATCCTCACCTGAGAAGGAAGTGTTTGCCCTTTAAATATCATGTAGTGCTTGGACTAAACCATGATGGAAACCTCAAAAATTTGAGGCCCTTGAGGCCTAGCCGTAACCCAAAGAAATACAGTGGCTTACTGCTGATGTTTGAATGCTGCTGTTGTGGCAGACCTCGTTTCAGAGGCTCCTCCTTTCCCACCATCGCTTGTGACTCCTGTTCCCACTGCCTGCTCGGCCTTTCCTGTTCAGCTATTTGTGTGGTTGAGCTCTAAGTCTCCAACAGTCGTTATGTTTTATTCTTGAAGAGTATCTTTCCACATACCTGATTTAGAGCATGGCCGTGGAAATGGTCAGATTGGCACAACTAGGAAGATGGTTGCTTCCAGCGTGTGGCAGTGACCAGGGAATGACGTGTGGCATTCCAGGGAATGGCAGCTGAGGGTGGAGCAGAGGGGTGAGTACCAAAGTCATCAGATCTGCTGCTGACAGAAGAGCAATGCTGAAGCACTATCTGAATGGACTATTAAAGGGAAGATAGGAGAAGTGAGACTAATTGTTAGGAAGGAAGGGAGACCACAGCAACACGAACACTGGGTGGCCCTGAGCTGAGCTCCAAGGGAAGCGTGGCCATTTACACCACTCAAACTTGTCCTCTTCTGCCTATGGGAGCATTTGTCACCCTATCAATACAGTTTCAGCTCTCCTATAAGGGCTTTACTTTTTGTTATCACCTGGTTTACATTTAAGATTACAGAAATGTAATCTGTTTGTCAGTGGTTGTGTTTCAGTCCACAGCTGGTGTAGGTCAGCAGATCTCAACTGCCTGCACAGGAGTCATACCAATTGCAGCTGCGGAGGCTTTGGCCCTCAGTAAATAAACACCAGCATATTATTGTACAGATTTGACCTCATTTGTTTTGTTTTCTCCATCTTCTTGACACATCATTGAGCAAATTGTCACTGAAGCAAGGGAGTAGGGGAGGAGATAATTAAATATTACATAAGGAT